>NC_090921.1:1246478058-1246781391 GCF_040938575.1 Ambystoma mexicanum
CCATCTAAACCTGTGAAAATCACTTCATTATACATATTATTTGTTCCATAAACAGTACATTTTGTTTCTCCACTTAGATATAGGTCCAGCCATCTGTTTGTTTTTGTTGACCTAAGCCTGCATACATCGATTAACATTCTTGATAAGTGAAAGGCCTACCCATGGGACTGCTTATCAGCAGATGCAGATAAAGACAACTGCACCCACTCTCTCTTGCAACAAAGTCTGGTGCCAGTCAAATGTCATCAGCTCAGAGAGAGGGACCATAAAATGTAAGTTTTAATTCTAAGTATTTTAGAAATGTCAACACATTAAGTGCTAGCTCTCAGTTTCCACAGCTGTTTTGCTTCAACTCAATAAACTCCTTGGTCATTTATGAGTACATCCCCCTTTTTGGTTCTGATAGCTTCAAAGAGATTTCTCAATGAAAAGGGGTGCAGAGCTGGAGCCTTGCATCTGAAGGTGAGAGGTTTGCAATGCCTCGGCTTTGAATATCAGTGTTAAATTCTGCTCCAATGAACAGAAATCTGTACTTTAAATGTAGGAGGGTCTTGCTTTATACAGGAGGCCTGCATACATATCCGACAGCACACAAACCTCATTTTTCTCCTGCACCATGCCATCAATGTTCATCCTTAAATTATACTTTCTATTAAACTGGCACAGGCACTGGAGTTTCACTGGTAAACAGTCCCTTTAAATTCAGCAGCAGTAGTCTTCATTTTTATGGCAGGTTTTCTCTTTGAAAAAAATGAATTCCAGTGTCCCAATAGCGTCTAATGGAATATAAGCCTAATTTCTTTCTGCCTAGTCATTCGCACAGGGCACACTTAATTTTAGTCTTCTTGTTTCTGACAATACTGTTGTTGTATTTGTCAGTGTTGTACTTTCCATGCTTGTCTTTCAGTCTGAAAATCAAAAGTGTGCTTTCAAATCCCAGGACAGTATTTCTGCATGTTTAGGCCTTAGATAGCCAAATGCAGTTTCTTTTTTTTCTAGGGGCTTCCTTTACTCCTCACACCCCACTATGAATTTAAAACACCAAACCCTGCAATTGAAGGTATTAGGTATCACAATAGAAGACAGGGAGTCCTCATAAAAAGCTCAACTCCCAGTGGTTGATCAACAGTACTTGTTCCAGGAAAGCATTTTGTGGATCAAAAAAGTAAATAACAAATAAATAGATGCCTGAATGGTGGTGTAATGTTGGCAATAAATAACTCACCATAAATATACATAAAGTGCAGTTCTAAATAATTCACATAACTTAAATAGCCAGTAAAAACCTGGCCAAACAGGAAATATGCTCTGCTTCCATCCATGTAGCCCATAAATCCCTCTCACTTTATCACTTTATACAGTCCAACAAATTAATTGGTTATGGAACAGTGTGCAATTATAACATGAAGTTCAATACCATCCTAAAACATAGTCTTGTTATACCAAAGTGTCTTCTCTTGAGATAGGTGGTCATCTCCTGATCCCCCACCACATAATTTTGTTCAACACAAATGTGTTCAGTTTTCACACCAATATTTTCATTTAAGGTGGCCATCAACCTTTTAAATATTTAATGAAAACCTCGTCTAGTCACAGTCTTTCATCTAAACCTTATAGTCTCCTATTCTTAATGGTAGCTGCAGACTCCCAAAAACAAAATCTCTCTGAATACAAAAAAGGTTTAAAGAAAAAGGGGCCACCCTAAACAAGAATAAAAACCAAGAACCAATAAGCATACTTCAGGGTTTGATGAGGAACACCTGCTCGCCAATAGACTTCAATGGTCCAGTGGTGGGCGCTATAACTCACTGATATCTGCATTTTATTAAAAATATAACTCCAGAGAGGGTCCAGTGTCAGAGGTTACAGCACTGGCTTGGTGGTGATATAGCAGAGATTTGTTTAAAAAAGACGAAAGGATCCATGAGCTTGATGGGATCTGTTAATTGAATTAAAAGTCTTAATGTGAAGTTTATACAGGCCACTCCAGTGGCTATGAGTTACTGGAGTATGTACAGTGCTGGAAATGGAAACTATTTTTGGTCTTAGAGGGGAACTGCGACCTCTTTGCAAGGGCAGGGTCGTGGGAAGGTGGGGGCGGGACCAAGTGGTGTGGCCCCAAGCCAGGTTGCGCAAGACAGTATCTCTTCATCAAACCCAATCCTAGCGATTTGCATAAAAACAAAGAGTATTATGGGAACATGAGAATGTCCGATTGCTTCATTAAGAGATATGCCACAGCTTCATTAAGAGATATCAATCTAAATTGTTTATTTTTTTTAACGTTATATAGGTCTACATCACCTTTTCTCTATTTCAAAAGCACGTAGAAAACCTTTCTTTTTACAGATGAAACTGCTGTTTGTTCGGTAATGATTCAAGTGCTGCAAAGTATTCAATGCCATGGAAAACCAATTAAACATCCAAACAGGAAACATGAGTGTAATCCTTGCAAGCACCAGAATTTACAAAACAATATAAAGGCAGATGTGAGGGTAAACATGAAAGCGCTTAGCGCTTAGCTGTTTAACTTCTCATCTGCCTTTATATTATTTTGTAAATCCATTTAACGGACGCCAGTGTTCACAAGGATTCTATTCTTTTCTTCCCACAGAAAATAATCCCTGGGAGCACCAGCGGGAAGAAAGGAAAATCATTTTTACGATTACCGTCCGGTAAAACGTGAATCATAAGGGCAAGATTTTCTTACCTAAAGTAGAAGGAACTATGTAAGACATAACAGGGCTGAACAATAAAAAATTGAGACAGTCTTTCAGGGCAGAAGAGGAATGCATCAAGGTAAGTATGGTACCAGCACTTCACTTCTCCAAACACGATTGGCTGCTTCTGTTCCTCCTTATGATTGGAAGCTGAAGCTGCTTGCTGAAGCTGCTATTCAGCTTCAGGCCAATCATAATTATTACCAAACTGTCAGTCATTATTTTAGAACTGGCCAGCCAGGCGGTACTTAGTCCAAACACATTGTCTCAGTTCTTGGAGTTTCACATCGGGCTCCTTCGCAGACTCCAGTGCATTTTTATTTGCAAAAAGCAAACAGTCCAGTGGTTCAGGGGCGGTTTGGACCAGGGGTCTAGACGTCACTCCACTCCGGTAAAACATTTTTTGGAGTGGAGTTTGTATTGTTCTGATACAAATCCTCACTTGAGTATGTAGCAGGAAGCTTCACACTTCTGACGGAGGCAGGCTGGGTTGAAAGCTGGCAGGGCAGGACTGTGATCCTCTCTCAGAAGTCTTGTTTACTTGTGGAACTGCAGCCTGGGCTTTTTTATTTTTTAATAATGAAAAGGAATGATGGGAGACCAATCTCCGAGGACTGTCTGAGGCCATTCTACACACAGTCCATCTGCTTCCTGCACAAAACGCGTAGTCTCATGTACTCTGGGAAGACATAACCTACAGTTGCAATTTTCCCCTGTGATATTCAGCTGGAATGTGACAGCAAAGCATCTCAAGGTGGGGGTAGGCACTCCTTCCTCCAGCATGGGCAGACTATTTTAAATATCAAAGGTCCCATGGATCTGCTTTCCTTTGTCCTCTGGCTGGTGGCAGTGAATACCCCTTTGGTATGCAATATGTCATCTTGAAGCTAGTTCCCACCCTCTGTATGAAAGGCAGTGCAATGCATGTCTGGGTCCACTATTTAGCGTCGACAAACCCCTGCAGAGCTGGCCCCTTTCAGAGGGGAGACGAAAGTGGTTTGGGGGAGATAGGAAGTCTGCTCCCAGTGCAATAATTTAATAGAACCCTGTACTTTAAACAAGAGTCACATAGGGCTCAGTTAACCAAAGAGACACTTTCATCTACAACAGACAGAGAGCTGGGTGGGACTTAGGTACATGCTGTCACCTCCTGTCTGTCCTGTTGCAGGGCACTCTGGCATTGGCCTCATGCATAACAGAAGATTGTTGGTGGGGACCCAGGATTGGTTCAATTAGGTGGGTTTAGACTGATATGATATGATAGTTTATTTGTATAGCACCTATACACATGTGTTTCAAAGCTCTTCAAGGCCGGGGAGGGTGCAAGGGAAATTGCAATAACATTCTTATAAGGTCTTGAGACATTAAGAATGGGAAATAACTATCCTACTAGGCCTGACGACATTTCAGATAGTGCAAGAGCATTGACAATGATTAAAGGAGAGAAGGGAGTGGGAGGAAGGAAGGGAAGATAACAAACGACTATCGTACTAGGCCGGATGACATTTCTGAAAGTGCAAGGGGAATGACAATAGGTGAGGGAGTGGGGTTTGGGGGGGTGGAAGGAGAAGAAGGAGAAGAACATAACAAGCGACTATCATACTAGGCCTGACAACATTTCTGGTAGTGCTGGGAATTGACAAAAGGTGATGGAAAAGGAGGGTGGAGGAAAGGGGGGAGGGAGGAAGGAGAGGAACAGAACAAGCAATTGTCGTACTAGGCCTGACAGCATTTCTATTAGTGCTGGGAATTGACAAAAGGTGATGGAAAGTGGGTGTGGGGTGAAAAGGAGGAGGGAGGAAGGAGAGGTACATAACAAGCCAATATCGTAATAAGGCCTGATGACATTTGTGGTAGTGCTGGGAATTGACAAAAGGCAAGGGACGGGGCGGGACATAACAAGCGACTATCATACTAGGCCTGACAACATTTCTGGTAGTGCTGGGAATTGACAAAAGGTCAGGGAAGGGTGGGGAGAGGAACGTAACAAGCGACTATCATACTAAACCTGACAACATTTCTGGTAGTGCTGGGGATTGACAAAAGGTGAGGGAAGGGTGGGGAGGAAGGAGAGGAACATAACAAGCGACTCTCGTACCATGCCTGATGACATTTCTGATAGAGTTAGTGCATAGATTATAGTGAGGGGAGGGGGGAGAGGAGAGAAGGAAAAGACAGTAAGTGGAGGAGAAGACTGAGAAACAGTGAGTGTGGTGAAAGAGAAGAAGAAGCAATGCTGGCGAAATACAGTGTTGTAGAGCACATAAACAAATGGACAGAGCACATCCAAGATGTAGAGGTCGATACTGAACACCTTATGTTGCAAGAGACCAGCAAGTGCAAGCCAGGATTCAAGTCATAGATGGGCACAACATGATTCAGTGCCACCATGATTACGTGATGCCTAAGGAAGTTCGACGTGAGAACTAGAATCCAGATGGGTGAACCAACATGAGTCCATGAGTCATGAAGCCAATTCAAAGCATCAGCAACAAGGCGGTGATGGTATAACCATAATGTGTCAATCAGACTCCGACAATTGGGCAGGGAGGGATTGTTGATGCGGAGAGGGATAGCAGGAGAGGATGCCTTGAGAGGGGGAGACAGCTAAATAAAAGAGGCAAGGGTACAGGCAGAACATGTATACAACGGGGGCTGCACCAATCACTGGGGCCTATTTGGGTGTAAAAGAGGGGTGAAACCCTCACTTACAAGATCATCTGAAGACTTTGAAAGAAGGACTCATTTACACCCGAGTTGAAGGTACAGTCTACCTTAAATCCTCCGCCAGTGAAGGAAGGCCAGGAGTTCCAGTTGGGAAGCAAGATCCCTCCCCTAAACATCTCCCAGGGTACAGAGGGAGGTACCAGACTCAGCGGACCCATCCAGATGCTCCAGAACCAGTACCCATCCAGTACACAGCATGCCCCGCTATGGTGTGCCAGCAAGCTTCCTAGGTGAGAAGTGCCGGAGAGTATCTGAACCAAGGACAAGGCAGTTGCCTGCAAACACTTGCCTGAGCTTTGGGCCATCTGCCTTGAAAGGACACGATTCCTGCAAAAAAGCTAGGAGCAGTGCCACACAAGCATCACCCAGCATCCATCTTTTAAAGACATTTTTGACACAGTCAAGTCCTCGAACCACATCTGGCTGCACCGCTGACTGTTGTCACGCCACAGACACCAGAGCCATCAGAGACATCTCAATCATCATTCCAGATCCGCCAACCAGCACAGAGACAACAATTCTTGGCCCCATTGCCGCTGTGCTGGACAGCCTGCAGACGTCCATCCACCCTCGCTTGCCGAACTGCCCGCCGCCTGGTACCCACAGCTGTCTCCCACCACTAACTCTGTATCCAGGGCTGCAAAGCCCTGGAACCGCTTTGACACTGGTAAGCACCAAGAACTTCTTCAGCACCAGGTGCGCTGTGCTTCTGCCACCATGGTCCTTCTTCAAAGGCCCCTAGAGACAGTTGCAAACCTTTGCCCCCTTGGCGCTGAAATGAAATAACCTTGAACAGTAAGACTGATTACTTTACAAACTACTCTCCTGTCAGTATCCAGAGTGCTTCCCTTTCCTTCGTGAAACTGTCTGTCCTCTGTGTTCCTTTACAGCGTGGGTTGTATTTTGTAGTGTGCTCGAACTGTCTGTTGTAGCAATAACAAAGTAGATATGTGTATACAATTTTGACTGGACAGTCCCTTTCATCATTGGGTAATAATTGTATCTTCACTGTGTTGCAACTAACCAATAATCAATGACTTTGCAGTGATATGCCTACCGTTCTGTCCATGTTACCAAAATTGGACAAGAAAGTCTTATAAATCACTTGTATTCCAATCTGTGGTTATGCCTTCCGGTGTACTAGAGGTGTGGGGTTGATTGATGGTTTAGAAACCGATATTCATCCATGGACCACTGGTGCCCCGGAAGTTGATTCATCGCACAGCCTTCTATCATAGGGGGAGCAGGACAGCAGTGTCTATATAATTCTATAGACCAGGTGTCCGTTGTTATCAAAATAGCCCATCCACGAATCAAGTAGAACCAAATGCAGACACACTGGAAAGAGATTGTGAGTGGAGCATTTGGTATACTATAAAGAGTTTAACTCTTTTCAGGACCACTGACAGCAGGGTAAGAGACCTTACTTATTCTACTAGTGCACTGGAGGGGTGGCAACAAATAGTTCTGAGGCCCCACTGCTCCCTGTTCCCACGGCACACTATGAGGCCTTTTGATATTTCACTGAGCCACATAGTACCTTGAATTCTGGAGTTTGAATTCACCTTTTCCATGCTATCAAAGCTCCCTTCTACCATGACATGCTCCGTTATGAAAGGAGGAAAATGCAGAGTATGCTATAAATGTATGTTTATTTATGTATTTCTCCCACTGCTTCAGATTACTAGGACACAATGGTACTGGGGGCCTTGCTTCCCGTTTCTTCAAGAACCAGGCATCCATGAACACTTCTTAGAGAGAGACAAGAGAAAATCAGACGCCTGGGAGTTATTTCATCATGGCCTTTATTTACTATAACAACAAGACACACACTCAAAGACATTTCTTCCTTTAACTTGCTTGATAGTGTTTTTAGATGATGCCACATATTTATGCAAATGACCAACTTGTACATGGAATGCTTCTGATAGGTCCCCTTAGTCAGAGAAAAAGACATTCCTTCAGTATCATTCGATTGCAGAAAAGGTTTGTACAACAAGCCCACATTAACATAGCTGGCATCCACAATTTTCTCTGACGCATGAAACTGATATGCCTTTTTTAGACTTGGCTGCACAACTATGACAGTGCTCAACTCCTGCAAAGAACATTTTGACACACTGATATGTAATCCTTATCTGATTTCCGAGGTCCTTCCGAGTTAGTGGTCTACACAGTTGGAGAAATATATATACTCTATTATATGATGCCAAAATAATACAGCCTGTCTCTCAGAATAGTCTGCATGACACATGTTGTGCTTTCTTCAATAAGAACATAGCTACATGTATCTAAACTTTCCCTATTTATCTGGCCTCATCACAATCCTGCCTGCTTTTTCTGCCAATTTCCATTTTTAACCTTGAAAACCTTTACTTCACTGCAAGATGATGCCAAAGTATCAGCCTCTGTTGCTTGTCTTAAAGCTCTTGGCATGGTTCATAGTCTTCCATACCTGGCTTGCACCTGGAAACCATTTTGCACTTAAATATACAATTTGAAATATATTTTTGTCTGACACTGTATTTTTCAACAGGGTGGTATTATTTATGGAATTAAGCATCTCTCATTTTGTAACATGTATTCAAATTCTATCCTTAAAGACATCCTGATTTCTACAATGATGGAACTATTTGATCTGCTTAGCATGTTATCTATATTCAGTTGAGGGGGAGGGGTTGGCACACCCTATACATTTACCCCTTATGGTCGATATTCAACCAGTGTTCAATATTCCACCACTACACCCAGTGTCCCCCCTCTCCCATATGCAGTGTACCTATGCATCCCTATCTCAGTCAACGCCCTCAATGCAATGCTCTATCTCAACATGGGAGGTATCATAAAAGACACTACTAAAGAATCAATAGTGTCTTCAACCATATTGTATTCTCCTAATCTAAGATATATATGTCAAAAGATTATGGCATATAATGGCAAGATTATGGCATATGTTTTGCCCACTTTTAATCCTTGTATGTACGTATCCACAAACAGTAACTTTGTTTGCTCCAATATGGTTCCCACCCCTGTACACAATAAAAACGTTAAAATAACATGCACAATAAGTGATTTCGCCCCCCCCCAAAACAAGAACAGGAGAGATAATTTTGAACATTTGCTCATTCCTTCATGGAACCCACCAGCCCATTTTCTATTGTTCCTTCCACGTGCAACATTTCTATTCATATACATATGTTTTCTTCTTCCTCCCACCCCACAACACTTCCTTGGTCTCTGCCCTCTCACCTGACCATTCAGTTTTGTCTTCTTCTGCACATCTTCCACCCGATTCTTTATTGCCTTTATTCCAAGTCTAAGGACTTTCTCAAATGAGTCTATATTCTATTTTTGCCGCAAGTTCAAGGGTCCCTTAATTCATGGGCCAGTCTTTTAAGATTTACAGTTTTGCGACCACTGAGAACTCGAACCCTCAATCTTCTGATTCAAATAAAAAAAACAATTGGGGGGCATTAGATTGTTTCTGGGGAACGCAAGGATGTGGGAGTTTCATAAAGAGATTCTTCAGTTTAATTTGCAACTGGTCATCTGGCTGGGTCTTTCAAAAACCCTTTTCATGACAACAATGGCTTTTTCTCCCTGCTCGCAGGATCGGTTGCCTTTAATCACACAGAGTGCAGGTGCTGCCAGTGCATCTGTAAAATTAAAACTGGGTGAGTTTCTTGAAGAATAAGTAGATTTGTATCATCAGTACTTCTTCCTCAAACCTAAACCTTATAATATTGGTGTCTCTTTGCTTAAAGCACTCGTAACTCCTAAAAACTATTGCTACTGAGTTTTCTCTTTTTCTAATATAATAGAATGGCTGCCTCTTTCTCCCTTTCATGCATATCTTAGTGTCACATATGCTATATAATATACTGGCTGATAACTGGGTGTGTCTATGACATGAGACCACAAAGCACATACACAATTGTTTTTGTTTCATTTGGCCCATCTTTTCATGGGCCCCACTTCATTTTCTTTTTTCTTATAGTGTGTTTATTTTCTAACTGACAAAGGAAATGTGTTCTCTATGGTTGTGTCATTCTTCACATCACCAGAGTTGCGTTGTTTCCTTCTTTATGATAAAATATTAAAAGGCAAAACAAACAACGTAACAAATTCCCCAAAAAAATTCAAACAAGGATGTTGTCTTCTTCAGCCACTCCCCTTCTTTCTTCTTGGCGTATCCATGACTAATATTGTTTCTTGTTCCTTTAGAAACCAGATTTGAGGCAAAGTCATGATAAGCTAAAAAAGCGATCAGTTATTTCCTTAAAATAGGCCTTGGTTATTCATTTTTTCCTTCAATATGATGCTGCTGGGGTCAATTATGTGTGTCCTCAGCTCAATAAAATGCATAACTTGTTTTCTTAAAAAATGGAAATGATGGTGCACTTTAACTAGTCTTTTCTTTTGAATTATCATAAATATAGTGGCAGGCCTGTTTTTAATCTGTTCTGCTATGCTTAAAATGTTCTCTTTACTTTTGTCGTCTTCCTGATGGCGTGGGACCGTAGTCTCTTTTTTCTTTGTTGTATTTATTCTGTTGAGATATAATTACCATTTTTTGCTTCCCTTCCTACTCTAATCTTACCTACCCATGGTATTTGGAAGTAAACACTGATCATATTAAGTGCATGCAATGTTTTGCCTATCCCTAAAGTTCCATGCATTTGCCAGATGTACATATTTGACATTCCCTATTGTCATGATATAAAAAGGTATTATCCAAAAGTCTTCTTCATTCTCCTCATTAGATATGACCATACTCTCATATATATACTATCCTTTGCTCACACCTGTTTAACTTTCTTGGGAAAAATGCTGTCTATTAAAAAAAAAAGACTGTATCCATTCCTACCTTTTTCTGTACTCACCTGCGTCCTGTTTCTCCTAATGATGATCAATGAGGTTATTCACACACTTACTGTGTCCACTGGTGCTTCCCTTTTCTTTTTCTACTTGTCGACTAGTACTTACCTTTGTAATAATGTTTCTTCCCATTATTTCGCTAAACTCTGGTGAGGCCCTAAAGGCATTCCTCCTGCGCTCCAAAAATGACAATTTAATTTAATCTGTAATACATTAATCAACATATACATATACAAATATACAATATTCTTGCTACTTAGTCTCATATGTTCTTTTGTACAATTCTGTTAGTGGTTCTTGCATACTGTTAGATCAATCTTGGCCATCCATACCTTCTTGGCCTTTCATTAATCACATTTATTTGATCAAATATACTACGCTGATCAATTTAAACTGGCACCATCTACTGTTGCTCATTGTTTGAAAATCAGAATATTTTATCCACACCTTCCTCCATCAACCTTGTATCACAATGTTTTTTTCTTCCTTTATTTAAACCTTCTTTCAACATTATTTTATTTTTTGTTGCTTTAATATTCATTCATTCATTTTTTTTCTTTCTCTCTTTATTTCACCGCCTGGATTGATGTCAGTCTTTTGGGTAGGAACTTTTTGCTTCAGCACTTTAGATTTATCTGTTTAGTATCATTTTATATTAATTATTCTAAACACAACATAAACTCTTATACATGACGTATTATAATCTAATATATGTGTACTTTTAATGTGTCCCCTTATGTACATTTTTCCTCCATTGTCTTTATGGATGTATTGTCTTCTCTTTTTGTTACCCCTTCTGGGAATTTGATGTGCACTCTTCTACTTGGCCCTGCCAGTAGGAATTCTTACCACTCTTATATGAAGTTTTATAGTGTGCACATTTCCCATCTGTTCTTAAGCCTGTAAACTCAAGGTATCCCTATCGCTCTTCCATTTATAGTCCCCAAAAATCCAGCCACTCTTATATTGCATTTCAACAGGACATCATTTTCTAACTCGTATTCGTAATGTTAAGCGAAAGCAGCCTATATGTGTGTGTGTTCTCATTGCAGTATTGAATTTCTTCTCTGACTACCTAAATGTATTTTATGTGGATTGAGCCTGTGATCCATTAATTGACTGTGCTTCCACGAGATTGTGTGTGTCTGTGTGTATGTGTGCGTCTGAATGTGCTGTGTGCATGTATTGTGTGTGTGTATGCATGTGTGTATGTGTGTCCACATGCATGTGTGTGTGTGTATGCATGTGTGTGTGTGTGTGGGCATGTGTGTGTGGGTGTGTGTGTATGTGTGTGTGTGTGTGTGTGTGTATCACTTCCCCTTTCCTTATAAGCATACCATGACAGGTACTCTAACCTAATTATTTCTATTTTTGCCCAATCTCATGAAAAATGTCTTCTCTTTTTTTATAGCTCCAAATTCCACTTCTTACTACTCCTTCTAATAAATCAATTCATCATGCATAATAGTAATCCATATGTTTGGAGCTTAAGGGAACTGTGGATCACTGCGCTGATCTGTTTTAATTTCCCCTGATCCTGTTTATTTCCTGCAGCCTGTAGTTGGGGTTCCAGTGGGACAGAGCTCCTGAAGTCCCAGGGTTTTAGAAATTAAAGTTTTGGTTCTGGAACCCTCTGGTACCTTGGTGCTGGATGTGGTGGTTGCCAAATGGTATGTTGATACCCAAGTTAAGGTCTCCAATAATTCAGGACACCGTTGTAGGCTTGAGGTTGGTCGATTTTAATGGTCTGTTGGTTTCATTACGTTATTTGCCATGGCTTAGCAGGCATGGTTGTGCACATTTGGATATACACATTATGCTGTTTGCATGTCCAGAGTGCCAACATGTGTTTCGACCTTCTCAAGGAGTGAAACAGGTCCTGGGTTTGATTGGCTGGTTAGCCTCGAGATGGAGGGGCCTGGTAGGTCCTGAAATGTGGATGGCTGATAAGCCTCGTGAAGCAGGGGCCTGGTAGGTCCTGAGAGTGGCAAGTTGGTTAGCCTCTAGGAGCACACAGGAATGGTTGTGGCGGTCTAACATGCAGGGCTGTCACAAGGTGTGGTGAGGCCCGGGGCAAAAAATCTGGTGAGGCCTCCTTATGATTATTTGCACTGGGCCAGCAGCGCCACCGCCGCAAACAGGAGACCCGAGAAATATCCCCTTGAGTTTTTGTTTGGAGGAACCGAAATATGGTTTATTCCTACAACTGCGAATCAACTACAGCAAAGTTAGGTTTCTCTTCTGAAGAAAGGTTTATGTCAGACTAACCTTTGTATCATATGCATAAATAGAAATAGGATGGCATGCTGACGTGTGGTGCAAGGCGCCAGCATTAAGGATGGTCCAGCCCCTATATGCACATTAAAACACATATCCTACACAGTGACATGTACAGTGGAGGCTGGTGAGGGAGCCCAAACCAAACAAGGGGTGCTTGAGAGAGGTTCTCACTCCCAAGAAAATGTTTGAAACATTGGGTTAAAATGGTGCATTTTACATCACTTTCTTTGCAAAATTGGGTAGAAAGCCATACAGTTTGCAATTGGTGTTGTATGGTAGCACATGGAAAAACCAATATTTGCAAGTCGCCAACCATGCACAGGAACATTTCATGCCGCCTTTGCCCAATACATATGCCAGTATAAAAATATGTTAATGCTGGCTGTTCCCATGCATGTCCATGCAGGCTGCACCAATATATTCCAGTATTACCGCATACGGACTCCCAGAATGTATATCCAGGCTGGCTGCACATCAGTGTTATTACTGGCTAGACTGGCCTACATTCAATGTGGTCCAGATTAGCCATGTAGTAACATTTAAATTTGCTGTACCCTTGATGCATGGTCCTGTGCATCAGGGTAAAGCAAAACAAGCATTTGCAATGGCAACAGTTCGGGCTTTCGTGTAGGCATGGGAAAGGTACTGCTGTATTGGAATTAAATGACCATCAATGGCAGCCGGTGCAAAATGGTTCGAGAACCTTCCCAACTAACAGCAGTTCCTGGAAAATGCCTAATACTTATGCACATGCCAGAACTGTTGGCTTTGCCAGTGCTTGTTTTTAACAGGACTTTAGTAAAGGACACGCATGATACTTTTAAATAAACTGGCTGACGGCGGACCTGGTCAAGACATTTGAAAACACTGGCAGGCACTTTGAGTGTAAAGTTTGACAGTAAGGCTTGAGTAAAGCTGGCTTAAAGTGCTGCCATGAGGCAGTGTTTTAGGGGGGGTGGCAGGGACTGGGTGGGAATTGCCTTAGATATTAGCATGGCTATAGGCAGTCAATGGTGGGTAGAGGGTGGTATCCAGACATCTACAAGCTTTGTGCCATGCCATTTCCCCCTATCTGTACTCTAATGCAGTAGTTTTGATTATAGGTGGTGCACCTAATAGCTAAAATTAAAAAGGATGTCATTGTCTATCACTTGGATGATTAATATTGAAGATGTTTATGTCTGCATTGTTGAGAGTTGCCTGACTTAGGTTAAAAAAGCTGTGTATAAAAAAAGCACTGCCATATAAGAAAAAAACAAATGTCTCGGCCTTAAAGTCGAAAGCACTTTGCAGTCTGAACTTAAATTTGTTAAGTCAGATGTATGCAGCGGTGTTAGCTAAAAAGTACAGCTATGTGGAAATGTCACACATGAGCATAGGCTCTTGCGACAGGACATGTTCGAGGTGGGCTTAATTACAGGCCCTATAGTGCACTAGCAGTGTTTTCATTTCATCAAAACAAAACTTGCTGCTGGTTGTAGCGGATACTCATTTTTATTTTTTGTCAGAATAAACACAATCAGACTGGTCGGATGGAAGGAGGATTTATGGTCAACAATCACTGTTCCCAAACTTCGCAGCTGGAAATGCTGCAAACGCGAGAACCTCACACAACAACCTTGATGAGGCTGAAGATGTTTGTGCTTCTGGCAGCCGCGAGGCCCCGGATAGGTGCGAGGCCCGGGGCAGTTTGCCCCTCATGCACCCCCCTCGTGACGGCCCTGCTAACGTGGCTCACAGTGATCAATCAAAAAATAGTCCATAGGCACACCTCTGCGAGAACGAACATGGCTAAGTTACCTGTTCTTTGGGAAGGTACCCACCTGTGAAAGGTACAGTGTGTTAAAGTGCGGCTGCGGACTCTCGAATGGGTACCTTCCCAAAGAATAGGTCAATGGGCAGTGTTTGTTCTTGCAGAGGTATGCCTATGACTACATTTTGATTATTTCAAGGGACTTAGGTTTAGTCACCCTAAGTTTCCTATGGTCATCCAGACGTGCTCAGAGAGGCACAGCTACACCTTACTGATGAGGCCCAACAAGGCTGAAACACGTGTATGGGGTTGCTGTTGGTACTCTTGTTCAGACGAGAATTGCCATTGTATTTCGGTGATGGACTGCCCATGTGGGCAGGACAAAGACTGATATACAAATGGATATTTCCCTTCTGTGACAGGTACAGTGAGCTAAAGTGTGGCTGTGGACTCTCGAGAGGGTTCCTTCCCAAAGAACAGGTCATTTAGCTGTGTTCGTTCTCACAGAGTGGTGCCTATGGACTATTTTTGAATTTTAAAAGTGACCTAATGGGACCAATCTAATTCACAAATATGTAATGAATGGGGACAATTTCTAGTGTAAAACAGTAAACTCACAATACGGTTTAATTACATATTGCTTTCTTGGCAAAACAACAATGTTTCAAAATATATATCTTTACTTAACTAAACAACCACGGGCTTAGCCACCCCACAATGTCATATAATTCAATCCAACATAATCTTGCAAAAATATCACAAACAATGATCTCCTCAAAACCTACTCAATTTTCAATTTCTTCAACTGGTGTTTGTCATATGGAGCTAAAGCTGAGCTTCCCTACTGAAGGAACACAAGCATTACATGTGTGTGTGTCACAAAAACGAAAGTCAGTTCAATGAGTTCTCGGCTCCATTTTCATAAGGGTGTGAGTCAGCCCTGTCTCAATTACAACCTTGTACACTGAATATGAATATTTTCAAAATACACAAGTCATTACAAAACCCTCTCTATTAATAATGTTGATCCAACCAAAATCATTTTACTACCATACAAAAAATACTATTTTGTGCAAAAAAAACAAAGTTACACATATTTAAAAAATCTGTCTTTGTTCTCAATGTATTATATAAATGGTCATACATGCATCACCTCTAGCCCCAATCATTCCAATTCATTTTGATCACATTTTCATTCATTTTTATTTCTTTTTCTGTTTCGTTTGTGTGTTTGTTCGTTTTTTTTAAATATTTGTAATGCGCGCCAGACTCGCGGGTATCAGGGCGCAATAGGCATCAAGAGCTTTGTTCAGTTTAGGTTACAATTGCTGTGCAATATCATGCATTATATACAGTAAGTTGTAACATGGGCAGTTTGTACAGAATAGGCTTGAAGCTGGCCGGTTACACAATAAAAATCACAGAAGACAGTATATACAGTATACAGTATGTACAGTATGTACAAGGGGAGCAAGAGTTTCAAAGAATGTATAGTGGGAGGTTACAGGTCATTTTCCTTGATCCAGTGGATGAGATTGGACCTAAAGCTAGGGTATGGTGGGTCAGCCCTCAGGGGCAGGGAGAGGGAGTTCCAATATTGGGCAACTTTGACCGGGAAGCTGCTCCCACCTGTCTTTGTACGTTTAAACCAGGGCACTAATAGAAGGTTAGCATTAGCAGTTATCGTGGGGCGGTTGGAAGGTTGTCTCGTAAATCTATCTATAAGGTATTGTGGGGCGGCTTGGTGTAGGCATTTATGTGTAAGGGACACTGTTTTGAGCAAGATTTTATCATTCGTGGACAGCCAGTTATTAGATCTTCTGTGGTCAGAAATATTGTCTTTCTTAGGAATACATAGGGCTGCTCTTAGGGCATTGTTTTGTAGAATCCAGATCTTGTTGGTAGTGTATTTATTACTCCCTAAGTATAATGCATTGCAATAATCCAGTCTGGACAAAACCAAGGCTCTTGCTAAGGTAATGCAGTTTTTAGGGGAGAGGAAGGGTTTAGCTGCTCTAGTTAGCTTGCACGTGTAGGCTGTTGATGAGGCCCTAGAGTTAATTTGCATTTTAAAGCTTAGCATCGAGTCCAAGTACCTCCTTAGATACTGTGATGTTATTATCGTCTATTATGAAGTTGGAATAGTTATGGCCTAGTTTGTTAAGATTCGCAGGGGTTCCAAGGATAAGGAGTTCCGTCTTGTCATCATTCAGGCATAGACCGTGAGAGGCCATCCATGCCTGGATGATGAGGTACACTCTATTCACAAAGGCCAAATCCTTGTTGTAGTCGCCCGTCAACGGGATGAGGATCTGGGTATCATCAGCATAGTTTGTGCAGGTGATACCCAGGCCGTCTAGATCATCAAAAAGGGGCTTTGTGAAAATGTTGTACACGGTGGGGGACATGCAGGATCCCTGGGGCACCCCACAGGTGATAGGTATGGGGTCGGCAGCTGCTGTGGGTGAGAAGACACGCATTGTTCTGTTGTCCAGGAAGGATTGGATCCATCCTATCGCTTCTTGTGAGAAATGGATGGCGGAGTCCAGGTTGTTGCACAGGATCTTATGGTCTGCTAAGTCAAACACCGCTGAGAGATTGAGTATTAGCAGTAGTGCCGCTTTACCATTGTCTCTCAGCACGTCGATTTGTGCCTATTAGAGCAGTTTCAGTTCCATGTTGTGGTCTGAAGCCTGATTGACGTACTCCTAATAGGTGGTTACAGTCCAGGAATTGTTGGATTTGGAGGTAAGCCACCTTATCTAGAATTTTAAGCAGAAACGGGACTGTGGTGATCGGGCAATTGTTAGTAGGAATAGACAGGTTGAGAGTTTGTTTTTTAAGTAATGGGAGAACCCAAGACTGTTTCAAGTTATTCGGTATGGTGCCGGTGGAGAAGGAGGCATTTATAAGTTTGGTGATGAAAGGTGAGAGGTTGCGTGCAGCGTCCTTGATGATCTGGGCTGGGCATGGGTCGCCTTGGCAATTAGAAGGTTTGAGGCCCAGGATAACTTTTTCAACTTCTAAGATGGCTACTTTATGAAAGTTGAATCATGGTGTGTGTTGAATGGGAGGTGGTGGTGGCATCTGTGTGAGAGGCTTGAAAGTTTTGTTAGGCTTAGGGGCAAGGAGGAGAGTTTCTTTTTTGTTGTTAATTTTGTCTTGGAGTGTCATTACCTTATTTGATAGGGCATTCTGAATACTGGTACACCAAGATTTATCCTTATGACAGGTACCCAGTGATTTATAGGCATTTCTATTTCTTTAAGGATTGTGAACAATTCTTTAGTCCTAGAGTTAGCTTACGTGATACGCAGATTGAATGAAGATTGTTTGGTGAGTATGATTTCTTTTTTGTAGAGGGTAGCTATTTTACTAAGGTTGTTTTTATTGGTATCAGAGGGATCTTGTCTCCAAATCTGTGCACTTTTACATTTTTCTAATCTAATTGCTTTCAAGTGGGGGGAAAACCAGGTGTTCACATGTTTTTTAGGTTTGCTCTTTCTAGTTTTTAGAGGTGCTATGACGTCTAATGAAGCTAACATTATTTTGTTGTATTCCTCTACCATGGTGAAGGGGTCAGTGTTGGCGGGAAGTGAATTTAAGGTGGGGAGAATCAATGGGGTGAGTTTTTCAACTGTGATGTTTCTTTTGTTTCTTGTGGGAATGGCTAGTGCTATGTTGGTGGAGGGTAGTGGAGGCATAACCTCTAAAGTAAAGGAGATCAGATGGTGGTCAGACCAAGGTTGTGGAGTTATGGACGTAATGTATGTCTGGCACTTATGCTCTGCTATCCAGTCAAGGGTTCTTCCTTTGGTATGGGTGGCACCCATCACTTTTTGGGTGAAGCCCAATTCCCAGAGGGAGTTGTTGATGTGCTTAGCATTAGGGTCAGATGGGTTGTTGAAACCTAAGTTAAGATCTCCTAGGAGGAGACTAAGAGCAGAGTTTTTAAGGTTGTCAGATAAGATATTAGTTAGGTCTTCTTCAAAAGAGCCTAGAGGGCCAGGAGGTCTGTATCCAAGGTGAATAGTCAAGGTCTGGCAGCCAGAGATGGGCATCTTGGCCGTGAGGGATTTGCAGGAGTCTAGTTTTTGTGGTATGGTGAGTCTCAAAGCTAGACTAGTTTTGGTGATTATGGCGAGGTCTCCACCTCAGGACTTGGTGCGATCTATCCTGAGGAGAGTGTAATCCTCAGGAATGGCTAGCATGATTGCCGGGCCTGCTGCTGTATGAAGCCAGGATTCGGCGATAGCGAGGAAATCCATGCTTTCTGTCTGGAGCAAGTCCGCAGTTTCCGTTGCATGGGCTACCATGGAGCGGGCATTTATGAGGGCTCCTTTTATGCTAGTATGGGTGGATTCCATGGGTAATGGCTGGGAGTTGTGGTGATGTTTCGGGTGGGTATTGGTGTCTCGAAAAAGCCGGCTATTGAGCTGGAGATGGTGATTGGTTTTGATAGATTTGTGGGGGGAGTTGTTGGTATAAGGCTGTGGGCCTCTTAAGGTGCTGGAGGTATTATTTATAAAAGGACGGTAAGTTTTAGCTAGAGGTTAGTAGATTTTAGGGAGTCTGGCACGGAGTTTAAGGTTTCTCTGAAGGAGACTGCATGGTCTAGTGTCCAGATTATTCTGGCTTGGAAGTTTGCTGTAATGGGTCACTGGGTAGGGTGTTATAGCTGCTGATGATGAAGTAGGTGTCATGGTGGGATTAAGGGTGCTGCTTAGGTTAAGTATAATCCTCAACAGGACGGTATAGATCATTGGCAAATGCATAGTTTGAGCGTATGTTGACTAACTGGTATCGGATGAGGTACTGGGCCAGATGTCTGTACGAGAGTACAGGGTACAATAGTTGGGTAGCAGGAAGTGGGCAGAGTCAGATAGCTGTGGCAGCAAATTCAGTGCTGGGTAACAGGCAGTGGCTGGGCTAAAGGCAGCAGCCAAATCAATTCAATATTTAGGTAACAATTCAATATGTACGCTGTTTGCAAAATCAGATATCTATGGCAGCAAGTTCAGTACTAGGTAACAGAAACTCCCATCTCCTGCACAACATTCAAGAGTGGAAAGAAAATTTTCCAAACAAATCTCAATATTTTCAGTAATTTCAAATATTCGATATATCACTCTTTCAAGTAGTTATTTCGCCACAATCAACGTAAACAAACATTGAAAGTAAAGTTCAATCAACAAATTTTCACCTTGAAGGTATTAGTGTTTTTACTAAAGATATTTATCAAAATTGTACAAAATAATATTGTTTTTTCTTTTGAGTTCAATTCATTCAAACCATTGTAATTCAACAAATAACCAAAAGTAATTTCTTTCAACAAATTCAACAAAATTCAGAAGAACTGATACGAATTTCTAACAGATTCAAGGGAGTCAAGACTGTTCAAAAAGAAAGGTTTCTAAAATAAAGTTTCACAAATTTCTAAAAAAAGGGGGGATAGTAATGAGCTCAACGCGTTTTGAGAGATTTGCCTCTCTTCTGCAGGAGCAATGACTTACTGCTAACTAGTACAGTAGTCACTAATTTCAACGATTATTCATAATAATTTCAAAATGATACTTCAAAGTGGAATGAGAACAACATCCCCTTTTTTTGATAGTGAGTATATCCTCAGGATTTTTCAGAGGCAACTATTCCATTGTGAGATGATGGAAACGTCGTCTTTTCACAGTTCCCAATTCGTTTATAATTATCTGTAAATAATATAATATATGTATTATTGATTTGATGAGGCAATGAAAAGTTGTCTTTAGCTCTAAATAATGCAGAGTTGTACCTGTGTATTCCTCTACTCTCCGTTTAATGGTGAAAAAGCTTCTTCCAAATTTCACATTTCCAATCAAGTTTTCACTATGTAATCTTGGCACGGTTTGAGCTTGACACAGAGTCCCATTCAGGGTATATGGAAGTATGTCGTGGTCAATTCAAGTTTCCTCCCTGTGTATTAGCAATTGTTCGAGTTAGCGCACTATATGGCATTTTCATGTAAGAGTGATTTTTGTTTTATAGTTAACATCACGTTTTTATCTGGAACTTTGACTGTTTGCAGCCGCTTACGTTTCTTTCCTCTGTGCTGTTTCCTATCGTGATGCCGGGTCGCTGTGAATGTATCTACCTAATCAAAATGTTGTCTGTTAGCGTTATATTGAGCGTGTTACATAATCAAGTCAACGCTGTGCTCAGCATGTTCATTATTCGAGTTGTTACCCCAGTAAGAAAGATTTCTGCTGTACCTGAGTTAAGTGCTCTGCCGTTCTTGAGCTTGTTTCTCCTCCTTCCTGCTCACTCCAAGTCAACCCGTTACCTAGCAACTAGACCCTATATTATCATGTGATCTAGTCACCTGACTCTTAGGAATTATGGGAATCGTAGTTTGAATTACGCTTTATGCCTAATATCCGATCCCTCCTTCTATTCACAATGTAGTACAGTGTGATCTCTTCCTATAATGACTGTGCATTCTGGAGATCGTAGTTACAACTGCATTTACTGCATATGTACAATTTACACGGAAAAGATGATCGTATCTTAATAAAACAGTTCAATTTGAGGCCACTGCTCATGATTCTCATAGTAATTTGCTTGGGTTTAAGTCTATCTCCCCTGTTTTTAACTAGGGACCGACATCTGCATGTTTAGTTCGTGATGTTGCATTTGGGTTATCCACAATTTGAAATATTTAGATCATCTTTCCATCAAATCACAAAGTAATTTACATTAGTGTTGCTCTTACATTCAATTAAGTTCTTCAACATTGCTTTCTCTGTGATGTAATTTATACCACAGCCTCCATTTTTATGGTTATGAATGTTCCTGTAAATCCCCTGCTTTGTCCCTGTGTGGTGATGCTAAGTCAACCTCTCTTCATAGGAATGAACTCAGACTGTATTCTTCATTCATTCCTCTGGGATCCAGAGCATCTAACTTGCGGACCCAGAACATTTCTCTGCGTTTTAGTATTTGTTCCAGATTACCTCCTCTAGCTGGTCTTGTGATTACCTCCAGGATTACAAATTTCAATGGTCAAAACACTTGGCCATGTGGAGACGGTACATAGACGATATCTTTGCAATTTGGAAAGGAACTAAGAAGGAACTAGAATTATTTCTTGAATACCTAAATGCATGTAACAACCGCATAAAGTTCACCCTGGAAATAGGCAATCCATCGGTTCACTTCTTGGATGTGAAGATTTATCCAGAACAAGGGAAATTGCATACGACTGTGTTTAGAAAACCTACAGATGTGAACAACAACTTGTTCTTTACAAGTTACCACCCACACCACCTGAAAAACAATTTACCTCTGAGCCAATTTCAAAGAATCAAACAAATAATTTCTAAAGAAGATACATATGAGGACATGGAGAAGGAACAAATTCTAAGATTTGAAGAAAGGTGTTTTCCAGAAACCATCTTATCCCAAGGTAAAGAGAAATGTCGACTGAAGAAAAGAACTGAACTTTTAATACAACAACGGAAAGAAGATAGAGACAATCCTCTACTGATTTATTTAACAAAATACTCTACAAAGAGTGCACATATCAAAAGGACATTAAGAAGAACTGGAAAATCACGAGGTTAGATCCACAACTCTGTGGACTTTTCCCAAAACCACCACTAATGGCGTATACCAGAGGAAAGAATTTAAGAGACTCTCTAGTAAAAGCCGAAAGAGTCAACACGGTGCAACAACGATTTCTTGGAAAACAAAAAAAGGGAACCTTCCCTTGCCTGAATTGCAGTCAATGCAACAACGTGCAAAAAGGTCTGACAATCAGGCATCCACACACAAGACAAAAAATCACCCTACAACATTATGCAACATGCCAGAACAAATGCGTAATATGTCTATTGTCTAATGACTAATCTGTCATTGTGGCAAATATTACATTGGGCAAATCATTAGACGTGCAAAAGATTGCATCTCAGAACACAAATCGAACATCAGGACTGGAAATATAAAATCACCTGTTGCAAGACACTTTAAAGAGCAACACCACACAATTTCACAATTGAAATATTTGTAATCCTGGAGGTAATCACAAGACCAGCTAGAGGAGGTAATCTGGAACAAATGCTAACATGCAGAGAAATGTTCTGGGTCCACAAGTTAGATGCTCTGGAACCCAGAGGAATGAATGAAGAATACAGTCTGAGTTCATTCCTATGAAGAGAGGTTGACTTAGCATCACCACACAGGGATAAAGCAGGCGATTTACAGGAACATTCATAACCATAAAAATGGAGGCTGTGGTATAAATTACATCACAGAGAAAGCAATGTTGAAGAACTTCATTGAATGTAAGAGCAACACTAATGTAAATTACATTGTGATTTGATGGAAAGACAATCTAAATTTTTCAAATTGTGGATAACCCAAATGCAACATCACGAACTAAATATGCAGATATCGGTCCCTAGTTAAAAACAGGCGAGATAGACTTAAACCCAAGCAAATTACTATGAGAATCATGGGCAGTGGCCTCAAATTGAACTGTTTTATTAAGATACGATCATCTTTTCCATGTAAATTGTACATATGCAGTAAATGCAGTTGTAACTACGATCTCCAGAATGCACAGTCGTTATAGGAAGAGATCACACTCTACTACATTGTGAATAGAAGGAGGGATCGGATATTAGGCATAAAGCGTAATTCAAACTACGATTCCCATAATTCCTAAGAGTCAGGTGACTAGATCACATGATAATATAGCGTCTAGTTGCTAGGTAACGGGTTGACTTGGAGTGAGCAGGAAGGAGGAGAAACAAGCTCAAGAACGGCAGAGCACTTAACTCAGGTACAGCAGAAATCTTTCTGACTGGGGTAACAACTCGAATAATGAACATGCTGAGCACAGCGTTGACTTGATTATGTAACACGCTCAATATAACGCTAACAGACAACATTTTGATTAGGTAGATACATTCACAGCGACCCGGCGACACGATAGGAAACAGCACAGAGGAAAGAAACGTATGCGGCTGCAAACAGTCACCGTTCCAGATAAAAACGTGATGTTAATTATAAAATGAAAATCACTCTTACATGAAAATACCATATAGTGCGCTAACTCGAACAATTGCTAATACACAGGGAGGAAACTTGAATTGACCACGACATACTTCCATATACCCTGAATGGGACTCTGTGTCAAGCTCAAACCGTGCCAAGATTACATAGTGAAAACTTGATTGGAAATGTGAAATTTGGAAGAAGCTTTTTCGCAATTAAAAGGAGAGTAGAGGAATACACAGGTACAACTCTGCATTATTTAGAGCTAAAGGCAACTTTTCATTGCCTCATCAAATCAATAATACATATATTATATTATTCACAGATAATTAGAAACTAATTGGGAACTGCGAAAAGAAGACGTTTCCATCATCTCACAATGGAATAGTTGCCACTGAATAATCCTGAGGATATAGTCACTATCAAAAAAAGGGGATGTTGTTCTCATTCCACATTGAAGTATCATTTTGAAATTATTATGAATACTTGTAGAAATTAGTGACTACTGTACTAGTTAGCAGTAAGTCATTGCTCCTGAAGAAGAGAGACAAATCTCTCGAAACGTGTTGAGCTCATTACTATCCCCCCTTTTTTAGAAATTTGTGTAGAAATTTATTTTAGAAACCTTTCTTTTTGAACAGTCTTGACTCACTTGAATCTGTTAGAAATTCATATCAATTCTTCTGAATTTTGTTGAATTTGTTGAAAGAAATTACTTTTGGTTATTTGTTGAATTACAATGGTTTGAGTGAATTGAACAAAAGAAAAAAATATTATTTTGTACAATTTTGATAAATATCTTTAGTAAAAAAACGAATACCTTCAAGGTGAAAATTTGTTGATTGAACTTTACTTTCAATGTTTGTTTACATTGATTGTGGTGAAATAACTTCTTGAAAGAGTGATATATCGAATATTTGAAATTACTGAAAATATTGAGATTTGTTTGGAAAATTTTCTTTCCACTCTTGAATGGTGTGCAGGGGACGGGAGTTTCTATTACCAATAGGAACTACACATTTTTCTCATGTCTTTCTTTACTTTTTGATACCAGAGTCATTCTTTTCTCCCCAGCACCCAGAAAAAACTGATTTGTATAAGGGTCAATGGACTAGAAAAAAAAAATACTTAAAGCATTGTACATAGAAAATACACAGAAGATAGGGTATGCTTTCCCTACTTTCTTCTTTTTTGCAGTACTAGGTAACAGGCAGTGGCTAAGGCAATAGGCAACAGCCAAATCAATTCAATATTTAGGTAGCAGATGGTTTGCAAAATTAGATAGCTATGGCAGCAAGTTCAGTACTAGGTAACAGGCAGTGGCTAAGGCATTAGGCAACAGCCAAATCAATTAAATAGGTAGCAGACGGTTTGCACAATCAGAATGCTATGGCAGCAAGTTCAGTACTAGGTAACAGGCAGTGGCTAAGGCAATAGGCAACAGCCAAATCAATTCAATATGTAGGTAGCAGACGGTTTGCAAAATCAGAATGCTATGGCAGCAAGTTCAGTACTAGGTAACAGCCAAATCAATTTAATCTTTAGGTAGCAGTCGGTTGGCGAGATTGGATGGCTATGACAACAGGCCAAATCGATGATTAGGGCAACAGGCAGTGGGCAAGGTCAGCTGGCTATGATAGCAAAATCAATACTATGTAACAAAGCATTGGCAAGAGTGAATGCAGGTAGGCAACATTAGGTACATTAGGCAGCAATAGGTACAATAGGAATACATATGCGTGAGCTGAATGTGTGTGATCTGTAGGCTCAAACGTAGCTCGTACTATGGTAGGTAGTGTGCCGGGAGACAGTCAGAGACTGGCATAAGACAATGCAACGAGGTGCAGAGCAGTATGGTGGGGCAAGAAGTGTAAGGCACAGAATACCGGATGTAGGAGACTATAGAGGTAGGGAGGCGACTAGAGCGTTATGGTGCTGCTTAACTACTGAGGTTGTACAGTGTACAGTGTCAGTATCTGGCGTATGGCTGCGTGCTTATATTCAGTACAATGCTCATGCTGTATTCTAGCATGGGGGTGTGGCATCGGCCGATGCAGGGTACAAAGTTATCTGAGCAGGTGTGATGGTAACAAACAATTGTGAACATTTGGTGAATGGAACCGCATGTTGGTTAAGTTGTAGTGAGTAGGCAAGAGGCATTTGTTAGTGCTGGAACCTACTACACAGAGTTAATGTTAATGTGAGATGAAGTAGGGAGGCGCTTCGCTGACGTGTGGAGTTGAAGGGGTCCGTGGACGTTTTTACAGCGGTGTGGAGCAGGCTTGTAGGATAGTCTAGCACAGGTAATGGTGGGCTCTGTGTTTAGCGTATTGTCTGTTGGTGAAGGAGTAGGCTCCCTGACGAGCAGTGTTCCAGCGCCTAACGCCGGTTACGCTCTGTCAGCTCAGTCAGGACCCTTTTCTCCTGATCCTTCTCTCATGGGCAGGCGCTCGCCTCAATGTTAATAAACATATATACATCTACACTAAGCTTCTCTTTAATTCACAAACACTTGTAATTTCTCTAAATTTCCCATATTTTCGCTGGTATCTTATAAAAGTATGTCACTTTACTAAACAAACAGCATATTCCTCATTTCCCATGCAGAACTGATTCACAACTTTTACCACCAGAGCTACCTCATGTTTTTGCTGGTGTCTTGCCTTTCACAAGGAATGCAAGCAGATCAGTATTTCTGCAACTATTAATCTCTTACTTGCTTTGTGTCAGCTGTTATCTCAGCTTTGAAAAAGTCTTCGAAACGGCCTGGTCTATTTCAAAGCAACAGCATGCTTTATCCTTTTGAAACTCTCGCGCTGCACAATATGCCTGGTTTCTGTCAACGTATGCACACATCCTGCTTCAAATACAATTCTATTTTATTTTCACTCTTAGGGCATGCCATGTTCAAGCTATCTTAATTTGTTCAAAGAAACAATAGAATAAATGCAGTTGTTTTAGCTCACAACCCAGCCTGGAATCCTTTTAACTGCACGGTTTCCTAGCCAGAGAAATGCTTGCATATTTTTTTTTCACTCCTGTCATGTCTTCTTCCTTCGTTTACATATTCTTTTAGTCATATTTATATCGTTCATGGTTTTCCAATCTGTCCAGAGTTTTATCTGTGTGCATATTGATTTTAGTTGATTGTAACCCCTTACTTGATGTCAATCCTTTGTTTAAAATTTGTAGGTGAACTGGTGCCGGTATTGGAGACGGAGGCTGAGAGCGCCTGGATGTCTGGAGTGCTTGGAGAAACCGCTCTCTGTGAGTGGCTTTGAGTCGAGTGGTGTGTGGCTTGCGGCAGAGAGATTTATCTCACACCGGTAAGTTCCGCCCACCCATCTGCCCGCCTTCTAGTATTTCACCGTATCTCTCCTCTATCCCATACCCCCTTTCCTCCGACCTGCCCGCCCGCACCTTTACTGTCACCTTGAAACGTGATCTACCGGTCACGCTTGCCTTGACTCGCTGTGACTCCCCCCTCTGCTGTTTGTTGCTTTACGTTAATCTGTTTGCAATTTCTGTGCAATCTATAGTGTCTGCTCTTAAGCAGCTGTTACTTCAGGCATGAAGGGAGAGGGGGGGTGAGCTGCACTGCAAGTATTACCAGCCGCAACTCTACTTGCTGTGCTTGCTTACCTCACCTGTCTTTCTAACCCCCTCCTCCCTTGATTGACGGCCCAATAACGGCTGTTTCCTCCTTGTGGACCTGCACAGGAGCACTTTGGTGGTGACACCTTGAAACAGCAAGGGAACAGCAAGGGAACAGCATTGGGATCCATCTGATCGCTCATCCCAAATTGGATAAGGGCAGTGGCTGTTGTAATTTTGGTTAGTAACCAAGAGCACAAGCAACGAGAACAGGAGACTGTGGGCATTAAGCCTTTGATCTGGACAGGCAGGTGAAACCCACTGAAGACTAGCTGCTGCTGACGTACTAGTAAATTGTGATCTATGTGTTGAGCGAGATTAGCAGGTGACCTGCAGGTGATCTTGGGGTATTATTCCCTGCAATCCTGTAATAAAGCGGAATATTTGCCTTGTTTTTCAGTAGCTGCTGAGCTAGCCACCACAATAACAGGCGGACAGTATTATGCTAAAGAATAGAAGATCAGCAGTTGGATACAGCATCTTTTGCTCATATAGAAATGCTGCAGGAGGAAAGGGCTACAGAATCTAAATACAACTTGCGGAAAACTAAGAAACAATCGAGCAAGGAGAATGTGGAGATGCAAGCAAAGGAGCACAAATCCAAATCTAAAAAGAAAGCTAAGAACTCCATTCCGGCTGATCAAGGTGTAATCACTGGGGTTTTTCCTGTGAATTCAACCCCGGAAATTAATTCAACAACAATTGAGGAAACAGTAGTCCTAGGCCCCAGTGGCAGTATTCTAATGAACTCAACTAATGATGATGATATTGACAATAACTCCCTATTTGAGCTGTGTTTAAATATACAGAGAGGTATGTCATCACAAATACGTTGACAGTGGGAAGCGGCACCTTGCCGCATAATGAGAGCAACACGAGTGTCGCGCCTGGACTGCTTAACCCGAATGGGAGCGATGAACGATTGTCGGCCTCACCTAACATAGTAATGACTTCCATGGAGGATGTACCTGATAAAGAGACAGAAGAGCCAGATTGTCTGTACCCTGAGGAAAATGAGATTGCCGAGTTACAGTCCTCTGTTGCTTCACTACAATTTGCAATTAAGATCTTATTGCAAATGTCTGGACATATCTTAGCTAACACTAATACTCTTACCAGCGCACAGGAACAGAAGGACTCAGAACGAGAGGAGGCAGAAGCTAATCTCTCCAAAGCTATTCATATTGCGGAAGGAAGCATAGATCAGCAAGGCATTGAGGAGGCCGAAGTTAACTACTCCGAAGCTATCCATATTGTGGTAGAAAGCGATGATCAACAAGGCAACAATATTAACCTAGACCTAGAACAAAGTCCTCAAGTATTCTTCTCACAGAAGCAGCATAGATTGGTGAGGAAGGCATTAAAGAGTAAAAAACTAAGCACTCTGCCCTCCCCAGTGGGAGCCTTGATAACTTCTGATACACACTCCAAAAAAGCAAAGAAAAGAGCAGCTATAGTGAAGGAAAAGGCTGCTACAGCTAAGGGCCCCCTAACTAGCTGGATACTACCGGAGCAAGAGAAGATGAAAGATCTGGTGGAAGATGTGGAATTGCTGGAGATAGAGGACCAGGGGGAAGGTGTAAGGTTAACTTTGATCCCAGATAAATCAGTTAGATCTATGGGAGAAGGAGATAATCCGATGCCCATAGCTCTTAACTTGGGAAAAAATTGTAAGGATCCTTCTGATAATCGTATTTGCCTGATCAAGAATTTATACCAGAGTGGCTAAAACAGCTGGCTAGTGTGATCTGAACTACTAATCAGACTCAACTGTGTACCACAACTAGGGGTCTTGAAATCTGATGACTTCTCATTTATTGAGCCGCTGAAAGGCCCCAATCCCAATGTCTCTGCTCTACATTGTACTTTTTTATCCACAGCGCGGATGACTAGAAAGTATAAAGACAAATTGAGGGCAGTAGACATTGACATTGATGTGGACTTAAACAAGATTGATCCTAGCGCTACACAAGAGGATATGGCAACTCCAGTCTCAGAATCAGTATGCCCCAAACCGATTGATGGAAAGAATCTGGAACTTATTTATTTATTTATTCAGATTTGTAGAGTGCACGTCAGCCCGGGGGCATCATGGCGCTTGTTACAGACAATATCTTAGTTACATAGGATACAGTAATTACATACAAATACAGTATTTACAGTAGACATGAATACATTAGCAATGCAGTATATTTACATTTACATATTTACTTACTGAAGTACAACAAGTGCTAAAATGGTTGATGGAATCTCTCCCGGGGGTTTTAGCTAACCATTGAGCTCTCACATTTCTTACATGGAATTGCAGAGGTTTGGCCCATTTGTTGAGAACAGAGGGCTCTGTTGATTTCTTAGCAAAACACAGTTGCATCTGCTTACAAAAGACTTGGGCAATGGACTCTTTGATACTAGATGGTTTTGTGGTGTACCAATTATATGCAAAAAGGGGTGAAAGAGGTTGTCCTTTTGGGGGATTACTTATGGGGGTGGCAAACACATTGGTCTCCAGAAGGGTAAACTGTGATCAAGAGAACAATATTATTGCAGTGGAGGCGGAGTGTGGGGAGGAATATAGTTCCCAAAGATTCCTCCTTGTAAATCTCTATAATCCTCCTGCAGCAATATTAAGGGAACAAATACGAGATGTGCTCCATAACTTACTGACATCTTGGATGATAAAATCAGGCAACTCTGCAGTAGTTGTAATGGGGGACTTCAATTGTCATATGACAGGTGAGGGAGGAACTTCACAGAACCCTAAGCTAAATGAGAAATGTGTAATGACCCTTGGTAAAAGGGAGGTTGAGGGCATCAGATGGGTCCAATTGTTTGATTCCTGGGAACTAGAAATGATTAATGGCCGTACCCTTAGTGATTGTCCTGGGAAAGATACATGGATCAATGGGGCAGTTTCTAGTACCTTAGATTATATATTTATGTGTCCCATAATGCTGCTTCAAGTCATGGATATGGAAGTGATTTTTAATAATTGGAGCAACCATGTGATGCCCCGGTGTGCCCTTAACATCCTGAGGGGAGTCCCTGCACAAACAAATATTAGTAGCATTAATGTTAATAATGCAGGGACTAGTATTAGCTGGTCTGATAAGAATATAAGGTTGGCAACTGAAGCCTTAGATACTAAGGGCACTTCTAGTTTCCCCGATTTCAACACCATGACCATTAATGCAATTGAAGAGTGGATTTTGGCATTTTCCGGCAAACATGCAGTTGTTAAAATGGGATTTATGGTAAGAACAGAAGGAACTATGCTGCCCTTCAACAAAGAGATAAGAGATGCCAAGAGGGGTCTTAGAACTGAACTCCGCAGAATCAAGGTAAAGAATTTGCCAGTCTTACTATGATATGGTGAGGAATATTAAAAATAGATACAGAGCTACCACTAAGAACATAAAAAAGGCTGAAAGAAATTGCACATACCAAAGGGTAGTACAGACAATCTGCTCTAAAAACCAGCACAGTATTTGGTCACTCCTGAGTGAGGCAAGGGGTAATGTTAAAGATCACCTAGTTAACCCAATTGGTGCTGAGGTTTGGGTAAAATTTCTTGAAGGACGTAATTTGGGGGACGATGTAGCTGAGAGCATGTCATTGAGAAAAGCTCTGACACGTCCTCCCTTTGATGTTTCTTATGGGGCAATCTTGAATAAAATAAAAGAACTAAAGTCCTCAAGAGCCCCGGGACCAAATGGGCTGGCTAATGTTGTAATTAAGAACTACCCAGAATTTTAGGCAGATTACTCACCGTACAGTTGGAGAAGATTTTGACTCAGGGAAGGATACCCAATTCTTGGCAGACAGCAATCCTTATGCCAATTTTTAAAAAGGGAAACCGGTCAGATCCTAACAATTATAGACTACTGTCTATGTTAGACATAACAGGAAAGCTGTTTGCCTCTGTATTACTAAGTGAAATACAGAAATGGGTTGACAAAGCTAACATTCTATATAAATTCCAGAGTGGGTTTCGGCTGGACCACTCTACCACTCACAATCTCATGGTGATGGGCATCCTGCACACTAGATCAATTAGTAAAGGGCAGACCCACTCTATGCTCTTCACTTCGATTTCAAAGCTGCGTTTGATTCCATTCCTAGAGATTGATTTTGGTCAAAACTAGAAGCCATGGGTTGTCCGGGGGACTCCTGTATTACCTTAGACTTTTACACCAGAACAGTACGGTGAGACTTAAATTAGATCAGGAAGGTAACATGACTGAAATGGTGTCACAAAATAGGGGGGTAAAGCAGTGATGTGTCACATTACCACTTATCTATAAATTGTATGTGTATGACATACCAGCAGCAATAGCAGAAGGTCAAACTGTCCACCTAAAATCGGTGAGGCCCCCTGTGCTGTGCTAGCATACGCTGACGATCTGGTAATGTTGGATAACACCATAAGTGGGCTCTGACGATCAGCGATCGCCTTATGGGATTATGCTGGCACAAATGGCTTGACCATTAATTTAAATAAGACCAAAGTGCTGAGATTTACTGGTAAAAGAGTTTCCCGTGTGAATCTCATGGTGGGTAAAATAAACATACCATATGCGCCTTCTTATCGTTATCTTGGAGTCGAGATTGAGCCCAACGGTGACTATTGCGCATGCAGACAAACACATATAATTAGAGCAGCGCAAGTCACTGCTCTGATTTCCAGTTTTACGAGTAAGCAAGGTGGCTTTACACTTTGGGGGACACGGCACCTTTACATCCAAGTGTTTATCCCAATGATTACATGTGGCCTTCAGGCCCTTTTTTCTTTTGACCTAGCTTGGCTTCAGGTGATAGAAGGCAAATTCTGGTGCCGTATCCTGGGGTTATCCTCAGGGGTCCTGATGGCCTTAATAAGGCTGGAATTAGGACTTCCATCTCTGAAAGTGTTAGTACTAAAAAGAGGGCAGGGTTCTTTCTGAGGATGATCGGCGAAAGTACTAACCTGCTATTGATGGTGGTCCACCAGGAATTGTTCAAAAAACATACCACTTGTCCACTATATGAGTCGATGACAAAATATCTAGCAGATATAGGTTGGACCCATAGAGGAGGTAGCTATTCGAACTAGGTTCAAAACATGCTTGGGAGACGTGTTGATCTTATGGGACTGGTTAGAGAACTTTGCTCATTTGAGCATGTTAAAGACCTACCAGTTTGTCAAATATAGACAATACACCTTTATGAAGCCACAGGCGTATTCGAATCTTTGCCCTGCTAAAAGGCTCAGACGCTTTATCATCCTACTCAGAATATTACAATTACCAACTAGGATGATTTTGGGGAGTAGAGAAAACATTCCCATTAAAGAACGAGTCTGTCGCCTTTGCAATTTGACTGAAACACTGGAGACAGCCAAACATCTATTAATTGAATGCCAAACAATGACTACTACAATCCAGTTGTATATTGGTAAATATGTACACAATTTTGAAACCATCAGAGAATTGTCCTTCTGGACATATTGTACAAATACCTGGAATATGTGTTTGTTTATTGCTCTTTATAATATATGATTAAACATTGAATCCAGGTTGGGCCCTATGATATGTGAAATATGAAAGCTGCCAAGCTAAGCTGATGAAACCTTGTTTTGGGGGAAACAATTATCATAGCCTAAACCTGTAATTATTTTATGAATCTTGGGAGGAATGTTTAAAAACAAACGTAGTGTATGACGTAGATCATGGTATTAATGATCCTCACATCAAGAGACAAAAAGGAAAGAGATCTTGAGTAGGTAATATAGTATGCTTTAGGCTCATGTTACTATATTCCTTTTGTTGTAATTTTATATGAAACAATGGTCATGGTTTTATGTATATGATATTATTGTATTGTATTTTTATATATTTGTTTGTTTGTAAGATATATGTGTAACGTTTGAGTTTCTTAAACTATATCACATTAAAGAATAAATAAATAAATAACATGTGTAACACAAACGGTGTTTACATAGGTGCATGAGAGGAGCATCCTCCATAATGACAAGTCTCAAATGACTATTGATACTTACTAAATTGTTAAATAAATCTTTTACTTTAACTTAAACCACCACTTTTAACATGTTAAAACAACAAATATGAGCAAGCACCGTCAATTGCTGCTCAATCCTCTTATTTCAATGACCTATCTATTCTTTAGATTGGTGCCAATAATTTTACCACACTTTATCTTTACTTACTGTAACTATTTCAACTCTTCAAACAATTTCTATCGATCCTCAATATTTTACTCAACTATCATTTAGACTAGTCACACATTTATATGTTATAAAACACTGTGATCACCTCTTCCCTTGCCTTACTTTTTACCCTGTGCAGGGTTAGAGACATTACCTTACACAGTCCTGACCTGTGAGTTTTATATTTCTCTCTACCCTTGTTGGGTTTGCAATATATCCTTCTAATTCCGTTAAATTAGGACTCATAGGCGGTATCTCTTTGTCTTCACAATATTTCCCTGTTTCTGAAAATTATCACAATCCCCTTTATTTGGACATAAAACATGTTTATTCATTGTCTCCTGCCTCTGTCCTTCACATTATATACCATAATTCAGAGATGCCAGGTGTGCTATGCTGGCCGTCATGAGGACATTGTCTTGACAGAAATGAGATCATGATGCAGTTTGTCAATCATCTATCATCTTTTCAGGCATCAACTTCTGTCCACCAGCACATCACTATCAACAAAGAATGTCTTGGGTCACTGTCCCTGAATCTTATGACAGACCTAGGGCCCCACGTTTGGGCATCAGATGTACTGTGGGTCTTGCTTCCCATCTTTGCAAGAACCAGGCATCCATGAACACTTCTTAGAGAGACAAGAGAAAAATCAGATGCCTGGGAATTCTTTCACGATGGTCTTAATTTGCTTTAATAACAAGACACGCACTCAAAGACTTTTTTTTGTTAACCTGCTTTATAAACATTTTAGATGATGCAACATATTTAAGCAAATGACCAACTTTTACATGGTATGCTTCTGATAGGTCCCCTTACTCAGAGTAAAAATATTCCTTCAGTATCATCGGATAGCATAACTTTTGTGTACAACAAGCCCACATTAGCATAGCCGGCATCCACAATTTTCTCTGATGCAAGAAAATGATATGCGTATTTTAGACTTGGCTGGACATAACTATGACAGTGCTCAACTCCTGCCAAGACTTTTGCTCCTTCAACCTTTTACTGTCCAAGCATCCTAGTGCGGCGAAGACAACCTTTACGAAAACGAGTGAAGGGTCACAACAACACTGGCTTAAGAGTGGCCTTGTAGGAGGCTGACATGTTAGTAAAAACTATTGAACTCCTACTCACTTCCCACCCCCATTCTCCCACCAGGCTACTCGGATGGAGCAGTGACCAAATGAAGGGCCCCTTTTTCAGTGTGGGGTCTCTGTATGGTACAGCAGCACGCTTAGGCCAGGCCTCGTGAAGGTCAGACCAGATCACTGTGGCAGCAAATCCCCTCTCCCATAGTTTCCTTTAGTTCTTCCCTCATACAAAAATATTTTCTCTCTCAAGCAGCCAGTGGGCTGCACAATCATAATGCTGTCCCCAGAGGAGTGACAGATGAAGGATCCAATTGTCTTTTCCTTCGGGCAGGTCCAATGTGTCCCCATACTGGGGATACCAAAGTCAGCCATTTTAGGTGAGTGCAGGTGAGTATATCAAAATGGATTTTTTTTTGCTTTTAGGATGACCGCATATTATGTACAAGTATGTACATACAGTGAACATGTAATGAATAACACATATAATCACTGCATATAGAACACACACGCTTAAAAAACATAGCCTATTCTAAAATATGCATACATATATTACTGTTACAGAGTAAATTTTCAAGTGCAAATAAAGTTTCTTACTTCACAAATACGTGTTGTTCTTTCAAATTAAATCACATAGTAATTGTCCCCATATAATACACATATGGACACACTTTTGTTTAATTATAGGCCCATTTGTTTATGAAGGTTTAATATGTGTAAAAGTAGCTCATTTGAGATTGCTTTGAAAAAAGGCTGTGTTTTGGGTGTATTAGAGCAGTCACAAACAGGCCCCTGACAGACATTTTATCTTTGCATGTGTGTAGGGGGTTAAACCCCCGACGCTCAATATGATCCCCCACACAACCCACTTTGGTGATCCAGTGCCCACCCCACCTTTGCCCTTGGATATGCCAGGTCCATACTAATAGTTTCCCGGCATCATGCCCGCCACTCTGCAAACCACAATTTGCCCTGGACCAAATGCTTACCTTGTCACCCCTTTCTGCAAAACTGCCATCTTCTGGGATTCCATGCCCCTCTTGCACCGTCTCCCCCATTGGTCAGATTCTGTGGTTGGGGATTCCTGGGCAGCCTTTTTTGTGGGTAGTGCAGTAAACGCGATTCACGGACTCACAATAGTGTACCTTGACATGACGTGAGGGTCAGACTAACAGACTGTTCCTCTGTGGCCACACAAAACCAGCCCACACAACCATGTTTGGCAGTCCTTCAAACATCGCATTACTGACCAATAGGCCTGTTCTAGCCTGCATGACATGTATATATATATATATGTGTATATATATGTATATGTTTAAAAGCAAAAATGCTTTCTCAGAATACTTTAGAAAGCACACATAATCACACCCTCCAGCTTACAAAGAAGGCATGCTTACTACCAAAATGCTACATCTTTAATTTTCAAAATACCCGAAAGATTTCCAGAACCCTGCTAGAAAGCCCCACCATTCTGCTTTGTATATCATTTGAATTACTCTGATTAATTTTCTGGTGTCAGCTGTGAGTATCTGGCGGCCAGAGTACACATGTTCCCAATGCAGACTCATCATTTAGCTGGAGCAGTCACTTGTAAGTACTTGTTTGCAAGCAGAAACTCTGTAAACTTAATAGCAAAGTGTTCTTATAATAATTACTAAATATTTTCTTTTCCTCCACGCAACGCTTTGAAATTCGACGACACCATACCTTGAAAAATCTGTTTGGTTGCACCCCCGCCTTTTCGTCGCTGCTTGCCATCCTCAGAGACTTATGATTAACCACTGTGTTATTGGAATATTTATCGCAGCTGTGACACCTTTCCTCTCTCAGGATTCCTTTCCAGCAGCTGCGAGTTTCTCTGAAATGATTTGTGCATAGATTTCTCTCTCATTTATCTTTGACTTTATTGGTAAACTTTTGACCAGAGCAGAATTGAACAGGGAAGTCAGGCCCAAATCTCTGAGGAAGGTCAGTGGGAGGAATGGCATTGAGGTAATTGACTTTCCTTTGCTCTGGCGCTGCACTGCTCTTGCTCCTACCAACCTAACTGCTTACACAAACATAGCGATCACCTTTTATTACAAGGTAGCACTAAGTAAATGTATCCTCAGCAGTTGCAGTACAAAGGTAAAAATGGTTCCGCTGGAGAAAGGGGAAGAATACTCACTCGAATCCTGGGAAAACTGGATGGCAAGGCTCGGCTCGTACCATACCTCCAGGGTGCTTTTAGCTACCATGTATTCCGATTGGTGAGCAGGTTCTGGGTGGAGAGAGGGGCTTGGACATGCTGGCCTAGGGAGCCATTTTGGCTGGCTCTGCACCAGCTCACATCACATTATCTGCAATGGGAACAGTGCACTAGACTGTAGTCACTTGATCAATGAAAAGAGCTTGGATTTAAAAATCGAGAACATGTATTGGTTCTTACACCTAGACCAGTTACAGAAATAATAGTATGTGTTACTACCTTCAGCCCGTTAAGTAACATAATTTGTTGAGTAATTGACAAAAATTGGCATATTTTACAAACAATTGAACCAGACCTATTTTTTTTGGTTTATAGTTTATTACAATGCTTTACCTAACACTTACATATCAAACACATTAAATATGAATAACAGCCCCAAGAGAGGGTTTATGAGAAAGAAAAAGAAAAGGCAAGTGTACACTAAACTATTCATCTTCTCCTTAATTTTTCTCTACTTTCTCCCTTTCTTTCTTGTCCTTTAAAAATACTTTGAATCCGGCAAAATGTCTCTTATAAAATTTGATAAACCAAAAATTAACTTAAAATCGATTCCACAATAAAATTGTTCCCATCACTCTTCCACGTCAATCCATGGAGCATTCGTTAGAAGGTCCCCCCTGTACGTTTTCTGTGTGAGTTTTGCAGAATCTACAGAGTGAGTCCAAGCTTCTCTCCTGAACCCTTGCAAGGAGGACTTCTTTTGTGTGGATGATGTTCAACCTAAATCTGAGAAGTACATTTGTCTGCGACGTACTGGGACATTTTATCAGATATTTAGGCGCTATGTTCAACAATCTACTGTTTGTTTTTGTCAGTGTTCCCAGCTTGGACAGGCCGTTAGGCTTTCCGTACGATTCCAGTCCATACACCACAGTTTTTGTTTCGTTTTTCCTGGGTTATTCTTCAGTTACTGGTTGCTTGAGTCTATAAAATGTAGTATTTGTTTACAGTTTGAGGACCATGATCTCAATACCTCATCCTGAGTGAGACCTTGCTTATCTCTAAAGATCTCAAATTGGGCCGGATTGTCTTCCATTATTGATTTCCTAAAAAGACTGAGGGAGTTCCACATGACCCTCCCATGCATGGAAACTAGGCCCAAGTCCCATCTAATTGCAGCAATTGATAACGACCTAGGAAGACCCAGGGTCTTTTTCCAGAAGTGAGGTCTAACAAGTCCCATGTTTCCCAGGATGTAGTTAGGGTCGACTCAGCAACGTATGACAAAACCGGGCTAGCCTTTAGCTTGTAAAATTGGATAACAGCTGATAAAGAGAATGTCCCATATTTATTATGCATTATTTGGGCCTGCACACTCAGACTTTTCATTTTCCTTCTTAATTCCATAACCCAGGGATTATCATATCTATTAGAATTAACAAATATGCCTAGATGTTTTGTGACTGTCACTACTTGCATTAGTTCTTTCCCAAGGACCCAGCGGAACAGCTTCTTTTTCTTTCCTTGCACGTTTTGAAGCACTCACATTTCCGATTTCCTTACATTGATTTTTAAATTATTCAGCTCAGTGTATTTTTGCAAGAACTATTTAAACCTATGTTTGCCTTCAAGAGAGGTGTGAATTTGCATCAGTCTCTTGTTTGTGCCGTACGTAAAGATTTTACGCCACATGGTAATATGAGAACATACCTAGGGCTAACACCTGTTAGTTGACATCACACATGTGGTGGACGCATTATTTGTAGGTTAACTAATTCTATGCATGAATTTGTAAATCTAAAAATGTTATTGATCTTGTGACCTGTCCATGTCAGTTGCATTATGTAGGAACGACTCAGAGGCCATTCCACACTAGGATTACTGAACATTGTTCGTGATTCGTACAGGGACGGTCTCAGCCCCTTTGGTAAACCACTATTCGAAAGCAAGATACAGCGAAAATGACCTTAAGTGGTTTATCATTGAGAAAGTGCCTATGGGTGATTGGGCTGGTTCTTTTGCCCATGTGTTGTCCCATCTGTAATTTTTTGGATTAACCATCTCCAGGTCTATGTGTTTGGGATGTAATGAGGCCATTGAGTGGAGTACTGTGTTTGGATGTTAGTTAACTTTTGGGTTATGCACTACATTGAGGAGATTTGTTATTTCCCTCACCCACTGTAATTTAACCAGTTTGTGGTTCTACTTATTCTTTGATACTTATTTTTTAATGTTGGCTTTGCCAAGGGCTTTAAGGCCAAGGTGAGAGTTATTTTCACGCATGCATATGGGTATTGATGAGGCAGTCACAGTCTATATATGAGTCTTTGTGGGCTCCCTTCATGGGGTGTTCAACTATTGTACATATCATTGTGGCCTTTTTCCGTTTATGGCTTTGTCTGATGATTTTTTTAGACAGTATTTTGAGTGATGGTGTTACCTGCTAATGATTTAGTTTAAGATGGCCGCCTTATTTTGTCTCTTTGTTTCATTATTCACAAAGTACTCCCTCTTCTATTTTGCCTCTGCTAGTCTGTTGCTCACATGACTCATGCTGCTCGCACTTTAGTAAGCTGCTATGTGTCTTTTAGGCGATAGGCCTAGCGCGAGCAGGGTATGTGTATTTGGGGGGTACGCGGGGAGTTTCACACGCGATAGGCCCTGGGCGAGCAGGGTACATTTATTTGTGGGGTACTCGGGGAGTTTCACACGCGACATGCCCTGTGCGAGCAGGGTACGTGTATTTGGGGGGTATGCGGGAGTCTCACACATGATAGGCCTAGCGTGAGTAGGGTACGTGTATTTGGGGGGTACGCGGGGAGTTCCACACACGATAGGCCCTGTGCGAGCAGGGTATGTGTATTTGGGGGGTGCGCAGGGAGTTTCACACGCGATAGGCCCTGGGCGAGCATGATACGTTTATTTGTGGGGTACACAGGGAGTTTCACACGCGATATGCCCTGTGCGAGCAGGGTACGTGTATTTGGGGTGTACATGGGGAGTTTCACACGCGATAGGCCTAGCGCAAGTAGGGTACGTGTATTTGGGGGGTACGCGGGGAGTTCCACGCGCGGTAGGCCCTGTGCGAGCAGGGTACGTGTATTTGGGGGGGTGCGCAGGGAGTTTCACACGATAGGCCCTGGGCGAGCAGGGTACGTGTATTTGTGGGGTACGTGGGGAGTTTAGCGCAAGCAGGGTACGTGTATTTGGGGGTACGTGGGGAGTTTCACATGCGATAGGCCGTGCGCGAGCAGGGTACGTGTATTTGTGGGGTACGCAGGGAGTTTCACATGCAATAGGCCTAGCATGAGCAGGGTACGTGTATTTGGGGGGTAAACAGGAGTTTCACACGCGATAGGCTCTGTGCGAGCAGGGTATGTGTATTTGTGGGGTACGCGGGGAGTCTCACATGCGATAGGCCCTGTGCGAGCAGGGTATGTGCATTTGGGGTGTACACGGGGAGTTTCACACGCGATAGACCCTGTGCGAGCAGGGTATGTGTATTAGTGGGGTGAGAAGGGAGTTTCACATGCGATAGGCCCAGTGCGAGCAGGGTACGTGTATTTGTGGGTTACACAGGGAGTTTCACACGTGATAGGCCCTGTGCGAGCAGGGTACGTGTATTTGTGGGGTACGCAGGGAGTTTCACACGCGATAGGCTCTGTGCGAGCAGAGTATGTGTATTTGTGGGGTACGCAGGGAGTTTCACACGCGATAGGCCTAGCGCGAGCAGTGTACGTGCATTTGGGGAGTACGTGAGGAGTCTCACATGCGACAGGCCCTGTGCGACCAGGGTAGGTGTATTTGGGGTGTATGCGTGGAGTTTCACATGCGATAGGCCTAGCCCGAGCAGGGTACGTGTATTTGGGGGGTACACAGGGAGTCTCAAATGCGATAGGCCCTGTGCGAGCAGGGTATGTGCATTTGGGGTGTACACGGGGAGTTTCACATGCGATAGACCCTGTGCGAGCAGGGTACGTGTATTAGTGGGGTGAGAAGGGAGTTTCACACGCGATAGGCCCAGTGCGAGCAGGGTACGTGTATTTGTGGGTTACACAGGGAGTTTCACACGTGATAGGCCCTGTGCGAGCAGGGTACGTGTATTTGTGGGGTACGCAGAGAGTTTCACACGCGATAGGCTCTGTGCGAGCAGAGTATGTGTATTTGTGGGGTACGCAGGGAGTTTCACGCGCGATAGGCCTAGCGCGAGCAGTGTACGTGCATTTGGGGAGTACGTGAGGAGTCTCACATGCGACAGGCCCTGTGCGACCAGGGTAGGTGTATTTGGGGTGTATGCGTCGAGTTTCACATGCGATAGGCCTAGCCCGAGCAGGGTACATGTATTTGGGGGGTACGCGGGGAGTTTCACACGCGATAGGCCCTGTGCGAGCAGGGTATGTGTATTTGTGGGGTACGCGGGGAGTTTCACATGCGATAGGCCTAGCGCGAGCAGTGTACGTGTATTTGGGCGGTACATGGTGAGTTTCACACGTGATAGGCCCTGTGTGAGCAGGGTATGTGTATTTGTGGGGTACGCAGGGAGTTTCACACGCGATAGGCCCTGTGCGATCAGGGTACCTGAAGGCAGCCCACACCACAGGGGACTACCCTGCACCCCTGGCCATGCCCCGTAGGCAGCCCATCCACCCTGGCCATGCCCCCCAGACAGCCCACATGTCACCATGCACCAGTGAGCACCGACACATGTCTCCCTGCACCCCCACCCACCCAGCAGTGAAGGGCACCTGCCAGCAGGCCCCGACTCATGTCCCCCCACCCAGCAGTGATGGGCACCTGCCAGCAGGCCCCGACTCATGTCCCCCTGCTCCCCAGCCCACCCAGCAGTGACAGGCACCTGCCAGCAGGCCCCGACTCATGTCCCCCCACCCACACACCCACCCAGTAGTGATGGGCACCTGCCAGCAGGCCCCGACTCATGTCCCCCCACCCACTCACCCACCCAGCAGTGATGGGCACCTGCCAGCAGGCCCGACTCATGTCCCTCTGCACCCCCACCCATCCAGCAGTGACAGGCACCTGCCAGCAGGCCCCGACTCATGTCCCCCCACCCGCTCATCCACCCAGCAGTGATGGGCACCTGCCAGCAGGCCCCAACTCATGTCCCCCTGCACCCCCACCCACCCGGTAGTGACAGGCACCTGCCTGCAGGCCCCGACTAATGCCCCCCCCAACTCGTCATCATGATCCACAATCATGGCCCTCATGGCCACCCAAATCCCACCGCACGCCACCCCTGCCAAAGAACCAACCAAGTATTACATAAACCCCACATTGAAATGGCCATTACATGAAACAACCCAAATGGCATGTATGTACATCAACACATGTCCATCACACACACACAATGGTTGCCAGTGAATGTGAAAACCCACATTGTGACATGCATGAAACCAATAAGAGAATACCACACATTGAAATATGAAACAAAAATGTATTCAACACAAAATGCCGTGAATCAAATGAAAACACACAATAATGGAAATAAGAAATAAAATGCTGCATGTTCCAAAATGAGAAAAAATATGAAATCAGAATCCAAAAAAATCCAAATGAAAATACGTCCAAAGTCTCCGTCCAACAAAGCAAATCCAAAGGGAAAGAAATAAGTAAAATCCATTGTTCCACGGTGAAAAAAAATATTATGACGATGAATCCACTGTTCAACTATATTCAAATAACAAATCCAGGGTCCATGAGCCCAACCATTGAAATCAAACCTACAAAAAAAACTACCTAATAAAGAACTTTCTACAAAAAGGTGGGGCATAGTCCAAGCACTCCAAATGAAAGGAAAATATAAATGAAACCTAACACTAACTATCTATATACAATGGCGGCGGGCAAGTCCTACGGCTCACTTGCCGATTTCCCGGGTCAGGGCATCATCGAACTCCTTTTCTATGTCCTGGAGGCGGCCCTGTTCCATGGCCCTGAGGTTTAGCAGGGATAATGCCATGTCCAACTCCCTGCGAATTGCCTCGATGCACTCGGCCCGCCTCAGCACCCTGTACATGGAGTTCTCCTCCCTGACCATAGTGAGCCGTGCCTCTTCCGCCCGCCACTGCTCTGCATCTATGTGCTGGCCCAACCGCTGCCACACGGAAGACACTCCGAATCCAGGGTCCTCCTGCCCTCTGGCCGAAGCCTGCCCCTCTGATGGTGATGGCCCCGGGCCATCATTGCTCCCATCTTGAGCCTGCTGCTGCTGTGCCTGTGCCCTGGCTCTTGATGCCTGCACGTCCTCCTCCTGCTGGGGTACAGTTGTTGGTGTGGCCACCCCTGCTGGACCTCCGACTCCCGACTGTGGCAGGGATGTGTCCTCCACCAGCCTGGTCGCTGGGTCAGGGCCAGCACCACAGGGTGCCTGGGTGACACTTCAGCAGGAAGATGGCACGGAGGATGACTGGCGCATAGGGGGTTCAGTTGAGGAGGGGGTCGGTAGATGCTCCAGCATATGGAGGAACCCAGCACCGGTGATCCCTCCTAGCCGGTCGACGTGGTCTTCGAGGCATTCAAAATGACGTACATTGTCCTCACGAGAACCCTGCACGTCACCCAGAATGTCACGAAAACACAACGCCACGCCAGCCAGGACAGGCTGAACACGGTCCCGGATTGCCACATCTGCAGGGAGAGGAAGGGCTGTTGTTGTGCGGCTATCCCCTCCCTGAAAATGGGTCTGGACGAAGGCATCCCTGCTGGCGCCGGATGATGCAGTCACAGGATCGGGGACAGGATTACACACAGGCACCTCTGCAGCGGCCTGTGCTGCCTCCGTCCTTGCCCCTGGACTGCACCACTGGCACCAGTGGAATCCCCCCCTCCAGGCCCCGTGCATGTGACTTTGACGGCCTCATCCTCAACCAAACCCCCCACCAACCTGGATGACTCTGTGTCATCTTCCTCCATAGGTCCCTGTGGGGTCTCAGCTGACCCTTCTGCTGCCGAGGAGTCCACCTCCGACCTCAGCCTCTTGGACCTACCCCCGGCAGCTGCGGCCGCGGATGCGGCACCAGACTCCTCACTCCCCAAAGAGATGTCAACCTGGGAGGGGAGCTGGGACTTGCGTCTCCGGTTGGCGATGGGATCCCTGCCGCTGGACGTGGAGCACTGGGTGTATATGTTCCAGGACCCTCATTTGGTTGTTGGTTAGGCGGACCCGGCACCCCTCAGCCTCCATTGCCTTCAAGAGGTGCTGGGCCTTGTTGAGGGTCCTGGACCTGAAGTCCTCCCAGCGCTTCCGGACTTGTTTGATGTCGCGGGCTGCCACCTCCTCCACATTGATGGCAGCCACGATGTCCATCCAGATCCTCTTCCGTCCTTCATAGTCGGCGCGCAAACTTCCAAAGAGGGCATCATACTGCCCCAGGACTTGCTCCACCAGGATACCAACTTCATTGGCACTGAAGCTGGTAGCCCTCTGCCTCCCTGCTGGGGGGTTGCCACTGGTGCTAGATGGTGTTGTGTCCGACATGGCAACCACTGAGGCAGGTGTGGGTGGGCAACTGGGTCCTGGGGTTGGGTTGTGGAGCGATGGTATCCTGGACGGGATTCTTCTGTTCCAGCAGGGGTGGTCACAGCAACTGGACCCCTGCAGATGGCTGACGTGCAGGCACCAAAGAGCATGGCATGTGTTTTGCAGGCAGGCAGGCAGCAGCAGATGGCAGGTGGGAGCGTGCTAGGGGCACTGGGGGCAGGAAAATGGCCTTCGGGCAGGAGCGTGGTCTTCCGTGTGTTGTCGCATGGCCAGCTTGATACAGAGTGATTTGGCACGTGAAAAAAGTACATGTCAGTGTGTAATTCGGGGAAAGGCCCTTGGCGCATAAGCGCGTCTGTGACGTTACGCGCGCGGGCGTTTCCCTCATGACGGGTGCATAGTGATTCAGCATGTGAAAAAACAGCACATCTGCGTGTTAATGCGTGTAATCTGAGGAAAGGGCCTACGCGTGTAAGTGAAGTGACGTGCGCAGGCCTTTCCCTCAGCACGGGTTAAAGGTGAGCGGGTCCCAGCAGTTCGCTGTACGTGCCTTTCGTGGAGACCAACGTGTGTGTTGCTACTTCATGTGGTTTCGCGCACCATCACTACTTCACTGCGGATCAAGGATGTATCTCTTCTTTTGGCGGGGTTATTGGCTACGCGTGTTTTTCATTATCACGCTAGTCTGATGGTGAGTCGCGCACGCTATTTTTCCCACTGCGGGTGCCCCTGTGTATCGCGTACCCATTTTCCTGGTAATAGTAGCCTGCGTGTCCCACGTGTACGTGTTTTTCATGTCCCTGGTTGCCACCGCGTACTGCAGGAGGTTAATTCCACACACGTGGGCTACCGGGGTGCGTGCACGGTTTTACTGCAGTTTTGGGGTGTCGGAGCGTTCCGTGACCCGTCACTTCATCACCGGGGTCACATACAGCCTTGCAGGTGCAAGGGTACTTATAACATCTTGTATCCCACCCTCTTCACCCCAATTGCCCAGGACAATTGTCGTGTACACCTCCCATTGGCACTTCTCCATCTGTGCCGGCACTACTCCATCTGTGCCATGGTTGGGAGGCCACCAAAAGAGAGTGGCGCCTCAGCTGGGCATACTCCTCGTATCGGGCATGGTCAGGGACGTGGCCGGGATGACCAGGGAGTAGGGGGAGTCCAGGGTGTCCAGGGTGGCTGCAGAGGGGGAAGAGGCAGGGGTGCTCGGGACGATGTTGTGCCACATGTTGGTGCAGTCATGCCACCACCCCCTGCGGCTCCCGGAGATACAGTTCTTGCATCTGGCACTGGCACTCGTGTGACCCGGCAGTTCGTTTCATTGACTACCACAGGCCCAACGGTAGTGGTAGCTGCAGGTGCAGATGTTGGACACAACCACCCAGGCTCAGGGTCTGCCAGTGCAGGCTGCGTTGGCACTTGAAGAGTCCATGGAAGATATCCAGCAGGTCAGGTGGAACACCGTAGATGCACACAGGGCTGCCCTGACCGAGACACGTGTCCCTGGGGCATAAATGTCATCTTCTGCCCCGACCAGCCAGGTGTTGGCAAGTGCAGGGGCAGATGCAGCCAACAACACCCCGGTTGTGAGTCTACCAACCAGGACAGTCGTGGTCAATGACCCTGGCACAGCAGATGTTGATGCGCAGGGTCCATTCCAGGGCACCCAGCAGCCACTGACGCAAGTCAGGCCTTCGGTCATCCTTCCACCTGCCACTCCCTTGGTTCAATCCTCTGGCGCCACTGGACATTCACATCAGGGCAGCATTCGCCAGCCAGGGTCCGCACCACTATCCAAGAGGAGGAAGGTTGCATCTGCAGCACAAGCTGGGACCCCAGACACAGCTAAGGCCTCCTGCACGTCAAGGAAGAAACCTTTCTGTGCGCAGGAAATGGACTCCCTTGTCGACTAAGTGCGGGGCCACAGACGTGACATGCTAGTGGGGCCGAATTGTCAAACTACAGCTGCCCATCGGAATACCCACTGGAAGCATGTTGCGGATAATGTGAGTGCATTCGACCATGAGGTGTGCACAGGTGCCAAGTGCAAGAAGCGTTGGGATGACCTCAAACACAGTGCTAAGGCCAAGCGTGCCTCTAATTACAGCATGACTCTGGTGACTGGCGGTGGGCCACCACCTGAGGAGGATGACTTCACTCCGCACGAGTCACTCGTTGCAGAGTTCATACCAGCAGAATCGGTCAAAGGAGTGGGAGAGATGCAGGACTTTGTTGCCCTGTCCAGTGAGTGTTGTTGCGTGTACGTCCAGCCCATGTGTGGTTTGCCTGTGTGATGTGTTGTGCTTGACTGCCACTACATGCTATGTGCAAATTAACAAGGGGTGTCCTGGAAGTCCCTCTGCCAGACATTAGTCCTGGTTACGAGAGACTTACCCAGAGTCTTTAGCTCACTACCTTTCACAGAGAATGTCATGACTTCATTAGGGCGGCGTTTCTTTTCTCTATGGAGACGCCATTAACTGTTCCACCACGTCTGACGGCCGTCTGAGAGCACCGCTCTAGTGTTTTTCCAAGATGGCCGCCGGAGTTTCTTAGGGCCGGCTCACTGTGGCGTTCCTCGCGTTGCACCTTCACTGTGTTCTCCCGACTCGAAGGTAACGCTTGGTGTATCCCTCCTACGTGTGTTCCCTCCTGTGATGCTTCCCGTGTCCCGTCCTCCTTTTGCTTCACTTTGGCTGTTCGCTCCGGTACAGCTCGTACTACTCTCTCTCTTCCTCTCTCTCCGTTCCTTACCCTCTCTACCCTTCAGCTTGTCTTCCCTCGCCCATGCTTCTACACTCCTATAAGCCTGGGCGCTAGTTGTTCCGTACTTCCTGGAGTATTTGTGAGCCTTTCGGGCTACTACAGGTGCACTCACCTCAGCTGTCCTCCGATCCCTTCTATTGTACCGTTCTACGCTGAAAGATTGTTCGCCTGGACTTCTCATCGCCACTGACTCTTTCATTCAGAACAATTGCTGCAGGGTTTTTTCTGCCCTTTTGGGCTTTTTCCCTGTTCAGGTGCTGGCTCCCGGGAGTCCCCGCTGCTCGTGTTCACTAGTTACCCGACAGTGTGGCATCCCAGGGAGCTCGCCCCTACTTACGGCAAAAGAAGGAAGCATGGAAGACTGGTAAAGCACAGACCCGAAGACGTCTTGGAAGAAGGCCGGAACTACAGGAAAGGTCCACAGTCGATTCAGGTGAGGAGGAAGAAGGGGATAGTTCAACCAACCCTGATATTCATGACAGAGTGCAACGCCTAAGGACCCCCATGGCTTCTCTCGAGCAGTACCAAGAACTGGTGGCAGCCATACAGGGACTTACCGTAGAAGTGCAATCACTCCGGTCCGAAAATCAGTCTCTGCGACAACAGGTAGCAGCTCGTGAGGATGCCCGTGGAGATCTACCTCCCCTTCCTTTACCTTGCGGGAAATTCGACGGAGATCCAAAGACATTGAAGGCATTTCTGGACGCCTGTCAGTTATATTTCACCTTCCGCCCTCGTACTTATGAGTCCACCAGGGCCAAGGTGGGTTTCCTAGTGTCTAATTTAACGGGAAGTGCCTTGGCATGGGCTTCACCGTTGGTGTTACAGACTGATCCAGCTACTGCTAATTACGATCAGTTTGTGCACCTCCTAAAGTCTCGCTTTGACTGACCCGAGGTACAGTATGCCTCTTATGAAGCAATCCTCGATATCAGACAGGGTACGCACGACGTACATACTTATGTTACCTCCTTCATGCAGCTAGCCACAAATGCCGGATGGCCTGATTCTGCTCAACAGACTTTGTTTCATCGCGGCTTGCATGAAGAGATAAAGGATGAACTGGCACGTATTGCACGACCTCAGACGTTTCAGGAACTAGTGTCCCTCGCTCTCCAGATTGAGTATAGGTTGAGAGAAAGAAGACAAGAAAGGAAACGTCCGCGACCTTCTCCCTCAACCTTCTCCCCAAACCCTTCTAGGGAACATCCAACCTCATCCACTGGGGAAGAACCGATGCAAATAGGCACCACCCGAGGACCTTTAACAGCCGAAGAGAAGAAGAGAAGAAGGGAGCTAGGCCTCTGCATGTATTGCGGTTCTAGCAAACATCTGCTCCGTAACTGCCCTGAGGTCCCTCCACGCCGCCAGGGAAACGATTCACCCCGAACCTAAACAGGGATAGGTCCGGGGGTGTTGGGATGAATCCCTGTACCAACACTTTGACTCCTCTTCCCCGTGAAGATAATCGTCTTATGGTATTTCAGGTTATACTGTCCCGGGACTCCTCTACCTTCTGGGAAGCCTTAGCCATGTTGGATTGTGGGGCAGCAGGGAATTTCATCGATGTATCCTGGGCTCAAGAGAATGGTGTGCCCATCGTCTCAAAAGATCTACCCATTCCGGTGGAAGGGGTGGCTGGCCAGCCTCTGTCCTCAGGACCTGTTACTCAAGAGACTCTGCCACTTCGGGTCAAATTGTTTCAACATCAGGAGGAAATGGCATTCGATCTCATTAAAGCAGCGCATTTCCCGGTGATTCTCGGGATCCCGTGGCTGCGTAAACATAACCCAAGGATCGATTGGTCAAACAATACTATCCAGTTTCAGTCGCATCTTTGTCTTAATGAATGTCTTAACAGTAAATATCCCCTAGACTTCTGCAGAAGAGTGAATCCGTGCTGACAGCTGCACTCCATCAAGTACCGGAACACTATCAGGAGTATGCTGAGGTCTTCATGGACAAACAACCTCACTCCCTTCCTCCTCACAGAAGAGAAGACTGCACTATTGAGATCCTACCAGATGCTTCTGTTCCTTTTGGAAGGATGTTTCCCCTATCTTTACCCGAGCGGAAGGCTCTTAAGGAGTACCTAGACTGCAATTTACAGAATGGGCTCATCCAGGAGTCCAAATCACCCGCTGGAGCATCGCTATTCTTCATCCCGAAGAAGGGCTCATCAGAACTCCGTCCTTGTATCGACTACCGGGGACTAAATCGCCTTACTGTTAAAGACTGTTACCCTATGCCGCTAATCAAAGAGATAATAGAAGCTGTCCAAGGTGCGTCTGTCTTCACAAAATTGGATCTCAGGGGTGCGTACCACCTGCTCCGTATAAGACAGGGGGATGAATGGAAGACGGCATTTCGAACCCCACTAGGGCATTTCGAATATCGAGTTATGCCTTTCGGTTTGGTAAACGCCCCTGCTATTTTCCAGCGTTTTATGGATAAATTGTTTGCCAACCTCCTATTCTCTTCAGTGGTGGTATACTTAGATGATATCCTCATTTACTCATCCTCTCTTCCTGAACATAGAAGACAGGTCCGACAAGTGCTGAAACGTCTACGGGAAAACAAGCTACTGGTAAAACCTGAAAAGTGTGTCTTCGAGGCCTGTTCGGTGTCTTATTTGGGTTTTATCCTCTCCCATGAGGGCATTCGTATGGATCCATGTAAGATACAAGCAATCACCCATTGGTCCGCTCCAAGAAGCGTTAAGGAAGTACAACGTTTCCTCGGTCTGGCCAATTTCTATCGCCAATTTATTTCAGGCTTCTCCAATATGGTTCTTCCTATCACATCACTCTTGAAGAAGGGCGTTATCTTCACTTGGACGCAAGAAGCGGATTTAGCTTTTCAAACCTTAAAGGAGGCATTCACCTCGGCTCCCGTGTTGGTACAACCGGATCAACTTTTTCCCTTCATTGTAGAGACGGATGCCTCAGGGGGAGCCATAGGAGCTGCTCTCTTGCAAAAGGGCAAGGACGGTCTTGAACATCCTGTGGCTTATTATTCAAAGACTCTGTCACCCAGTGAAAGGAATTATTCTGTCATCGAGAGGGAATTAATGGCTATCAAACATGCCTGTGAAGAATGGTGTCATCTTCTTCAGGGAGCTATGCATAAGTTTACAGTTCGTACCGAACACAGTAACCTTCGTATACTTCAACAGATGGAATGCCGCAATGCTAGACATGCCCGTTGGGCATATTTTTTCTCTCAGTTTGACTTTGCGATTACCTATCTACCAGGCAAACAGAATATCTTAGCTGATGCCCTGCCACGCAATCTGGGGTCGGACTATGAGGCAGATTCTAGCCACAAACTATTGTTAGCGGGGAAAGAGGTACGGACTGTGGCAAATACTTTTTTACGCGAAGTCCAGTGCGAACAACACGGTGCACCGCTGAAGACAGAAGCAGCCTCCAAATTGGAAGAAAGAGAGGGAATCCTTTTCAAGGGTCAAGCCTTGTACCTGCCCAACAAGAAACACCAAAGGCTGGCCCTTTCATGGTGTCATGATTCGCCCATGGCTAGTCATAAGGGCATTCGGGCCACCAAGGATTTGGTGTCCAGGCTATTTTGGTGGCCAGGTTGGAACCAAGACGTACATACCTATGTATCTACCTGTGCCATCTGTGCTTCCAGTAAGTATCATTCAACCAAACCCCTAGGTCTTCTGCAACAGGAACCTGCTCCCAAACAACCATGGACCCACGTTTCTACAGACTTTATTGTGGACCTGCCTAATTCTGAAGGGAACACTGCCATCATGGTGACTGTGGATTCCCTAAGCAAATTGGCTCACTTCACTCCCTTGAAAGGATTACCTACAGCCCCTGAAACAGCCAATACCTTTCTGAAAGAAATAGTGCAGCTTCATGGCTTTCCTGAGACCGTGGTGTCCGATCGAGGTCCTCAATTCACTTCCCAGTTTTGGGGTGCCCTCTGTAAACAACTGGGGATCCAACGAGCCCTTTCATCTGGGTTCCATCCACAAAGCAACGGACAGACGGAAAGGCTCAATCACACGCTGGAACAATATCTTCGATATTTCTGTGGCAGAAAGCAAGAGGACTGGAATGTCTTTCTCCCTATGGCTGAGTTCACCTATACCAATACCAAACATTCAGCCACTAATTTGTCTCCTTTTTTTTGCACATTTGGTTACCATCCGAAACATCTGCCATTGGCAAATATCCAACCCTCAAAATCACCCACTCTTGACCACCTCCTGAAGGAACTCAAAGACACCCATGCGCTAGCCAGTGAAACCTTGGATGCTAGCCGTCAGGTTTATAAATTATGGGCTGACAAGAAGAGGAAGGCTGCACCTTCTTGGCCGGAAGGTGATAAGGTTTGGTTAGCCACTAAATTCCTACCTCGCTGGACGCACATAGGGAAATTTGCACCAAGATTTATCGGGCCCTTTCAAATCAAGAAGAAGATAAACCCTGTTGCATTTCGCCTTCAGCTACCCCCCTCCCTTAAGCAGGTGCATCCCGTGTTCCATACCTCCCTTTTGAAGCCATACCTTCCGGATCCATATAAGAGACGATTCAAGAGGCGTTCTGCTGATGTGCAGTCTGGACCAGCTGAATATGAGGTTTCACATCTGGTGGATTCCCGCTACCATCACGGTAGTCTACAATATTTGGTTCACTGGAAGGGTTATCCCATCGAAGAACGGACATGGGAGCCTGTGAGACACATTCACGCCCCTCGACTCATTAGAAAGTTTCACAGACTGTATCCGGGCAAGCCTGGGGGCCCCCCGTGTAGAAGGGAGCATACTGTCATGACTTCAGTCGGGCGGCGTTTCTTTTCTCTATGGAGACGCCATTAACTGTTCCACCACGTCTGACGGCCGTCTGAGAGCACCGCTCTAGTGTTTTTCCAAGATGGCCACCGGAGTTTCTTAGGGCCGGCTCACTGTGGCGTTCCTCGCGTTGCACCTTCACTGTGTTCTCCCGACTCGAAGGTAACGCTTGGTGTATCCCTCCTACGTTTGTTCCCTCCTGTGATGCTTCCCGTGTCCCGTCCTCCTTTTGCTTCACTTTGGCTGTTCGCTCCGGTACAGCTCGTACTACTCTCTCTCTTCCTCTCTCTCCGTTCCTTACCCTCTCTACCCTTCAGCTTGTCTTCCCTCGCCCATGCTTCTACACTCCTATAAGCCTGGGCGCTAGTTGTTCCGTACTTCCTGGAGTATTTGTGAGCCTTTCGGGCTACTACAGGTGCACTCACCTCAGCTGTTCTCCGATCCCTTCTATTGTACCATTCTACGCTGAAGGATTGTTCGCCTGGACTTCTCATCGCCACTGACTCTTTCATTCAGAACAATTGCTGCAGGGTTTTTTCTGCCCTTTTGGGCTTTTTCCCTGTTCAGGTGCTGGCTCCCGGGAGTCCCCGCTGCTCGTGTTCACTAGTTACCCGACAGTGTGACATCCCAGGGAGCTCGCCCCTACTTACGGCAAAAGAAGGAAGCAAGGAAGACTGATAAAGCACAGACCCGAAGACGTCTTGGAAGAAGGCCGGAACTACAGGAAAGGTCCACAGTCGATTCAGGTGAGGAGGAAGAAGGGGATAGTTCAACCAACCCTGATATTCATGACAGAGAAGAAATATCCCAAACATATCAGTCTTTGTCCTGCCCTGGGGCAGTCCAGCACCGAAATGCTAGCCAATTCTCCTCTGAACAAGAGTACCAACAGCATCCCCAGGCATGTGTTTCGGTCTGGTTGGACATGCAGAGCAGACGGGGACTGTCCTCATCACCACACTTGCACCCTTCTCACATGCTAGTCACCCAGATGCCCCTCCCCGGTCCATGTTCCAGCTCACTGGACCTTCTGCATGTAGCCAGGGGTGTCTTTCCTCTCAGCACTGGGACTATGTCATTGCTTAACTGACGTGCATGTGTCCTCTGCCTGCATGTGGGTACTCCATGTAGGCATGTCCCCTTGCCCCTTCACCCCCCCTGCACCCCAATTACACCATTGAACTGGTGTGCATCATTTTGGCATACTGCATTGGCCTGTTCAAGCCTCCTGTGTACATGCTAACTTCCACCAGCCAACCTTCCAGACACATGCAGTGGGGTACATCCTCTGCCCTTCATGCATGGTGTCTCACTTGGACTGTGCAGATGGCAGATGCTCCGCAGGAACATGAGTGCCCATTCATGCTCCATGTGCATTCCATGCATGCCCCTATGTGTCCTTGACTGGATGATGATTGTAGTATGTGTCTTGGATGACCAACATTTCATGGCATATCTTCAGCCATCCCATGCCCACTCTGGCCCAGTCCTGCATCACACACATGTTTAGGGTGTCACAGTCTGTGGTGGGCACAGTCCTCCTCCAGTTTCAGGCCCACTGACTATGCCCAACTGGTGTAGTGGCTTTTGCACACATGTGTGTACTACTGAGGGTTTGTCATGTGTCCTGCTTACTGTCCCATAATCATCTGCTGTGTTGTCAGTTGACTCAGATTACGCCATTGATGCTAGTCAACACTGTCTGCCAATACACAGGTCTCTGGTTACCCTTTTGCTACCATGCAAGGCATCCCTTCATTTTCACTCAGGGGGGGGGGGTGGTTTGCTTGTAGCCATGCAACCCATTGCATGCACATTGCAAGTGATGCCTGAACTTGCCCTTGCACTGCCTTCACATTTTTTGATACACATCATAAAGTACATGTTCATGTAGATAGTGAGTAACGTACACATTTTCTGCACTGCATCAACCCACTTCTGAGCCACGTGACACTGTTCTACATGCCTACTCACTGATGCAATGTCAAATTGACCAGGCATGCATGGGAGGTTCTCTTTTGTGTGTGACATGTCTGCTTCATGTGTTGGCTGTCTGTGTGTTTTATGCTTCTAACATGTGTACTAATGTTATTTTCTCTCCACCTTTCAGATGATGACGCAATGGAGCCATAGGATGGTGTTGTCATGGCAGGCACAGGGTTTTTTTCACAACCGCAACCTGGCACAAGTGGGGGTCGTGGGGTGGTAGACCATGAGAACCCACATGTGCTACAGACCATCTTGTCTTTGGCTGGCAATGAGTCCAGCCTAGATGACCACTCTGACAGCCATGTTGAGTTGGATGTGCATCAGGTCCATACGTCAGGGGTGAGTGATTCAGATGTGGACACTCCTCTGTCTGCGACACCTGCACTGAGGGGCCAGACAGTGGTGGGACATCCGCCTGTGGTGGATCAGGTCGCAGGGTCAGCCTCCACACCAGTCGCTGATGTGCCTGGGGCATCACATAGACAGGGGCATGTAGTTCTGCAGCCGCGGGCGGTGCCAACCCAACGAGGACGGCTGGTCCTTGGGTCCCTCAGGTGTCAAGCCCAGCAACGCGGTGGCCACGTGCCACCGAGGTATACTGAGTGGGAGCAAGACATGACTGCCAATTCAGAACGGCAGGGGGCAGCACTTGATAACATCGATGTGAGCATGGAACATGTGGCCGAATCCATGCTTCCCCCTGCTAGGCAGGTGCTTCTCCAGTGGCAAGCGGCGCAGTCCATGGCCCGCTCGCTAGGCTAGGCATGGGGGCCTCAGACAGGGCACACCAGGCTGACATGTTGTCTCTGTGTCAAGCAATTGCTGCTCATGCAGAGGCACACATGAAGGCCATGGAGGGTAGTATGCTTCCCTCAGATCCACTCTGGGTGTCCTCTTGATGTCCCAGAGGGTGCGGTCAGAGGAGAGGTTTGAGCAGCTTGAGCGTACCATCTCGGCTGACCTACGTGCTTGCCGGGAGATGCAACAGTTGTCCAGCCAGACCTCGCAGGAAGAACTCTGTGTTACACGTGTTACCTTGCAAGAGGAAGCACATGTATCACAGGAGGTTCTGCATGCAGACCTGCGTGTAATTGCTGCACAGAACCATTCTCACCCATCTGGCAGACTTGCTGCCGATGAGGGGCAAGCTGCACCTAGGCGTGGTCAGGCTCCTGGCCTACGTCCTCCTTTTCAGGATGAGGCAGACTCGGACGACAACATATCTCCCACACATGTCATGGTGTGCAGGGGTGGAGCCTATGGAGGTTTTTCTTTTGTCTCAACATCATCGCATGTGGGTGTTGAGGTTCCGCCTATACCTCCCCCCTCCTGGGTGCCCCCCCCGGCTCGTATGTGGCCATTTTTGATTTTTGCTTTTAGTTTAGTTAGTTAGTTAGTTAATATTGACTATTTGATAGTTATTTTAATTAGGTTATGTAGGTTGTTCACTGTTAGTTTAATTAGTTAATATAGTTTAATATTGTTTGTCTATTGTGCATTCATGTGACGGTGTGGTGCTTTGTGGCTTTTGAAAGCATCCACTGTCCAGCTGGGCCCTTCAAGCTTGTCTCGTGTATGTGTTTGCAGCTTGGGGTCCTGACTCACATAGGCCACTCCTGCTTCCTTATCCATGGGCTGCTAGGATGGTTCGGTGTAACAAAATATTACACAAGGGCTTTGGACTTTCTTCATAACTGTGGGCTGTCTGTTGATGTACTACTTGTGTTAACACCCCTAGTGGGGATTGGTTGCATTTTATCCACCCCATGTCTGTGATCAATTTGGGTGAGTACGTGATTGATGTCTCCGTTAATTGATGTGGATAGTGATGTATGTTATTTTCTTGCCTGTATATGTGCTTGATGCACTTCATGCTGTAGACAGTAGCCTGCACCCTTGGCCTGTCAAAGTGACACTGATGGTGGGAGGAGTTTGGATGTAGGTCTGTAACGTGGACCAGTGACAACCAGCATGAAGACGCACACACAGGGAACTTTCCAGCCTTATTAATCTATTTGATGCCCTTTCTGCAGGAAGATGAGCCTCCTGACTACCTTTGCCAGCAGGCACAGGGACGAGTAATCCAGAAAACTGGCCACGTTCGGTGGTGCAGACGTGTGGATGTGTGCGCAAGCAGAGGCACAGGGCTTGTGCTTAGACGTCCGAAAGAAGCAGACATGTTTCCAGGAGCTCCAGGCAAGGTGAGCAGCACAAGGGCCCACACCGCAGCCAACGTTCCACCAGGCCACTTGCACATGCATGCTAAGTAGCACAAGTGCTGGGGAGCTTTGCCAGGCATTGTTGGAGAAGCACCCAGTGCAGCTGACATGTGTTGAGGGCCAAATGCCAAGTGGCTTTAAAAGTTGGCAGGGGCACACGCAGGGGCCATCAAACATATCCTCGAGTACCCCCTGCTCCATTGAAGCAGAGTTATTAGGGTAGTAGCATTCCTATCCAGAAACTGATACAGCGCACAGGGACACCCAGCAAGGCACAGACTTGTGGGCAATGCATGTCATTTGCATGTGCAAATTGCCACGTGCACTACCTATTGAAATCTGCGGCTGCCAGACCACAACTTGTACTGAAGTTGCTCCTTGCTATGCGCATCTAGCAGCTCACAAGGGACCATTGTATCATGTGTGATTCTTGACGCATTGGTCTTCCATTTCCCGCGCGGCCACATGCGCCTGCCTTACTGCATTGACAGTGTATGAACCATCAGTGGGCCAAGCTAACATATGGGTACAAAGCAGCAGACAGGGGTGTTTGTTTGTGGAGAAGTCACTTACTTTGGGGCATGGATGGTGTTGTGTGTGTGTGTTGTAAACACACATTCAGATTAGTAACTCACTCTCTCTTTGCATCATTGAACTGCTCCTGTTACCGGACCTGAGAGTGCGCAGGCAGGAGGCCAGCACTCACCCCAGAGATAAGTCTCTCTTTGTCTTGCATTTTACTCATTTGGTACAATGTGCATGATGAACATGTTTTCTCAAAGTGAGTATGTGTTTTTGTGAATAGTTGTATTTTGCCTACTTTGCCTTGCAAATCCACTTCCGCTCTCCTGCCCCTCTTTCCGGTTATCCTGAATACCAATGCCTGTCCAAAACACATATCCCTGACCCTCCTTCCCCGCCAGGGTCTCAGAGGCATGTGTAAGTTTGACCTTGCAGGTGCCCAGACCACGAAGGGGGTGGTTGGTTTGTGCCACTCCTGCGCCTGGACACCGGAACTGTGACACTACCCATCAGTTGTTGCATCCTCATTGTATGTTATGTACCGTAAATGGTACCCAATCCTGTTGGACCATTGTTCAACTGTGCTACCTTGGTTGTTCTATCGTTGTGCTTGTACATGTGCGTTACAATTTCCTGCTACTTCAAGTCATCTACTGGAGACTCTTCCAGGGTTTTTTGGTGCCTACAGGCTTTTTCCCTGGTTTTTGGGTTTGGCTCCTTGGAATTCTCTGCGATTTGGTATTTTTACCAGTCAAGGTGGCCTCTGAGGGGGCTGGACCCTATTTACACGCAAGCTGGAACATGGAGAGCAAGGGGTAGGGTGATCCTGTAGAAAGGTAGACATGAAGGAAGAAGGCTACATACCCCAGAGACAGTTGTTCAGAACGTCACAGTGATGTGTAAATGAGGGAGGGCCTTTTGTTGTTGGACAGTTGGCTTGGGCTACAGTGCTTTGGGCACTCTGACATTGTAATTGTGGGGTACTATGTACATGATGTGTTGTGCTGGTCAATGCCTGTTCCTGTGTTGTGTTTACTTTTCAGGTCTCAGGGGATTGGTGTGGTTTGACATGCTGGGGTGTTCACATGGGTAATGTTCACATGTGATGTGTACAGGACACTCAGGGTCACTTGATTTCACATGCATATATTGAGTGCATGACCCTAATGACACACACAGTTGCACAATGATCCACGACACGTACAACCACCCTTCCATGGCCACAGGTGAACACAGATTGCATTCTCAGGCCCGCTGAGTCCCTGCATCACATGATCTATTAACATTTGGGTACCCTGTACATGCGTCATTTGGTTATAGATTTGATTAGTCATTTTCATGTGATGCTCAGGGTGATTCTGCAACACAATGGCTGCTCAAAGTGCTGTGTGCTGAGCAGTGTGTTGCAGGAGGCACACACAGCACACGGGTTTGGGAGCGGGATTTTGCCATGCCCAATGTGCATGTGAACAGGCATTCAGTGTTGTGTTCATGCTACGACTGGTGGAAAGCATTTGTGTCTGACTTTGTATGTGTGGGAGGTTGTTGGTCAGTCATTTCATCTGATTCCATGTCAGGCATCATTGTATCATGCCAGTTTTCATTTATGACATGTCACTTGGTATCTTATTGGCCGTGTGTTAGCCTTTTGCTATTGCATGCCATGTCATGGTTTGGCAGACAAGGGTGATGTGGTTTGGGAGGGTTTGGGTGACATACCAGGGATTATGATGGCCTGTTTTGCAGGGTTGTGTGATACACACCTTGCATCTGTTCCTTTTGATCACACAGCATTGGTTATGTTTAAGTAGGTATGGATGCACACAATGTAGCACTTACGTGGCAACATTCTCAGGGTGGTAAGGTTGTGACAGTTGACTGCCTCTTTGTCATTATCGATTGTCACCTGGTATGTGCCAGGCCTTTGTGCACTTCGCAGGGGTGGGAGTTTAGGTGAAGAATGTGGCCACAAGCTGGGTCCAGGCTGCCTCGCCACGTGCCCTGTCCCCTCCCATGGGCAGCGCCTGTGCCTATGGTTGGGGATGTGGGGGCACCAGTATGTCCACCGGTACCTCCCGCCGTGTTGCAACATTGTGCAGGACACATGCTGCCTCAATGATCCTGCACACTACTGGGGGTGCATATAGTAGCTGGCCACCAGAGCAGTCAAGGGAGCGGAAGCGTGACTTGAGCACTCCGAATGTGCGCTCCACTATGCCCCTGGTTGCAATATGAGCATCATTGTATCTTACCTGGGGTGGTGTGGTGGGGTTCCGGATTGGCGTCATCATGTGGTTGCTCAGAGGGTAGGCACTGTCCCCTGGGGAGGTGATAATAGTTGTGATTATTAGGGTTTGGGTATTTGTGTGTGACATGCATGCATGTGCACAGGCATTTGTACTCACCTAGGAGCATGCTGCCCAGCTTCCAGTGCCCGGCTCAGGGCAGACATTCTGTATATGAAACTGTCATGGGTGGAACCAGTGTAGTTTGCATAGAGAGAGGTGATGATTCATTTAGCATCGCATACAAGCTGCACGTTGATGGAATGCCAGTGCTTGCAGTTTCGATAGATGTGCTCAGTGGCTCTAGGTGGACGTAGGGCCACATGGATGCAATTTTTGGCACCGAGCACTTTGGGGAAGTGTGCCACCCTGTATAAGTCCTGGACCACGGTTTGCCTTTCTGTGGGTATTCTGGGCATGTATATGTGCCTGCGGACTGAGGGGCGTGCAGTGATGATTGCCAACACCTGGTGTAGGCAGCGTGACTGCGTGACCTGTGAGACCCACCCACTATGGCAGTTTTCCGCTGAAATGACCCAGTGGCCCAAAAATGTAGGACATTGAGCACCTTCTCCAAGGGGCTCAATGCTTGGGAGCACAGGGTGGGGGATGTAAGGTCATCTTCCCGCTCCCTGACGAGGTCTAGGATGATACGAGGTGGAAACCTATACCTGCCATAGACGTGGTTGTCAGGCATCCCAAAAAGGATGGTCCGGGGAAAAAAAATGCAGGCCCTGGCTATTCTCCTCCTCCTGCGGTGTCCCACGATCAGTGCTTCGACAAATGGGGCATTCATTGTAGCTGTATATACATGTTTGTTGTTTGCGCGCACTTTTATACTGTGCGCAGGGACGCTTCCACCTGCCTTTGTGTGGCGGACGTGTTGACGTCTATGCGCGTCTTTTGCCGTGCGCGGGTTTCCCGTATTCGAATCCATGAATACGGGTTGTTTGCGTGCATGTGGGCGTTCCGTGTATTTCCCTGCAGTACTTCCCCAGTTACGCCTTCTTTTTCACGTGTTGTTCCCCATTCCGCGTGTTCCGCCCTGTGTCCCACCCCCTTTTTGGTGTGTTTTTGGTGTGTGCACGGACGTTGTGCGCTTTCCCTGTGCGCGTCACGCACAGCGTTTGGGATGTTGCAATGACGTGTGCGCCCGTGTGCGCCACGCACGGGTTTGGCGCTCATCCCGAGGAAAACACACGCAGGGACTTCCATGAATCGCAAGCTTGCGCCAGCTTGTGCCAAGATTTTCAGCCTACATTTGTTCCATGAATCGGCCCCTATATGAGTTCACACTATTTTAGCTGTGGACCACTGGTCTCAGGCTAGCTTCCTTTACAAACATTCATTCAAGTGCATTAAAAATTGCTATTATGTACTGCAGGAGCACATGAACTGTGTATTCTATATGTGATAACTTCTCAATTACACATGTCGATGCATTGTACATATTATGTTCATGTAACCTTTGATGGTTGTTGCTTTTTTTCACTTAAAACTGCAGTCATTTTAATGAATGAGTATATTTTGTGTAATAAACCTTTGTAAATATGTAATTAACCTTTTTTTTCCACAGTGAATTTGTAAAGATTATTGGGTTGTGTTTCCTTCAGTGGGTGTATCCTCTGCTCTATGTGCTACGGATGTTATGTGTGGGTACGATATTATTCATATGTGTACCGGGTAGTGTCACTATTTGATTGTGTATTTACCTTCATGTTCAGGAGAATGTGTGCTTTATTAGATTGCAGTCCCTGCTCTTCTCTCCCCTTGCAGGATACCCTGGTGTTGTTTGACTTTTGAACGCTGGCAAGTCTGCCCTGATGGACATACCAAAAGAGTAATGGGGGTGTTGAGCACAAGCCAGGCACCTGAAGAAAGTATCGGCTTGAGGCTCAATTCTGGGTTATAAAAAAGATATGGGAATTCCTGAGGTGTGAAAAGGGAATGGAGTGCCAAAAAGCTAAAGGGGAAATTTGGGTGTGGGAGAAAGAGTATAGGGGAAGGCAAAGGACTGGTGAGATGCAGTATCTGAGAGTGATGAAGACTTGGGGGAAGAGGCTTGAGCAATCCCTCTAGATAGCAGCTAGGAAGATATGCCACCAGCGCCAAAGAAGAATCACCCCTACTTTGTGATGCAGGAAGGTTAGTCTGGCAGACTGGGCCATTAAAGATGACTGAGAGCTAGATGGGATGCAGGGTACAAGGCTGAAGTTTGATAGGCTCCCTGGAGAGGACGGTGATGTTAGGGAGAGCGGTCCACCATGTTAAAATGTGAACTAAAAGGGGCATGAGTGAATGGCAGCCGTGGGTTGCTGCTGATTTAGGGGCATGTTAGGGTTGGGTTTGTAGCTGTGGGAGGCAGTCACTGTGCTAGAAGCAAAGGAGTGTGTGTAGAGGGCCATTTACATGCAGACACACGATTTAAAGAGAAGTGCATGGGGGTTAAGCAGTGGTTGCAGATAACCACATGGCAAAGGTGTCTAGCAAGGTACAGAACAAGCCACTGTAGAGGGCATAGAAAGGCAGTACTTCGAAAATGATTTGTCATTTATAACACGCCTGTATACAAGTGTTTCTAGGCACCAAATGACAAGGGAGGGAGGTGTAACAGTTTCACAGGGAGTTCCTTCCATCCCCACTCAAGGTGTCACGCATCAAATGGTTTAACAAATTATTTTCTTCATCCCTACGTCAGACACATATCATGCCACTTGAATCCTCACCCTCTTAGCTAACAATGAGCCAAGGACCATGCCGGTGTACAGGAAATATATTTGTATTTATTTAAATTAAAAGTAATAGAAAATTGCACAAAAATGTCAAACTCCTCTTTATCCGTGGCACAACACAACAAACTTCTCTCAACATAAATAAATCACAAAAGTGAGTTGAAAAGAACACAAATCACAATTCTTTACTTTCTACAAATTTCACTTAAAAAAATAATTAGCGCTGGTCAGTGAACACATTTATAGATGTAGTGCTGGACAATTTTAATTTTCCTGCACGCTTAAAAAGCTAGAAGTAGGGTTTCAAGATTGGTACAAATTCATATGGCAATTATTATTACACCCACACTTTTGGTTTAAAATAAACACGGGGTGATTTAGCAGTTTGTTTTTCAGACCCCCCCTTACTTTGGTCGGTGTTGGGGAAGTCGGATAGAAAAATTGGAATGATTTGGGGAATTTTGGATTTCAAATCCCCCTCCACTGAAAGGCCTATGCTAGGAGAAAGTTGGACAAAAAGATTGAACTGATTTAAGAACAAATACACCCCTCTTCCTTAAATAATTGGGGGTCACACAAAATAGGATTGGACAGTTACCCTTCTATCTCCTCCCAAACCCAGCCTCCCAGTCAGGATTGGGTCAGGGGTCTTGAGCAGCCATTTGGCAGCCTAATTTACAAGCCCAATTTGTTCTCATGTCGACATTTTGGAATAACGTAGTTATGTGGCAAAACTTCATAATTGTACTAGCAACTGTCATAACGTATATAATTTCCTTTTCAGTATATCATGGGGAATTGAATAAGACGATAGCCAGTTCTGCATAATGATTCATGGCCATGTGGCAATTGTCTGCTCTTTTCGTAAACAGCATAACAGTTAAGAACATGTAATTTCTTTCCCATATTCAGAATGTTACTCTTCACCAGTTCACCAACTCTTACATACGGGACATTTTCAGATCAGCCAGAAACCTAGTTTAACTGGACATCACAGTTCTCTAACTCTAGGTACATGAATTTTATATCTCCAAAATCACCTGGAAAATACCTAACAAATGGTGCACAAATAAATAAAATATGACTTATGGTTGCTGGGAAAAAGGCCTAAATGATAATAGTACTTTTAAATTAATACTACATCTTTATGTGGGACAAATGACAATTCTACTGCCTACAGGCAATATGGCCTCACTGGGTCAGCCTGTAACAAGAGTTATTTTCTTTATCAGTCTCTTTGCAGCGGGTTACATGTTTGAAGTTGGAGTTTCAGACTCCCTTAATTGAATTGTATTCACAGCTCCCCTCTTCACACCTACTGTCTACATATTGACAATGCATCAGCCAGGCAAAATGGTCCTTCAGAAACAGCCAGTCTAAGGAACACTTAGCTTTCCACACCTTCCAGAGCAAGCCACATTTTATTAGAGTTGTAAATACTATGATGCCAACCTTCCAGTGTTAAAGTTCCTTGTGACATGTGTCCAACAGCCAGCACCAGGGGTTGCCTCCGGCCTACAGAACTTTTCTCGTGGAAACAAAGTGGCTTTTCAAATGTCACTGGTATTTTGCATGTGAAACTTAATATGCATAACTTTTTCTCAACCTGAACCATGTCTTTTTCCTTGATATTTTTCCTGAAAATACACATGCTGAGCCATTTTTGTGACTGTGTTTAAAAAACCTGCTGTTCATGTGAAAGGGACCTTTGCTTTTTCTTCTTGCTTTGTGAATTAAAATGTTGCTTTTCCTTGGGTAATGACAGGTAGGCCTTTTTCACACGGTCCTTCAGTTTTCATTTGCAATTACACAGGCAAAGCTGTTTTTTGTGTCAGTGTTGAAAAATCCTGCTTTCCAAGTGAAAGGAACCTTCAGTTTGGGGCCTTTGTATGCACCCGACAGAGGACATAGGGAGGACAAAACAAACAATTCCTACTAGGCCTTGTGTCAATCAGAAGTGGGACAATGAGAAGTGCAGGGGGAAAGGAAAGGGTGAGGTTTCAAGGGAGAGGATAGGGGGAATTGCGATCAGGGCAGAATGGCTATGAGTACATGCAGCCAGGGCAGCAGGGCTCTGGGTAAGTGCAAGACGGCATGGGCGCTGTAGGGGTTACAATTACAGCCCCATGTGGCAATGCAAAGGAAGAAAGACTGGTTGTGGAGGAGCCTAGTACCAAGTGAGACACTGAAGGAAGCAAGCAACCAGTTGGCGAAGTAGACAGGTAAGTTAGCAAGGGAGAGAGAAAGAGAAGGCGAAGGAAAAAAGGAGGGTCTTGAGCTGCTTCCAGTACTTAAGGTTTTATGGCTCAAGTCTGAGAGGAGCAGGGAGCCTGTTCCAGAGGGCGGCACCTACAGGGGAGAGATATCCACACCCCACTCTCTTCCTGGAGAAGCATCTGACCCTCAGTTGGAGGTAGCTGAGGGAATGGGTCTAGAAGGAAGGCATCACAGAAGAGAGTGTTGGATGTAGTGTGGGCCCCAGCCCCAGAAAGCCTTGTGGAGGATGCAGAGGGTCTTGAACTTGATCCTTGCAGCCACCGTGAGCCAGTGGAGAGATTTCAAGGCTGGAGAGATATATTCCCTGGCTTGAGGCCAACGATAAGTCTTGCAGTCCTGTTCTGGATTAGTTATAGGGGATGAAGAGTAGAGGTAGGCAGATTGAGAAAGAGGCTGTTGCAGTAGTCCAGCCTGGAAAGAAACAGAGCTCTGGAGACAGTGAGCTTCTGGGGGAAGGTGAGAACATGTAGAATAACTCTGAGGAGGTGCAGCTGGAAGTGGGCCTTTTTGACAAGGTCCATGATATGAGTAAAGAAGGGGAGGGTGGAGTCGAAGATAACACCAAACGATTTTGCCTCAAAGGAAGGCGAGCTTTTAGGACCCAAGGAGGGTGGCTAGAGTGAGGTAGGGAAAGTGGGATCAGGGTGCCAATGAGAAAGATCTCCGTCTTACTGGCATTAAGGCAAGGATGGTTGGAGGTGCACCAATCCTGAATCGCAGATAGACAGACAGGAATGAGCGAGGCAGGAGAGGAGGCTGAGGGAAGCCAGAAAGAGAGCTGAATGTCAATCCGCATAAGACTAAAAATTAGACAATATTGTGGGCCAGATAGACATTGAAGAGCCAGGATGAGAGGATAGAGCCCTGGGGGTTACCAGATGTGGAGAGAGAGGTGGTGGAGAGTAAGGGCCCAAGTTGGACCTGGGAGGGTGATCTAGGAGGAAGGAGGTCAGCCACATGAGGGCCTGATCCATGATGCCCAGTTTCACACAGAGACGGTTGATCAGGGTGACATAATTGACCATGTTGAAAGCAGAGGAAAGGTCAGGGAGGATGAGGACAGAGGGAGAGCTTAGAGAGTCGAAATTAGAGAGCAGATTGTCACGAGTGTTCAGGAAAGTGGTTTCCATGCATCTGGCTGCTGTGAAGCCAGACTAATGGTAATGGAGATAGCCAACAGATTCATTGTGGAGGGTAAGATGGGAGATGGACACTTTTTCCAGGAGTTTGCCCAGGAAAGGGGTGATAGAAATTGGGTGATAGTTTGCAGGACACGTAGGATCGGCTGAAGACATTTTTAGGAGGGAGTGGTTGAGGAGAGAGGGGAAGATCCAGTGGCAAAAGAGTGATTGCAGAAATTGGCCAAGACTAGAGTGAGGGTGGCAATATGGCCCTTGATGGTTCCGGAAGAGCAGGGGAGACTTTCATAGATCAGACTTGTCTACAGACATCACCAGGTGCTGTCAGAGAGAAGGAGGAAAAAGGTAGAAGAGAGGGAGAGGCGGCCAAAGGGGGCCTGAGAGAGGTAGAGCGAGAGGAAGAGGAAAGCAAGGACCGGATGTCCTGAGTTTGAATGGTGAAATGTGAGGCCAGAGCCATACAGAAGGCCTGGGAGGAAACGGGAGAGGTGAAGACTGCAGTCGGTTTGGCCAGCTCCTTGTAGCTTTTAAAGAGTTTGGCCATGTTGTTAACGGCAGCAGCAATGCAGCTTGAATATGAAGCCTCTTATTGGAGAGGACAGAGAGTCTGTATTGCTTTTGGAGCAGGCAGCAGGGCATTTTGTCAGAGGATGCGCCCAAAGCCCTGCAATTTCTCTCAGCTACCCTGTACTCGTGTTTCAGGTGGCAAGGTCAGAGTCATACCAAGAGTTGTACTTGTAGGTAGGCTTCAGACAGATTCGATGACAGGGGCAAGGATGCCCAGCATGTTGGAGATGGAAAGATGCAGGTTAGAGAGGGCTGTGTCAGAGTGCAAGTCTTATGATGGGGTAGGAGAAGCAGAGAAGGTAGAGGCTAAGGCATCCACTGACACTTGCTTCATGGGCCAAATGACCGAGAAGGTAAGTGGCAGTGCTGGGTTAGGCTTTGATTGAGGGGCAGTAAGTTTCAGGTGAGAGTAGAGCAGAAACTTGTCAATCTAAGGGAGAGGAATGGTGAGAGCGTTAGAGAGGGGCATGTCTGAGGAGATGGGAATATCCAAGGTGTGTCCAGAAATGTGTGCCAGAACAGAGGGTAGAATGGAAAGGGAGAGAGAGTAGCAAAGATTGCAGAAGAGGGCAGGTGAGGGATTAGAAGCATACAGGTGGATGTTGTGGTCTCTGAAGATGAGGAGTTGAGAGGTTGAGGCAAGGAGAGAAGAAGAGAGGTCCTTCCATTCTGAGAGGAAGAGGATGACCTGGCCAGGTGGCCTGTAGATGGAGGCCACAGTAAGAGAGAGGCCGGGAGAGAAAGAGAGCCTGCAGACTAGGCATTCAAAGGAGGAGTAGGCCTGAATAGGAATGACAGAAGCAGGATCCTACTCTGGAAAGATCAGGGCCATTCCACCTCCAGACCAGTTGGTTCTGGTCTCTGAGAGGATCTTTCAGCCCTCAGGGAGGAGAGTGTCAAAATTTGTGATAGAGCTGGCTGTGAACCATGTCTCGGAGAGAGCGAGTACATCCAGGTCAAGGTCTTCAAGGAGATGGCAGATGTCAGAGCAGTGTTTGACAGCAGAGCGAGAGTTGAGAGTAGCTACGTGGAGCAGGTTGCCACATTTGAAAGACTTCCGGTTGGGGTGCAGGAGTGAGGTACACCCAGGGGAGGAAGTAGAAAGGCCTGAGAGTGAACAGACGTAATGGACAGAGGTGTTAAAGGGTCCAGAGCAGAGGAGGAGGTGACTGTCAGAGAGGAGGCAGAGGCGGAAGGAGGTGACAGCGGAACCAGAGAGGTGTTAGAAGAAGTGGAAGGAGAAGATAGGAATTTGATAAGACGCAGGAGATGCTCATCAAGGAGAAAGAGATTGAGCTTAGAGCCCTGGACCATGACGGTACTAGGTGAGTGGAGTGTTAAGGATTTCAATCAAGCACACACCCGGGTCTCGCCTAACATGTAATGCACAGATGAAATACTTATTTATTGTGTCTATAGGTTCAATATTCTGAGTGATATACCACTCATACCACACCCTTCTCAAGGTACCTCTCTAAAAATACCCCCCAGGTCACAGTGGACCAGGAATCAGGCTGGTTGGTAAAGGTAAATATTTATTCATTTATTTAAAATTCAAATCAACACACATTTTAATATATATATATGGGGCAGCAAACACCAATGTGACAAAACAATTAGAACGTAAGTAAGCAATTGAATTCTCTTATAGCACTACAGAATAGAAAACACAGGAAAAAGAACAGTTTTGGCTTGTGAAAAGATAGCGCTTAGGTCAAAGTTTCCCCCTACAAAGTTCTCAAGTCAAAAATGAGCAATTCTACATAGATGTAAGTAATCAGCAGGTAATCAGTAACAAAAACAGAGTACAGTGTTTGAATATAATATTCCATCCCCAAACAAGAGAGAAAAGTATTTTTGGGAAATTTGCACTTTTTAAAATGACAGTTGAAAATGGCTTTGTGAAACAAGAAAAAGTGTGCAAAAATCCTTAATTTGATAGAGCAACACTGAACAGATTCTAACCAACATGAGCTACAAGATGAGCTACAGAACACACTTTAAGTCAGGATGGAAGTTAAGAAACACTTTGAATGGAAAAAGGCACATGTAAAACTTTTGCAAAAATGTGAATTTGCGCCTAAATTTCACTATGCGATTTTTAATAAAAACAGGTCAAATACACTATTTTGCAATGTTTTTATGTTTTAGTTGTGGATGAAGCTACAGGTCTTAGGTTTAACTGAGATTTGAGATTGACAGGGTAATTCATAGAATCCAGTGCAGAAGCAGCGCACGCGAGCAGCGCAGAGAGGGAGCGAGCGCTAGCGTGTGCCAGCCGTTCGCGCTAAACAGCATTCTGGTGCACTGCGTATTCATGGATTTCCCAAGCCATTTCGAGCCGTGGCGCAGCGAAAATCCTGCAGCGCCAGTTACGCCCCCAAGGGCGCCCCTGCGCAAGGAAAAGCCATCGAAATCCCCAATTTGGCGCTAAGGGCCACGCTAACCATGGACCAGCTTACAGGGCCGCTACACTGTAATCGCGTGACAAATTATGCATACCCCGCTCACGGCAGCCAAAACGCATGAAAATGTACTTGCGCACCCCCTTCAATACGGGTAACCCGCTTGCGGGAGCCAAAATGCATGGAAAACACGTACCAGGCCAATCTCGTGTAAAAAACCAGGCGCACCCCTCCAAATACGTGTACGCAGCTTGCATCAGGTAAATAGCGTGGAAAAGGTCCCCCCTGTGGTGTGTGCTGCCTGCGGGGCATGGGGAGGGTGGATGGGCTGCCTGCGTGTATTTCGGGGGTGCGTCTGGGTTTTCACACGTGATTGGCCTCGGTACGTGTATTTCGGGGGTGTGCGTGGATTTTCACATGCGATTGGCCTGAGTACATGTATTTCGGGGTGCGCAGGGATTTTCACACGCATGTGGGCTACAGGGATCGTGTATCTCTTTTCTTGATTTTTTGGGGTGCCTGAGCTTTGCGTGACACCTCATTTCTCCTACGGGGCCACAGAATGGGACATGCATCGTAACTGTATATACGTGTTTGTTGTTTGCACGCACTTTTATGCTGCGCGGGGCCGCTTATGCCTGCTTCCTGCTGGCGTACGTGTTTATGAAATAGCGCATATTTTTTGGCACACGGGTTACCCCTGTTCGATTCCATGAATACATGTTGTTAGCGTGCGTGTGGGCGTTGAGAGCATTTACCTCTGGTACTTCCCCGTAACGCCCTAATTTTAACGCGTTGTTCCCCATTCTGCATGTTACGCCCCGTGTTCCACCCACTTTTTTTGTGTGCGCTACACGTTGTGCCCTTTCGCTGTGCGCGTCGCGCACAGCGTTTAGTGAGGGGGCGCCCATGCGCGCCACCCATGGATTTGCCGCACATCCCAGGATTTACACACGCAGCGCATTCCATTAATCGACGAACGGCTGTGTGCGCGGCTTTAGCATGCATTTGCTGCGATTGGCCTACAGGCAGCAGGGCACTTCTGGTGGAATTGGATTAGCTGGGCGGTTCTGGTCAATTGGACTGCACCTCAGGCTGGATTGGATTGGATTGGCCCTTCTGGCCAATGGACACTGTAGGTTAGCGTGATGGCGAGTTTCAGCCTGCAAGCATGAATGGTAGCAAACCAAACTGGATCAGAATTATTTCCCTGAAGTTCTTTTCGGATTGTTTCAGGATTTGGGGGTAGCTGAAAAGAGTTCATCAATTGCTGGGCCTTGGCTTCGTAAAGAAATATGGAACAAAAACAAGATGAAGAGTTCTAGAACAGGATGGAGAAGTCAGGACCAGAGCGTCACACAGAAATCTGGATGAAGTCAGGAATCCCTGTGTGTGGTTAAGTTCCCATATTTATCATGCCAAATGACATCACTAAGTTTATGGTAGGGGCAGAATTTCAAACCACTCCCCACGGCTGTGATAGGTAAAAGGCGCTTGCCTTTTTCTGGTTGGAAGCCATAAAGTGCTGTCATATTTTATGATGTGATTTGGGAACTCCCACATTGATTTGAACCACAATTTAACTTTCCCACAAATATCTATAATTATGCCCTCTAGTAAAATCAGACACATACATTACGTATTTTATGGGTTATCTTTACATCTACCTCCCATCTCAGTAAGAGCTGGCTTTGTTGTTCTGTGAAATTTTGTCAATTTTAATCATAACTGTTTGGCCTAAACCATTCCTAATTCAGTACATATCTGGGCAATTACCTCTAGAACACGGGTATACAATATTATATTTGCAGATTCAATAGTTTTGCCACAATTATTCTTTTTGTGTAACTTTGGGTCCTTATGTAGTACAGGGTTCAGTAACGTCTTCACAGAAAGAGCAGAACATTAGATTTAAAAATACTAATTTTTAGAGTTCTCCTTCATGTTGCAAAGTTTAAGGTTTTCAAAGCTTAATCACAAATAGGCATTTTAAACAACACATGTCTTTTAGCAATTATTTTTTTATTGGCAACAGCTGTCAAATTCCTTTGATCGGGGTGGGGGTCCAGAAGGAAGTTTCCTGCCCCTGCCCTGAAGGGATCAGTGTTCAGCCTGCCATTGTCCTTGGCTGGGCCCCAGACAAATTTCAAATGAGTTAATTGTTCTAAATATGCGAGAACCTCCTGCAACAATTATGCTTTCCTGCTCACAGTGGGGTGTCAACCTGAAGTGTCATCTTTCCCAGGATGGGCACTGTCTAGTCAGAATTAATTATTTTATTAACTCCAGACTGGGTTTTGACTTTAAGATTCACCTAAATCTTTCATTTAAAACATATAAAAAGGAACACAGTTTATAGGGGATTTTGACATTTGAAGAATGAGGCCTTTCACAAACATGCTTTTAAACAGGCGATTTTGCACCTCTTCATGGAAAAAGCACATTTAAACGGAATCCTTTACCTCAGAGTTTCTTTTGTAGCATCACATTTTATTCAGCATCAGTTCTTCTCTTAAGTGCTGAGATTAATTTGCACTCTGGAAGTATTTATCCAGCCTTTGCTTGGCGTTCTCTCTGCACAGCTGACATTGTTGCATGTTTTGCCATTTTTAGCCGCATTTTTCCCATGGAACTGAAAGAAATGTTGCTGGGCTGCCTTTTTCATGAGATACATTTCTTAGCTGCTGTCAGTCAATGAGGCCCGGCTTCTCTGGCCACACTGGATGATCTGTACCCCTTTTAATTTCAATGATTCACTGAAAATGGATGGATCTAGCACCAAAACAGCACTTTGAATGTTGCAAAGCTGCATTTTAAAAGGCATTTTCCATTTTTAGCCCCATTCTGTGACCTTGCTTCATGTTAAATGTAACAGTGCCCACTGACATGCTCCTGCAATGAGAATTCAGTCCCCCCCCACTTTGGCTGTGTGTGGTAGGGCTGTACAGATTTTTGTGGTTGTCATCCACATGAAGTTTTGTAGATTTTTGCGTGCACAGGGGTTTTTGCATCCATTTTTGGCTGTTTCTTTCCCCATTGGTAAATTGATGCAGTGGGGCATATCAGAATGGTCAAAATATCCCACATAAGCACCCCCCGACTTTGGCTTGACTTCCAGTCATTTGGAAGTCGGGCACGTGGGATTTTTCATTCTGTCCATGTGAAGAACACCGGTTTCTTCTCCCATCAGCGATTTATGCGACACGCTCTCCTCGCCGGTTCTGGTTGGAATGGGATGATACTCCTATCTTCTCTCATGCTTTCTTTTCAAGTGTGGGGCGACACTCCGGATCTCTTGGGTTTTTCTTCCCAGGTCCTAGAGGAGGTCCTCCTTGGTGATTAGGTGTACTTGGTGCAACACTAGAAAACAGAACATAACCTGGTTATGAACATATTCCCACTACTGTTCCCAGGGGGATTTCAGCAGTGCGATAGATGCATGCATTCAATGACATTTTACAATATTTCCCGCATGTATTCATTAACAATTTAAAGTATTCCTCGCATGTATTCAATGACAATTTAACAATTTTCTAGGTTTCATTATTGATTCCCTCTGGGTTTCCGGTAGTCTCTTCTATTTGCCACAAAGTGTGCCTGGGATGGCAAATCTTTATCTGGTTTATGTGGACCCACTTGTCTTCCCGTTCTGTCAAATTTCCCTTGAGGATGCAGATTCTGTAGGTGACTAGTGAGATTTTGTCCACAATTTCAAAAGGTCCCCGCCAGCTGGGCAAAAATGTGCACTCCTTGGCTGGGTTCCTTTGGAAATTGTACAAGTAGACCCTGTCTCCTATTTAATATTCCTTTTTGGTTGTTTTAAGGTCATAGTGGGTCTTCATACTGTCTGCAGATATTTTGAGGTTCCGCTGAGTGTAGGCAAAAGCATGTTGAAGGTGTTTTCTCAGATTCTCAACATACTCATGAGTTGTGGAGGCATTTATCAAGATCTGCTCTTGGGTTCTATAGAGCAGATGCTGTAATAGCACCATCCTTCGTCCAGTCATCAGCTCAAATGGAGACATTTTTGTTGCAGAAGAAGGGGTAGATCTGATGGCCATCAGGACAAGGGGTAATCAAATATCCCAACTTGGCCCAGAGTCTGCCACAAACGTTTTTAATATGCTCACAATTTTTTATTGTACCTCTCAACTCCCCCACTAGAGGGCAGCGGTATGCATTGTGTAATTTCCTTTTTACCCCAAGTATCTCCCACATCTTTGTCATCACTTCGCTGGTGAAGTGACTACCTCAGTCTGACTCAATCCCTTGGGTTAGTCAAAAACGCGAGAAGATGTGATTGATCATCAGGGCAGCTGCTGTTTCTGCCTTGCAATTTGGGGAAGGGAGACATTCCACCCATTTAGTAAACAAGCATCTTACGGTTAACATGTACTTGTTCCCCCTAGAGGAGCGGATCAAGGGCCCAATGAAATCAACTTGCAAATCTGACCAAGGCAGTGTCATCCCCCTCTTTTGGAGGGGAGCACGGTGTGAGAGTAATGTTGGCTGAAGTTGTGCACAAACAAGACACCCCTTCAAGTATTGGTCGAGATCCTGCCCCATGTGTGGCCAGTGTGCAACCTCTCGCAAGATTTCTAATGTAGTATGAAACCCCCGATGACTAGCTGTGGCCGCATCACGGGCATGACTTAGCATCATGCTTCAGAATGAGGTAGGGACCACTGGTGACAGCCAGATATGGATCTCTTCACCAGCAAACCGTCTTGGATTATGAACATTTTTGGACATTTCATCAACACTCTGAGTCCTCTTTCCCAAATGAAGGTATCCATCAGGGGAAAGTTCTCAGGGTCCTCAATGTGTTGATAAAACTTACCAATTATTGGATCCCCTTTTTGAGCCATAATTAAATCAGCATCGGGGTCTTCTTAATCCACTGGGCAGTTGAGAGTTCATTGTGAGAATTTGTCTGGGACATAGTGATAGCAGTGACCTGGATTTCCCTCAACAGAGACTCCATCTCAAGTAGATCCCCTTGGATAGCTCTGGTTTTGGTCAGCTGAACAGCTAAGTCATTTCCAGTTTTGTCTGATCCCTCTACTTTGGAATGACCCTTGATCTCTTTCCAGTAGATGGTCATCCCGCTAGAGGTGACCAGATCATCAATATTTTGCATTAATTTTCCATGTTTTAGTGGTTTGTTGTTAGCACATAGCATGCCTCTTGTTTTTCAATTAACCAGGTGCTCCACGAACCCGTTCCATACATAATCTGAATCAGTGATTATGACCAGTTTGTGAAATTGGTGTTGGACAGCAGTGAGGATGGCTTGATGCACTGCCATCAGCTCTGCCACCTGACTACTATGGGGACTTATTTTTTATCCAGCCGAGGATTCTGGGGCAATATTCAGCCAGGCACTCCTAAGCATGTATTTGAGAACCCTGTCTCCAAGAAACACTCCTTGTTTTTGACAGGGTAAGCTAGGCAAGGCGCTTGTGTGAGGCTTCTTTTTAGTTGCTTTACTGTCTCGATTTGTTCTGGACCCCACTCCCACTTGAGCCCCCCCTTCAACAGATGGTTCTCTGCATAATCCTCAGTTAACTTTCTACTGTAATTAGTCAATCCAAGGAGGCTCCTTAGCTCAGCAGTGCTTCCACTTTCTTTTCCTGGGACAGAGACCCTCAGGAGTTATCTCATGCCCCAAGAAATTGACACGGGTCCTGCACCACTGTGCCTTTTGGAAAGATAGTTTTGCTCCGGCAGCCCTCAACTGTGTCAGAACATAACGGATCTCAGCTATGTGTTCCTCCACAGTTGAGCTTTGGATCAGAACATCATCTACATAGGCCAGGTTACCCCTTTCACCCAAGTCGGGCATGGCCTTATGCAAGAAGATATTAAATTCATTGCCAGAGTTGATGTATCCAAAGGGAGTCCAGGTCCATGTGCACTGATGCTCCCTGAAGGTAAAGGCCAGCTTGTATTGGTCCTCCCTACTGATAGGTGCGGTCCAGCATCCATTGGTCAGGTCAATGGCAGTGTATACCTTTGCCCCCTGTATCTGGGCCAGCCGTTGGTCAATGTAGGGAAGAGGCCATTGGGATGTGTGGACCCATTTGTTTAGCTCACTTAGGTCAGCACAGAGTCTCCACTGGCCGTTCAGTTTTAAAATCCCCTGCACCGGATTATTAAAGGTGCTGTGGACTGGACGAATTATCCCACGGGACTCAACGTTTTTAATTATTTCTGTGAGGGACTCCATGGATGCGAGAGGCAAGCGATATTGCTTCACAAACACTGGAGTCATACCAGGGTCTGTGGGAATTGTTGTTGTATGGATTTCTTTGCGACCACAATCATATGAGTCTACCGCAAAGAGATCCTGAAAATCTAAGAAAACTTGTTTCAACTTTTGCTTTTGCTCCAGAGTCTCACAGTCATCAGCTAGGTTGACTCTCTCTTCAACCATCTGCCTGAAGCCTGGAAAGACTTCTGGTTTGGCTATCTCAGCAGCCTCCTCCAGCTGGCTGGAGAAGTCCCTGGTTAAAGTATTGACCTTGACTGAGGGTTCTAGTCAGGGAAGGCAGTTCTCGTGGGCCTGGAAGATCATCTCATCCCTCCTGAAGTCACAGGTCACCTATTCCTTACCATAAGGACAGGAAGAGTACACCAGGACATTCTCCCCATGCCAAGTGAAGATCCTGCCTGGTGTTGTGTCATTGTCGCTATCATTGTCAAAACACTCATTGGAGGTTGGTCCTATCAGTTCATTACCTAAATCTATGGAAAAATGTCGGTCATCAACCGCCATTCCAATAATGGTGCCTGCGCCCAGAGTGATACTTCTAAGGTCACTGTTATCCAACACTATTGGGATGGTGTTGTGTTCTATATTGACTAATGGTGTTGGGTTTAACCCCAACCCTTGCTGTTGGAGATGGGCGTTGAGGTGAACATATACGTCAAGATTTTGCAGTTTCTGTCCTCTTTAAATGTTTACTTTAAGTGGGTCTAGTCGTGTCCATCCTGGGATGGTGACTTCCTCTCCAATTTGAATTTCGACTGCATACGGCAGCAATTGAGCTGACCCAAATGCTTTTTCTGAATCATCAAAGTCCATGGGATTACCCGCTAATCGGGACCTGGCTTTGAAGTTTATCAGGTCCAAACTAATGGCAACACGATTGAGAATGTCACTGCCTAAATAAAATGCAGCAGTGACATCTCGCACAACACAACAGTTATATAACATGCTTTTGTTGCCCATCGAAATTTTGAGCATACACCTGCCAGGCAGGAGATGTTTGGAATTGGGAGTGTCTAGGTCCATTTCTCATTTGTCTATCAATTTAAATGTGGGAATGGTTGGATCTTTTGGGAGTTTTCGGAACATGGCTTTGCTGATGAAGCTCTTAACGTTGTTCACGCACACTTGGGCGAGAACAGAGTCCGTCCCCTCATTTAACTGACTAGGGATGAACAACTGTTCTCCAATTTTCTGAATGTCAGCTAAACTTTGAGCTGGTTTCTCATCATTTTGGACTATGGAAGTGGGATTTTCTGATTGTGAATTGGTATAGAATTTCAGAGTATTTCCTTCCAGTGTGGAATGCCACTTGAGACTGGAAGGAAGGTTGATTTTCAGAAATAGAGAGGAATTCCCATCACCATTTTTTTTGTCCTACTGCAATTGCAAATGAAATGAAATATGATCCTGTTTTTGTTCAACCATGTGGCATGTGCCATTTAAACTAACATGGTTGATACCATGTTTTAATTTTATTGGTCAGTTAGTCTGTGTCCAGAGGACCTTGTTTACACAGTCTATTAGGGGAGACAATCTATGCAGGATGTTATTCCCCAGTAAAAACGGTGTGCCCTCCGGAGTCACGACTATGACTGGGTGTTTCACCTTGTGTCACCCAATTTTAATTTCTAAATCCACAGTCCCCGCGACAGGAATTTCATTTCCATCGAAGATCTGAAGTTGTCCAGGAAGGTGGGTGAGAGGGATCTGGTATCTCCCCCCCCCTTCCTGAATTCAGCTGATCAAAGGCTCTCTTTGACAGAAGAGTGGTTGGGATCCAGTGTCCACCAGTGCCAAAAATGTACATTGCCCTTGTACTTGGACCGGGGCATAAAATCTTCCCTCCTTTTCCTCAAGGTGGCAAAGATAATGTGCATTTTGGGCCAGTTTGTGGGTCAGTTTCTTGATTCTTGATTCTGACACAGGGGTAGTTTGGGCAGGATTCTGTGTGGGAGATTGGGGATCTGTAAGAAAAATATGGAATTTGGATATTGGAAGGGTTTTTGTGCTCCCCTGGTTCTGATTCTGGGCCACCCTCCCCCCCTTTTTGGAGGCAGTCCCCAGAATCTTTTTGGGCTAGGTGGTTTTCTGGCTTATCATTCTGGGGTTCAATGATGGACGGTCCTAACTCAGTCCCCACATTTGCCCAGTCTTCTTTAGGATCTCTCAGGACCCATTTTTCCTTGGGAGGAGTTCCCCGTCCCTGAAGGAGAAGATCTTTTTCCCAGAGTTCTTCTGAGGACTCCTCTCCTTCAAATTGAAGGACACTAACCTCCTCCACAAAATGGGTCTTTTTAGGTCCTTTATTTCTCCTACCCGCCCTCTGTTCCTTGGGTTGCAGACTTTCGGGGGCAGGAGATTTTGGTTCTGGTTCCTGGGTTTCCAGGGGCTTTTCACAAGTGGGGAAGGAAGCTTCCTCTAAGGCTTTACACCCCCATACCCCCCGTGCCTCCTCCTTTGCAACTGGTGGGTTATCGGGGTTCTCTCCCCGTCATTGGTCTGGAGTACCAGACCCTTGGTTTGTGGAGTTCATAGCCACCATGTTTATCTGAGGGTTCTGCTGAGCCCTCAACATGCAACCCAGAACCTGGGACAAGTTCTGGACATGGCGCTCCAGTTGTGACACCTGCTCTGGCTGATACAGGGGTCTCTGGTCCATCCTAGGTGGATCACGGAAGGGTAGCTATCCCTTCTCCCATAATACCCTGGATTGGGATAGTTCTGGTAACCATCCACCATTGGCCTACTCTCTCCCGGATTGGGCTGTCTGGGCTCAGGAAAGTGGGGAGGGTTGAAGTTTTGTGGGTACCAGGGAAAAAGCACAACCTGGCATTTGGGGGATTACTGCCCTCCTGGGGAAAGTTAGGAGGGACGTTTGCTGGGTTGGTAGCTACCTGGTTGTAACCCACCATTGGGCTGGGGAGTCCACTCATACCCCAGATGGGTTTGTTGCCCTTGTATCGGGGGGTGATGTAGTCTAGGGAAGTTAGGGGTCCCAATTGTGGGATTACCTCCCTGACTACCTGTCTGGGATTGGCCGAGGGCCTCCTGGTTCTTTGGTTTGGTAAGTTCTGTATAGATATATTTTTAGGCCCCCGCATCTCCAGATCTAAGATGGGGGCAACCTTCACCTCCACCACCTTAGCAGCAGCAGGGAGGTTGGCTGATTTGGGGGTTTTATTGGTATTTTTATGATCTACAGGTTTCTGCACTTCATAAATGCGGGTCACCTGTTCAATGACCCAGTCCAGTGATCTCTTCTCGTGAAAGTCCCTCACCAGCTGGGTCATGATGTATTTGGGCAGTGCATGGAAAAAGGTGTTAATTAACTCGCTACTGTCTGTGCGCACCCTACTGCGCAAAAAGCACCTTTAAGTTCTTGCACAAATTCTTGTGGGGATTGATCTTCCCCACACTGCAGATTGTGGTATCAGGTAATTTTATCCCCATATATATGGTCGCTGTATATAATATCGCCGGGAAAAGGTTGTGGCCATATTATATGGGTGACCATATATATAGGGACAGGGCCACCAAAAAAAGAAAAAAAAGAAAAAAAAAAAAAAAGAAAAGGGTTTGGGGGTTGCAGGGTTGTCCCCCGCATGTTCCATGCAATAATGTCCCCACAAAAAACGGCCATTTTTCGGCGACATTTCTGCATGGCGATATTAGGGGACATTATTACATGGAACCCAGATTGTAGGCCGCCTTGCAGGCGTCTTGGGGATTTCTGTGGACAGACAAGTGTTTTAAGATGGCTGCTCTTTAGGTGGACCATCTTGAGTGGTTCTGATCCTCCAGCCCCGCAAAGAAGCTGGAGTACTCAGGGGAAAAAGTTCATTTTACAAATTGGATGCAACTCTGACTATCTTTCAGATGAAAAGTATCCATCATCTGTTCGTATAACTCAAGGTGTTCCCAGACTGAATACTTGGCATTTTTGTGATAGGGAGTTATAACACTACTAATGGCCTTGATCTGCTTCAGGGGATCTTTTAGTAGAGTCCTCTTAATTGTGTTGGCCTTTTTGGTCATAGTCACCCGAGTCCACTCATCCTCTGAATCAGTGGCACTACTACTGGAGGCTGTCTGATCCTTTAGGCTCTCCCTGATTCTGCAAGCTTGAGAAAGGCTTGCAAAAATGTGGGGGCCTACTTACTTGATACCTGTGGTGCTCAGAGAGTCTTCTGACTCCCCCTGCTCCCAGGATTGGCAAAGTATCCCCCACCCACTGCCCTAGCTGGGAAGAGGTCTTTAAGATACTCTTTTTGAGCTTGAGTTCTCCACCAAATTTTACAAACGGATCTTTTGGTTTGGTAGGCAGTATTTTTGAAGATCCAATTCCCTGACTCTCCACTCACAGGAGTCTTCCTGATAAGAGAGGTTTGCAGTAACATTTGGGGATCTGTACAGAGACGCCCTTCCATCAATTTCTGGGAGGCACTGATCTGTCAGTCCCATGTTACCAATTCTGCTGAAGTCTACCATCCCCATGGCCCTTGGTTCAAATGAGCCAGTGGACATGAAGCTGGCAGAGTCCATGGTACTGAAGGGGTACTGATTACATGGGGTCCTGATGTTATGCTCAGGGGTTTCTCTGTCCCTCCCTACCTCTTCTCTTTCAGCCCCTATTACAGGGGTCCTTATGTTATGCTCAGGGGTTTCTCTGTCCCTCCCTACCTCTTCTCTGGTGATATGTCAAAATCATCCTCTTTTGCTCCTCTATTAAGGCCTTACTGGTCTCAATGATTTGCTCTTGCATGGCTATCTGTTGTTGGAGCCTATCATTCTTTTCACACAGAGCCTCATTGTCTCTCTGTGCTTTCTGCCTGGTTTGGAAATTCTGGGCCAATGTTTGCTGCAGGAGACTCACCTCCTTAGTTTTATCATTATTGGTCTGGGTGTTCTTTTCCAGAGCATCCTCCACCAGCCTGGTGTGCTCTAGTAGCTTCTCATATTTGTTTTTTACTTCACTGAGTTCCTGGAGGGCAAGCTTTCTTTCCTCTAGCTTGGTTTTTAATTGACTCACTTCCTGGCCTAAGAAGTCCCTCTCCTGACTTAGAATGCCCCCCGTTCAGCCAAGTCATCCCTTTGTTTTTTAAATACACTAGATTTCTGGCATTCCTCATCAAATTCCTCTTGAGAGTGGATGTCTTTAATAATTAATTTATTATTTCTTCTTTCAAGATTTCTATGTGGTTTTGTAAGGTCACTACCTGCTCCGCGCAGGATCTATTAAAATGTAATTGTAGTGCCAGTTTTTGTTTTAAGGAGTCAACCCTTCCCTGAAACTCATCTTTCAGTGCCTGAACTTGGCTATCTTGCTCTGCCTTCTCTTGCTGTAGGAGAGCCAGATCTTCATTTCGTTTTGTCAGATGCTGCCTAGCTTCTGTCTCTGATTCTTGGCTCTTCAGTAGCCTTTGCTCTGCCGAGTCTAGATTAGTTTGGATTTTCTCTAGTGTTTCCACTTGCTTCTTTGCCTTTTTGGGAAATTTACACTTTTTAAAATGACAGTTGAAAATGGCTTTGTGAAACAAGGAAAAGTGTACAAAATTCCTTAATTTGATTGAAATTCCTATGAGAACAACACTGAACAGATTCTAACCAACATGAGCTACAAGATGAACAACAGAACACACTTTAAATCAGGATGGAAGTTAAGAAACACTTTGAATGGGAAAAGACACGTGTAAAACTTTTGCAAAAATGTGAATTCGCGCCTAAATTTCACTATGTGATTTTTAATAAAAACGGGTCAAATACACTGTTTTGCAATTTTAGTTGTGCATCTAGCTACAGGTCCTAGGTTTAACTGAGAGTTGAAATTAGGTCACTAGCTGTAAATTTGAAGAAGTTATGCAGGTGTTAGTGAGAGGTGTTTTTGGAAAGAAAATAGAACATAGAAAGGCAGAAATTCAGTTTTAAAATAACAGATTGGTTTTATTTAAACTATATTAATGACTAAGAAAAATAGAGTGCCACCCATGAATATCCACAGTTAAGCACAGCCGCTTGTAACTCTTCACGTGGCGGATACTATGTTTGCTTTATGGGAATTACTTTATTTACTCCAAATCACTAATGGCTTATGGTCTAGTAAAACAAATGAGAAAAATCAGCACTAACTCTAGGGTTTACAAACAGGGTTGCAAGAATGATTCTGACACTATAAAAGGTTCTTACGTTAAAGATTGGATAGGTTATAGATTGTAATAGGACAAGGCAAATATACTATGGTTCACTAGGATTCCTATTGATACAGTCAACTGTAATTTAAGATTGGACCTTCAGGTTCTGGTCATCACAGACCGGTCTACAGGCAGCAGGGCACTTCTGGCAGAATTGGATCAGCTGGGTGGTTCTGGTCAATTGGACTGCACCTCAGGCTGGATTGGATTGGATTGGCCCTTTTGGTCAATGGACACTGTAGGTTAGCGTGATGGCGAGTTTCAGCCAGCAAGCATGAATGGTAGCAAGCCAAACTGGATCAGAGTTATTTCCCTGAAGTTCTTTTGGGATGGTTTCAGGGTGTGTGCCTAGCTGAAAAGAGTTCATCAATTGCTGGTCCTTGGCTTGGTAAAGAAATATGGAACAGGAACAAGATGAAGAGTTCTGGAACAGGATGGAGAAGTCAGGACCAGAGCATCACACGGAAATCAGGATGTAGTCAGGAATCCCTGTGTTTGTGTGAAGTTCCCACATTTACCATGCCAAATAACATCACTAAATTATGAAAGGGGCAGAATTTCAAACCACACCCCACGGCTGTGATAGGTCAAAGGCACTTGCCTTTTTTCTGGTTGGAAGCCAGAAAGAGCTGTCATATTTTATGATGTGATTTGGGAACTCCCACATTGATTTGAACCACAATTTAACTTTCCCACAAATGCATATTTCTATAATTATGTCCTCTAATAAAATCAGACAAATATATTACATATTTGTGGGTTATCCTTACATCTAACTTCCATCTCAGTGAGAGCTGGTTTTGTTGTTCTGTGAAATGTCAAATTTAATCATAACGGTTTGGCCTAACAATTCCTAATTCAGTGTATATCTGGGCAATTACCCCTAGAACATGGGTATACAATATTATATTTGCAGCATCAATAGTTTTGCCACAATTATTTTTTTGTGTAACTTTGGGTCCTTATGTAGTACAGGGTTCACTCAAGACTTCACAGAAAGTGCAGAAAATTAGATTTCCAACTACCAATTTTTTGATTTGTCCTCTTTCATGTTTCATAGTTAAAGGTTTTCTAAGCTTAATCACAAATAGGTATTTTAAACACCACCTGTCTTTTAGCAGTTGTTTTATTTTAACTGACAACAGCTGTCAAATTCCTTTGATCAGGGTGGGGGTCCAGAGGGAAGTTTCCTGCCCTTCCCCTAAAGGGATCAGTGTTCAGCCTGTCATTGTCCTTGGCTGGGCCCAAGACAAATGTATAATGAGTTCATTGTTCTAAAAATGCGAGAACCTCCTGCAGCAATTCAGCCTTCCTGCTCGCAGTGGGGTGTCAACCTGAAGTGTCATCTTTCCCAGGATGGGCACTGTCAAGCCAGAATTAATTATTTAATGAACTCCAGACTGGGTTTTGACTTTAAGATTCACCTAAATCTTTAATTTAAAACATATAAAAATGAACACAGTTTATAGGGGATTTTGACATTTAAAGAAGCAGGCCTTTTACTAACATGCTTTTAAACAGGCAATGTTGCACTTCGTCATGGAAAAAGCACATTTAAACTGAATCCTTTACAGCAGAGTTTCCTCTGTAGCACCACATTTTATTCAGCACCAGTTCTTCTGTTAGGTGCTGAGATTTGTTTGCAGTCTGGAAGTAGTTATCCAGCCTATGCTTGGAGTTCTCTCTGCACAGCTGACATCGTTGAATGTTTTGCCATTTTTAGCCGCATTTTTCCCATGGAACTGAAAGAAATGTTGCTGGGCTGCCTTTTTCATGAGATACATTTCTTAGCTGCTGTCAGCCAATGAGGCCCGGCTTCTCTGCCCACATCAGATGATCTGTACCCCTTTTAATTTCAATAATTCACTGACAATGAATGGATCTAGCATCAAAACAGCACTTTGAAGTTTGCAAAGCCGCATTTTAAAAGGCATTTTCCGTTTTTAGCCCCATTCTGTGGCATTGCTTCATGTTAAATGTAACAGTACCCACTGGCATGCTCGTGCAGTGAGAATTCTGTTTTCCCTCCACTTTGACTATGTGTGGCAGGGGTGTACAGCTTTTTGTGGTTGTGACCCATGCACTGTTTTGTAGATTTTTGCGCGCACAGGGGTTAGTGCATCCATTTTTGGCTGTTTCTTGACCATTGGTAAATTGATGCAGTGGGGCATATCAGAATGGTCAAAATATCCCACAGGAGGGTGGAGTGAACAACCCTTTGGAGCTTGAGGTACGATGCTGCTGACACGACCATTCAGTATCAACTCTGGGAGTTTAATATGTGGGACTTCTTTATTTAATGAGGTAGTGAGACACAGTATCGGGATGGATGACCAAGCCTGTATGACACCACAGGGGGTTGCACGTTTTAAAGTCAGCTCAAATCATAGTTGGTTTCAGGTGAGTTTGTGGTGACATACCTCTGTTGAAAGTAGGGCTAGTGAGCTGATGTGCTCGATAAAGACACTAATGATGGGCAATCACATGGATAAGGGAAAGAGAAGAAGGGCTGGGATGCCCTGATGCTGAGGGTGAGGAGCAGGCTTCTGGTCTGGGGCAAAGGGTTGAAGTCTCCCCTGTGCCTGCATTACATGCCATATGTGACCATATATGACCATGCTAAAAGTGCTATTGCATATTTGGTGATGTCCATTAAAGATGAGACATTGTTAGGCTAGTTTATAGAAATATTCAAGCACTTGCAATGGGAAGTGCAGGGTAAGGGTAGGATGTAGAAGGAAGAGAGTCTGCTTGTGTGTTGGACAGAGATTCTTCTGTAGATAAATGAATGCGCATCATTGGTGTAGACTTATATCAGTGCTTGAGACTACCTTAACAAAGGAACATTTACTTGCGGCCTTTGGCATTAGCCCGGCATTCCTTTTGCAGGGATTGACCTGCAAGCGTCTTGTAGACTTTAAATAAGTCATCACATCTCGGATTGACCAGTTTACTAACCATTAAGACATGTTGAACTACATTGCTCAGACCGCAGCATATCGGGCTGTTTTTGGACAGCATCTGGTATTTAAATAAGGGATTGGACCCTTAATAATTTGAGAACTTAAAGTGTCATGCAACAATGTCTTAACTTAATGGGGTGTTAGATCACAAGTTACCGTCCCAAACCCCCCTTTTTCTGTCTAATTACTCCAAACTTTGTGGGAAGTTTGTGGGATTGAGGTCAACTTGCTGCCCCCCATGCCTTCTAAATAGGTGTTTTTTTTGGCTTAATTATTCAACTTAAGTACATTTACTATACTTCGAAAGTGGAGAATAGCGCACAACCAACAGATCAATCCCACAACCCAATCCTTTTTACCTTAACAAAGCATTTCATTGTTTAATGTCATTGATTTAATCTGGAAAGAGAACATACATTTTGGGAACTTGGTGTATGTTTGCTATGAAAATGAATGGGCTTGTGTGGAGGAGGCATATGCAGTGGAAAGATAGATGTGAAACTATGGTCGCAAACCCAGGGGGACATGCTGCACAGTCGCACACTGCGAGCGGCCCTTTCAACAACTTCTCACCCTAGATTTGTTGGGCAGAGCGAAGAATGAATCAATGTGGCACTGCATGGGTATGTGATGAGCCTTCTACTGAGGCGTGTGCACCCACCATTGCTGCGTGTTATGACTTTTTTACTCCAAATGCAGAGACGGCTAGTCCTCAAGTGCTATGGGCAGGTGGCCTCAGGTGCATGCCAGTAAAATGCTAGAGTACTTGGTGCTTGCTGAGCTGCAATTGGAAATGTCCCATACCACAAATAAGTTCAACTGCATGTTGGTATTTCTGCAGTATTCGCCCAATAAGAATGCAGCACAGATGTTGGGGGAAGTTTTCATCCTACACTGTCTGATTCCTAAAATCTGTTCCGAGACAAGGAGATGCCTAGGGAACATATCACTGCTGCTGGAGCGCAGATTATTTGGTCCGTGGAAATTTGTTTCCAGGCCTTCTGCTGGAGAACTTGATGATATCCCAGATGGTTGTCGACCTGATGTGAGATTGGTCAGTTACCGTATTTCATTGATTAGGAGGAGTGCCTAGTAATGCATTACATTACTGATCCCCATGGAGTGTGAATGAGAAAAGTGACAACACGTGGCTGTTTAGCTTGTTGCCAGTGCATCATGACTTCCTCGTGGTGGAAAAGGAGTGTTATGGTGACATGCACTTTGACCATGCTCAAAGGTCACCCTGTGACATGTGCTTCGTTTAAAACAACTAGAAGGTTCCTGGAACGGGACTCCTTGTTTAGGTCTGTGTCTGAAAAGTGCAAAATATCTCAATCATGTTATGTTAGCTGAACAGTCTCTGATTGATATGGAGCGTGAACAGCCAGTCCTAGGTTTAGACACACTGTGTGTGACCTGGGCATCAGTGGAAATGCAGGGTGTGACAACCTGGTTGACCTTCTGAGAGATTTAATCGAATGTTGTGGTTGCTGGACGTTTGGCTTATAAGTTGGAGAGTATTCTGGACTGATGGAAGGCAATGCAGTCAGTGCAAGTATGAATAAAGCAGGTTCCAGCAGTGGAAGGGTCACCTAAATGTTGTTTGCAAGGTCTTGATCCGTGGTGGAGCTCCCTGTAGGCATAATACATCAACCATGGGGCGGGTGCAAAAGCTGCACAGCTAGATCAGGTGGGAAGGCTGGGGCGGGGGGGGGGGCTTGGGACTGGGGAAGGTGGGTTCTTTTCCCATCACAACACAGGGATAATGTGGCCACGCTGCTCACTTAGCAACTAGATAGTTTCTTGGAAGCTACCGGAAGGTGGACTTTGGTCTCTTTTCGGAGGGCAAGTGGTGTTCCAATGGTAGGCCATAAGAATGACAAGATTAGGAGCACAATATTCAATCCTGACTTCTCCCAAAATATTTATAGAGGTGTACAGGGGCAGCAAAGCATAACAAGCAGACCCTTCCAAATTGATAGACGTTTCAGGAAACATATCTATGGTAACAAGGGTTATGAATTTCTCTTCCACTGAAACAAAATAAGGAGATGCCTGCACCAGTTCTTCTTGGGGTCGGTGAGAATAAAAATGTGGATTGGGATGAAGCCTGCTTGGACAATAATGATGTGTCATTCTGCTCCTCTATTTCAACTGCTATCCTGAGTAACTACCTATTTGGTCCTTCCCTTGCACAGCTGGGGTCCAATCCTAGAGTGAAATGCGCCCTAAATCATCCGTGCTTCCCTAACACTCCTAAATATCAACATATCCCTTGTCGCGCGCTGCCTTCACTCCATTGAGTCTTTATGATGAAGTCAACCAAGATGCCTAGGGATATGTCTTGGGCTCTGGAGCCAAGTCTTGGTGATCTTAGGATAGGTGAGAATCGCAGCATGTCCTTAGCATGTCACAGAGGGTGATCTCACTTGAACACTGATGTGTTTGTCTTCCAAGAAGCCACCTCTCCCCAAGGAAATTAAGGGGTTTACAACTGGTAGAGGAAAAAGTAAACGAAGAACAAAAGAAAGTAAGTAAAAACAAAAAAAAGAAAGAAAGCAATAAAGAAAGAGACATGGGGGAAACAAGATGGAAGGGAAGGTCAAGAGTGGCATGGGTCTTGGTGTTCTCCTCTAGCACCTGTGATCCAGTGTTGGGGTTTGAAGCCTTTTGTGCGTCTAATGTGAACTAGTGTTTAAAGGTGGTTTGTGTCTTTTTTTTTTCTTTCTTGTCCAGCGTTGTCATATTTTTTGATAATGTCTAACGTGAACTGTGCTAAAACACAATTAGAACCAGTGTTGCATCAATGTACGGTTGCCTTCCCTTTCCAATCCAAATTGTGTCCGGTGCGGGAGACACCACATTCAAGATTGACACGGGTGGCACCTCATAGCGACATAGTGAAATGTCTTACCAGTAGCAGGCAAGCTCGGCGATGGAGAGACCACGCCACACTTCTGGAAAGCTCAAATGTTGATACTGGCTATTGAAATGTAATTGCTAGAAGAGTTGCGATACTCACGATCAAGTATCACCATGTTGCCTGTGCCACATATATCAGCATCCACAACATGTACAACACCTTGTCAATCACACCTTACAGAGCCAGGGGAGGAATTAGAAAGTGGTGGAAGCATGGTAATGGAAGGAATACAAGCTGATTCTGCCTGGAGACCCACCTTGATAGTAGCTAATGGCGCAGGAACCGGCACAGGCTTCTGCATTTCTTGATGGAGCTGTGCAGGGAGGTGATTCCCATTTTTTTCCCAGTCCATTTCTACTGCAGGTGCAGTGTGCAGGGGGCAGGAGACTCATCATGGCACACAATGGTGATGAGCACAAGGGTGGCAGGTCCACTTTAGGAACAGTGTTGCCACTGTAGGTGCTGAAAAACCATGTTTTCAATGACGCCACATGCCTGCTTTCAATGCAAGCACAGAGTCCTTTCTTTTCCTTAGCTCCTTTCACTCACCACCCACTGGGCTTTCCTTCATACATCCTCAGACACCGGAGTATCATGCATCTCCCCACGGGCGGGAGGCATATTTATTTTACCTAGTGCCCACACGCCCACATGATGGCATCACCTTTTGACCTCCGGCGGCCCGGGATTTCTTTCTAGCAGCTGGGCCACTGATTTCAGCCACTCCGAAATGGGAGAACTTCCCTTGGTTTCACCGCTGGACGGCCTGCTCACATGGTGTGGGCCTGCAGCCCTAAATAAGAAATGGACCAGTCATTCCTCTTTGGGAGTCTGCAGTCGTTCTGTTGCATGTGCCTGCAGGGGCTCCTTTTATTAGCTTGGGCCATGATTCAATCATGGCCCATGTTAAAAGGGCAATACACATGGGAGGATGCATTCCCTTGAAGGGGCAACACACTTGGAAGGGTCACACACCATACCCGGGAAAGTGCCTTCAGTGGTCAAATCACAATAATAATGAAGAATAATCGAATGGGGACATTCCCTCCAGGTGGGCCCTGTAACCACTATGCAAGTACAGAGAACCTACCTGCAGTGCCAACAGGGCATGACCTGTAGCATGACCGGAATTTCCCATTGGCACAGAACTCAAAGAACTTGGATTAAGATAATAACTTGTGGTCTCTGTGCCAGGGATGCTCCGACCCATTGTTATGCCTTTGGACTTTGATGGCACCAAATGGGAGCCTAAGACAGAAGGACTAGGGTTTTGCATTGTCCACAGGCCCACATGGCCAAATATGGAAATCTCTTTTCTTTTATGGCACATTTCTCTGGCTCCCCAGTGTGGGGCATGGTCCAGAGGGCTGCTATATGCCCCTTCAAACACATTTTTTGCAGCACAGAGTCTATGGATCTGAGTTTCAATCTATGTGCCCAAGATGGCTGCCAGACTCCAAAAATGTGTATGTGGAATCTAACCCTGACATTTCTAGTTTTGTATTTCATTTTAGGTCTGTGAACTGTTTGCTGTGGTAGTCTTGTATTATGTTATGCAAATGTGCTTTTATATTGCAGCAATTTACCAAAAGAGTACTATCAGGGCACCTAAGCTTATCCATTGGGTGTTGTATTGTTCCGCTGCCTGGGGTATCCAGGAAAATAAGCAAGGGGAAGATACAAGGTTGGGAAAGTAGAAAATAGATGCAACTAGCACAGGAGGGGAGGGATGTACCGCAGGAAGAATGTTTTGTGATAGGCTGGGTGCAGGTCAGTTCTGTTAGGTGGACCTTCCTTCTGCAAATGATTGGAAGCGGAGATGTCCTAAAGTGCTGTGATAAATAAGTTGCAAATCCAAGACAGATTTGGAGAATTGTAATTTAGTTGACAATGTGATGTTGGATGGTTGAGGGGATTGAAAGTGTGTTCTGCCAATCCTGGTTGATTAATGGCTTATTTACCAGGGTATCTTTGGTTTTGTGGCTTATTTGCCAGTTTTTGTTTATTTTCTTAAAGAAAGTCCCTTTATTGGAAGCGACCAGTTGTTTCAAAGAATGAGCCATCACTCCCCCACCAAAAAGGACCCAAATGATCATTCCTCTGGCCAACAGAGATAACACGTCATAATTAATGGGGGAATGGCACCTCCCAAGGAAAGCTACATCAATTTTCCCCAGGGCAGAGTGAAGGGGAGGTGTGAGGGGGAAGTCACTTGCCAGTGAAGACCCAGGGCCGTGGCCTACAGAATAGAAGCCATTTCCATCTTCAAATCAGTTAACCCCACAAGCAGCAGAATACTTCAAACCCAGAAATGGTGAGTCTGGATCAGATGGAGAGAATGAGAGTGAGTGGGTGTGTGGGTGCATGTATGTGTGTGACACGCTACCTTTTATGTGCTTTTTCTGCTAGGTTGCATCATTGTTTGGGGTGGCTAGCAATGTTACACTTTGCTACATGCCTGCACTGTGCTACATTTTCTATGCCATGCCCATTTTTGAAATGCTATGCTAAGATACATTTGGTATGCTACACTGTATTATATTATGCTATGCCATAATGTGTTAAGCTGAAAAAAAACAAGTTGTATAATGTCCGGTTCTGCTGGGATAAATGTGTATTCTTACCAGAGCTAAATGCACATGAACTAGAATGTACCTGTGAGGGGATTTGATGTTGGCCTCCTTTTATACTAGCTGGTTAGGTGATGTTATATTTTGTTGAGGTTTCATTGTAATGTTTTGCTTTAAATGTTGGATTTTCAATACACCTTTGAAGCTGCCATAAGACATCAGGTAGAAACCTCCCAGAAATATACAAAAATAAAAGAAAGGAAGAAAAACCAGAAGGGTAGACTCGGAATTCTAATATGCCATCTACATCATAGAGCTCTGTTTTGACCTAACACTCGCACAGTGTCCTCTATTAACAGGACACAGTAACTGCAGCCCTGGGTGAGAAGGCTAGTCAAAGGCAGGAGTATGTTAATTAACTCCCTTAAGTGCCCAGCCCCAGGCTAAGAATTCCTCCCTCACATACCAATATAACCATTACACAAACCTCCAGGAAGGCCAGTCTTGGGATTCTGCTCCCAAGCAGCCATGATTAAAATCCTACCCTCAGAAACATGTTCCCATATTTCCTTCTAGCTTTCCCAAATATAGAACCTGGCCATTTGTGGCCATTAAGGGCTAAGGGGATTGAATAGAGGGGCTTTGCATGCTGTGTTTTCTTGGGCATGGTTTCTACATACCTTTGGCTCACCATAACACTGTAGAAGGCACAGAAGTCTGACCACGGCTAAGCACAGGCTTGCTGTCCTTAAGCACTTTGTGCACAAACCTAGGGTTTTGGTAACCATGCATGACATAAATAAATTTGGAAAACAAACAATTTGAGGGTTTTTTGCTTGCTTTTCAGGGCGCTGTGGATAAATTAACAAATTTGGATGTTTGCCATACAACCCATGCCAAATGTTGTTGGGGGCCCTAGTGAAGTAAGTAGAAGGGCTTTGCTGCCTGTATTTTCTTTTGCATGGCTTCAACATGCCTTAGCTCACCTTGCAGTGGGTAGATTCGAGACATACCTTCTGGCACGCAAACCATTTTTTTCCATCTGTCTCTTCTTTCGGCACTGGGCCCCATAGCATAAAGTTGAGTCCCACGATACATTTGATCCAATTGTCACATAGCTCCTCTACCTTTTGCTTCCCATGCCTTCCTGTGCATTTTATCTATCCCTCACCCTCATTTTTTAGTATCTACCCAACTTTGTTCCTCCCTACCACTACTGAATGTTCTGTCATACTCGTTCTTTGCCTCTCTGATGGGCAAAAGTGCTTTGACGCCATGACCTATGGCAGTAGGAGATATACAAATGCAAGATAACGTAACATCTCTATTATTTCTACCCCAGGTCAAACTCCAGAATGTTACTTCTGGAAATGTCAAGCCTTCTTCAAGATTGGCATAATCAAGGGTATACTGTTTACAAAGTTTTATGTTGTTGCTAATAGAGGGTAAGGGAATGGAGTGGTAAAATTGAAAAAGCATTGCATCTTGGTGTCATAAAGGATAGTATAAGGAGTTTGGTTCATGCCGGCAATTTACCGGTACCGCCTTGGAGGAAAGGGAAATTACCGCTCTATTCCAAGGTTGGGAAGGCAGTAATTCCTCCTTCCTCCATTGCCCTTCCCCATTCCCATTTTTGCCCCATAGGGCATAATGGGAATGGGGAAGGCGCTAATTACGGTACCGCAAATTGCGGTACCGTAATTAACACCCCCGTCCCTTTGCGGGTTCGTTTTTTAACGCCTGCAAAAAGCAGGCGTTAAATTCCCCAACCCGCAAAGGGACCTCGTAGTAAGGGGCCTCGTAGTATTTCACCGGTACCGGTAAACCCTTACCGCCTACCGTGTAATGAGGCCCATTGTCTCTGACTCACAAAGCTTTCAACAACGCTGCCCCTAGCTACCTCACAGATACATTTCAGAGAAGAATCTCCCCCAGACTAACCAGAGCTGGCAATATTAGCTGCCTGGCTATACCTAGATATAGGCTTACCACTATTGGTGGTAATAGCTTCCCTGTAAAGGCGGCAAAAACATGGAACTCACTTCCACAAGACTTGCGAACTGACCAACCTTACCTAATCTTTAGGAAAAATTGTTTTCATAAAGCATATCATCTCGTCTGACCCATAGACTCCTACCGCTTCTGGCCATGTGGAGTCACTTATTCCCTCTCACTCATTAGCCCTACTTAACTTCTTGTTCCCACTTGAAACTCATGTGGAATCTATTCTACCTGCGAGTCCAAGCGTTCTACGGAGTGTAACACTCTGTAATTTCTATATTTGAACATTGTATATTGCTGTAACTCATATGTAAATTATTCTACCCGCGAGTCTAATTGCTCCACGGAGTGAAGTATTCTGCAATTTGTATACTTGTACATTATTTATTACTGTAACCATATAGTCACTATACTCATACATCGAATTGTGTTTTGTAACTACAGAATCCTTTATTATTTTTGTATATATCTGTATACTGCATAACTATGTAAGCTTTGCATTCTCATACTGTCGCGCCCTATTAGCTCTGGGTCTGGAGTGTGTAATAAGTGAATAAACAAACAAACATACTTCTTCATTTATTGTTATTGCTTTTATACCAATGCCTGCATAACCTGTTTTATTATTATTTGTACATTCATGCCTGTGTAACATGTAAGCTTCAGTGCCCAGATGCCCCAGGGTTTGGCTGCGCTCTACAAATAAATAAAATACAAATATAAGAGACCACGAGGCAGGGTGAGAACCAAGAGACTTCAAGGAGGGTTGACAACCAAGAGACCCTAATGCGGGTTGTGCCCAAAGAAACCTAAGGTGGGATGAGTACTAAGAAGTCTCAGGGCAGGATTAGCTCAAAGAAACACCAAAGTGGAGGGAGAACTAAAAATCACCAAGGCAGAGAGAGAACCAAGAAGCCCCAAGGTGGGTGAGAACAAGGATGAACCATCGCCCGGTGAGCCCAAAGATAGCCCAAGGTTGGGTGAAGACCATGAGACTTCATGGAAGGGTGAGAACCAAGAAGACCATAGGTAGGGGGAGTACCAACCAGCCCCAAAGCAAGAAGTCCCTGAGTGGGAAAAGAGGACAAGAACATTCCCCAGAGTGGGGAACATGAGACTTAAGCAAACCAAGTTGTGGGAAAGAAACATAACGCAGATCTGGCAAAAGAACTGGGTGAGATAGACTGGAAGATTCCCAGACTAGAAGGCAGAAAGTCTATTTTCTAAACCAGGTGTGCGAAGAAAGAGGCTGAAAAGACACACAGTGCATGGTGTAGAATGTTTTAATCGGGTGATATCCACTTTGGGGGAATATTCCAAACATCCCAATCCAGGAAGACACCATTTTTATTTATTGAATAAAGTTCTTTTTTAATGAACCTGGGACCCCAATTTAATAATATTGATTCCCAACAACCTCCGTCCCTTTCAAGACAAGAAACATGCAGGTTTGCACAGAAAGTATATTTGTTAATACAAATAGAAATAAATGAATCAATAGAAATATGAACCAATTATGAATCTGTGGACTTCCAATGTCAAATGATACTTCAATGAAAAATGATCAAGACACTTTCGTATCACTTTTTTATGTTACATTACTTGAATAGACTTTTGAAAAAATACACATCACCATCTGTTCATTTGATTTACCCTGATCCCACATCCACTGTGCATTGAACTGTGTATGAGGGCTCGGGGATAGAAAAATGTCATTTTATAGGAAATTAAATTGAATCAGATCATCCCTGCCTATCTAAATCTCTCTACCTCCCCTGAATTGGAAATAGATACCTCCCCCTTTACTCAATAGACATGTCACTTTTAAACAGCCTTCTGGAAAGCTTAATTGCAATACCAGCTACTTGACATTCCTGCAGGTAAATAGTTTGTGAAAAGGAAAATACACGTTCAATGTATATATATTTGCTACATTCCCTTCAGCTGTGTAACTTTTGCATTAATGTGAAAAAGTGTACATTTCTTATTTTCAATGGGCAACTTAATTTGGGGCAATGGGCAGTGGATATACTTTGCCCTTTTTCTTGAATAATTTCACACTGGTAAAAGGACTCTACTGGGTGACGTGACCATGGTATGCAGACAGTGAGATATCCTTTTGTTTCCCAACATACTTCTTCTGTGCTTGGCGTCTTCAAAGAAGGAGTGAGGGGATCTGCTTGTACACACACCATTCTATCAAATACATAAATCCAGAAGCACATACACTTCTGAAATATTCCCTAACTGCTCAGTATGTTGAGTCGATGTATATACCCCTGCCCCTCCGTACTTACAAATGACAGGGACCAGGTTTGAATCTATTTCCCATGAGAGGGTCACCCCTACCCTCAGGATTATTTCCCCTTTGGATTGTAATTATATATGAACTTCTTTTGGCTGTCTCACAGAGATGAGTACCCTCTTCAAGAATGATACCAATGTCCCCCTCTAGGAACTAGTAGGCATCACTCAGCAAGATAGGATCAGCTTCCCTCCACTCCTCTGAAAAAGGAGGAAGAGACTCCAGGTTGCCCTCTCCACATTGGCCTCACTTACTTGGTCTAAGAGGAAAGCAATCCATTCCATCTCCTTGCTGTTTTTACCTATTCTCCTTTCCCTCCTTCAGTCAGTGAGCATGTGAATGAGTGTGTGTCCAATAATCTCCAGGTTTTAACTTTTATAGAGCAGAAAACATACCCTTAAAGGTGTGTATCATTTCTCTGATCTAATTGGTCAATATATGTCATTGGACAGTGTTCCAAAAGTGGCATCACTCTAAAGAAACCCCTGTCCAGTCATTGGGCATGTTAATGATGACAGTAGGCTGATGGGAGTAACTTCAAAACCCAGCGTACCTACCATGTGATGTGATGCCATCTTGGAGATTTCCATTTTGAGCAATTGTAATTTTCTGAAAGCGTATAGTACATGCATGTTTTCATATTACTAAATGGTTCATCAGATTGCTTTCACTTTCACAAATTAAATGATGCTAGTATGATCTCATCATGACATGGAACGTGTGCGCCACAAATGTCTGTCCTATTCTCTCTTGTACCTTTGCACACACATTATTTTTCCATCTCAGAATAGTGGCCTCGCCAGCATGGATGCTAGGATATGGGAATCACTAACATACACCATTTCTGTCTGAAGTTATCCAACCCCACCAAATTAACATCATGTATACACATATATCCATCTGATAGAGCTTTTCACTCTGAACATTTTAAAACAAAAATCAGTCTCTATGAGGTTGTGTTCAGAATTTACAAGCAGAAGTATGTTTCCCAGTTTTTCCATGGTGCTTTTTCTTTTAGTCATTGACAATACATCAGAAGATATCCCCAGTCCCTGGCCTAAGAGAGCCAAATGGTATCAGTTCCCTGTGAAAGAGAGCTGGCCATTTTTGACTTGGTGACAGGTTTTGGTATACAGATCTGGCAGGGCTCTTTTACAGGAGGACTCCCAGTTGCCCTAATCTTAGGTGAGCTGATTTAACCCATACTTATGATACACAATTGAGTGTGACCAGAATTATTAAATAGGATCTTTCACCACAGAGAAGATAAATGAAAACTTGCTGATCCAATGGAAGATGATTCACAATTTCACTGGTAGTGGTTCTCATCTAATCCACAGTGAGGTGACATATTTTCTATTTGATTAGTTGTATGCTCATCTCTTTAACTTAATACAAATATCAGAACTTTATCTAGCACTAATAGCCTAACATTTGTTTTCAGTATGGAATGATATCCTCTACAGATAGACGCAGTAGAGTTGCATGCATTAAATAATGCACTACTTGGATTTAGTTCTAGTCACCAATTAGAGGCAATATCTGAAAAGGTTCATGTGATACACTGTACCTTAGAAAATGCAAATAAGCATTACAATCGCTAACATGGGAGGTTTGAATACAACAATCGATTGAAGAGTTCATGTTTTTTCAGAATGAAATTGAGACCCATTAATGGATAGTTTGAACGCCATTATTTTATACATATCTGCAAGTTATTGATTATCTAAATCAATGTTATTTATATAATTTTGTACAACTGATTTGAAAATTCGCCCCTGATGAAGAGAAAGATTTGTGATGCCATAAAGTAGATTGGTTTATGAAATTACTTTTCTTAATTAACCTTTTAAATCCTACAAATATTATATTATTTTGAGAATTGAATAATTTAATTTGTTGAAAAGTTTGGCTTTAGTATTAGGCCTATGATAGTGTGCGGGGAACAGGAGATTCCGATTTGGGAACTTGTTTCTTTTTTGTTTCAGTTACTCGACCCATGTGTCTGGGGTGACTATTTCACCCCCGCACCTGGAGTTATACTATACTCCTTCGAATAGTCATACACACATTTACTTATGATTAGAAGTAAAACTTATCCATAACATTGGTGTGCAGCGTATACTATTTTTCTATATCAGGTCTCTTTACGACTCAGTCCCGCCTTCTGGAGAGATTACATAATCACTTCCTATCACTTTTGGCGGACTTTCAGTCCTCCATGAAGCATCTGGGCTGAAGACAGGATCTCATTACATGGAGGCGGGCCCGCTGTAGACCACCTTTAAGACCATATTTAAAGATGTTTACCTGGTCTTAGAGACAGATGGGATTTATAAATAGGGGCCTTTGTGTTTTCATTATAGGGCCTGAATCCTGTGAAGCAACCCCAGAACAAAAGCAAGTGTCAATATGTTACAATCCAGCCTCTGGGTCAATGGTGGCTCTGACGTTTGGGCGTAGCTGTGATGACCTCTTTGATTTGAACTCTAATTGAAAGATGTATTTTTTGATACATGAATATCTTTCACACCTACCGAGGCAGCACCAAACAGTACATGTTTCCTTGCATGCTTGCACATGTGCTTAATCTCCCAGGTCAGCAAGACTGGCAGTGTGATCTGTGTGTGCCAACAGTGTGCAATATCCTGAGCTTCCAGGGCGCATCCTGCACCTGAAAAGCTTCTGTGTAGGTTGTGTGTGGAGCCCAAAGGTCTCTCCGCAGATAGCACTGAGTTTTCTTTGGAGAAACCAGCGGGTGTTGGTGTTCAGGCCTCGCCATTTCTAACTACTACTTGGGGCTCCTATGTGTGACTGACAGCAGACCTCAAACAATCTAAAGCCAGGGTCTGCTGTCACTCATGCACACATTCAATATGCATTGGCTGATTTTTTAGCCAATGGAAACTGAATGTGTGCCAGGCATGGGGAGGACTACTGGCAGTGGGTGCTATACCTTAACTTGTCTGTTTAGCTCGTGCGAGGCACGTGCAATGCTCGCGGAGAAGATGGAGGGGCCGCTGCAAAACTCAGGGGAAGACATGACTGCAAGGACCACAGCTGAGCCACCAGAAGAGATGCCCAGGTGAGCCACTGCCACCGCCATTAGGTAAGCTTTAGCTCTGCATTACAGTGTCTGTCTGCGCCACTAAGTCAGATGACCTGGGCTGTGACGAGGAGTGATCCACTTAACATGAAGCCAAGTTGCAGGGACGGCGTCAGGGCCTTTCATGTTTTCTTTTTTTTTAAGTTGAAAGGGCCCTTGAGCCTCAGGCGGCGGGGGCCTAGCAACTGCCCCCATGTTGCCAGTCAATCTTATTATATGGCAATATATTCCTTTCTATATCACTTTCATTCTCTGGCTTTAAACTTGCCCTTTCCAGCGCTCACCATTATAAACTGTGTTTATAAGAGCCCTTCAGGACGTCACTTCCCTCATTCTATGCAGACGTGTTATCGCTGTGTTGCAATTTAACGCCCGTTCCTCCATATCAGTCGCTTGTTGACAAATAATTATTTCTAGCTCTTTGGTGGGCATGTAGTGTTTCACTCCCTGCTAGCTGTCCGTCTTGTGATAATCAGCGGCATCTAAACCTCGATTGTATATTCTGTGTCATCTTTTAAAATGTATGCACCCCAGTCCAGGGTTCCTCACACTATTTTCCACTCCAAGTAAGGAGGGCCAACAAGCATCATGTTGAAATGGGCCCCCACACATCTTCAACCGGACCAGCCAATTTGCTACTTACAGGTCCTCTGGTGGGTGGCAGTGAGACTTGTCAACTAATTAGGAGGAAAAGCGCCAATTAACGTGGGTAGTTGAGGAGAAGGGTTGTCAATTACAGGGAAAAACATCGAGGCCTGCTCTGTAAAAGACGTACCTCGCTCGCCGTAGGTATCCTTTCCTCTTCACAGGCTCTTGCAGGCCCTGCTGTAAGTGTCCCCGGGCCAACGAGATGAGAGAGGAGCCTGCCTGCTGTCAAATTAAGACATGGAGTGCAGTTTTGTCTCCTCACAGCAGGCAGCCCCAAATATTGGATTCCTGCGTTGTAATTTTCTATGAGACTTCCAGCAGTGCGTGTCTGCACACTCATTGTGGTATTAGAGCCCACTCTGAACGGTTCCGGCTCTTAGACACTTTGATTGCTTGTCTTTAAGGAAAAAATCCATAATTCCGTTATAAATCAGGCAGCAAAGCACCTGCGGGATTTAGAATCTGTGGTTCTGCCTGCAATAAGCACTTGCAAATTTACCCCCCCAGTACAGTGAACCTCAGTCCGGGATTTCAGCATTGCCCTTGCACACACATTGGGCCTCATTACGACCCAGGCGCTAAGTGGTTAACGGCGCCGTAAAAGGCTGCAGCACTGTTAACCACTTAGTGCCTTACTACGAGGTCCCTTTGCAGGACCCGCCCTGAATGGCTGGTCTGGACCAGCCGTTAAATTAGGGACCCTCAAAGGGACCTTGCAGGCAATTACGGTACGGCAATTTGCGGTACCGTAATTGCCGCCTTCTCCATCCCGCCAACCTTGGAATGGGGTGGTATTTCCCCATTTCACCATGGCGGACTTGTTACAACAATAGCGCCATGGTCTAGCGCCGGTGTTGTAATGAGGGCCATTGCCATTTATTATCCTGTGACTATTTTGGAAGATTTGTAGTCTGCATGAAATGTTCCGTTCTTGGCATTGATCCGGCGAAAAGGTGAAATAAAAACCAACTAGCTCACAATTGTGAGAGTCACGGGAACAAATCATTGCCTGATATTTAGGAATTACATCTAATCTTAAACATACTTCACAGTAAAATGAGTGTACACTACACATGACGCGCTATGTGTTACTGTGAACGTTACTTCAATGCACAACAGTTACACGAGCGTGCACTTCCCTTGATTTGAGCATGCTCAGCATTGCATCATCCCAAAGGAGCTTGGGCACTCTTGCATATCTGAGTGATCTGCAGGCAGGCTGCGCAGTTTTTTTGGTGTTGCTTCAAGCACTCGTGTTAAGAAGAGGGGCATCACGTCAATGTTGTTCCACCCAACACAAGACACTGGGAAACAAATGGACATTCCGGAATCATCGCTGTGAAGGTGATGGTGAGATTGGGTGGGAGAACTGGATTTGTTTGTCCCCTGATGGCCACTTTAAATGGGATTTAAGCTAAATGCCTGTGATTCCCTGACTGTGGCGTTTGAGTCCTACTGCACTTGGCAGCCATGTTGTGTTGGTAGGTGAGGTGCATATACAGAGCCTGTCTAATCAGAGAGCTACCACGACCAGTTTGATGAGGGAGCTGCCACAACCACATATACACACAGTTCCCTCAACACAACACCAAACCGGCCTCCCCCTACCAGCGTGTGTAGACGAAGCGCCCTCTTAGCGGACACTGCAGCGGTGTGTTAAACAGTGAGCAATTTCCTCAGGCCCATTGGGATTCAGAGCCCAAAGATTCGAGCAGCATCCCTTTTGTGTTTGGACACTTGACAGACCTTGCTGTGTCCGATAGGGCTCATAAATAAGGAAGACCAACCACACAGAGGAGGTGCTGAGAGCTTTTCTTTATTATTTAAGATACACCTTAACACTCCCCTGTGCACCTGCATCAAGTGTTTCCTGTCTTTAGGTTAGACAGAGAAACTGGACAGCATTATCCCCTAAAGACTAGAGTGCTACACTCCCATCCCCACTTAAACCAACACTTAAAACAAACGTCATTCCATTTCTCCAATCCATCACCTTGGCCTTCTCACAAGTTGCTTGGAGGGACTCCGACTAGTCGGCACAACTAGTCACCCACTGCCACTGGTATGGGATGTGGCGACATCTCCGTCCATGTAATCGGAGCAGCTTTCCAAAAGTGCAAAATAGGCAGACTCAGGGTTGCTTTCACATGTGCTGATCATGTCTGGTTCAATTTTCCTGAAGAATGAGGAATTGCTAGTGATGGAATACTCTCTGTCCTCTGCTGAGACCATGGATCCTTTCACATTAGTTCCTTGCCAGGGAGTGGAGTGGAAGGCAGGCAGTTCTTTGTACATTTGATTCTGCAGTACAAAGACGATATCTCCTTCTTGAATGTCAGAGTCTTTAGCTCTCAGTCTCCCATCTGCTTAGATTCTCAGCTTTCTGTTGTTTGCTTCGTCCATCTCCCTGGCACGCTGCACTACTGGTTTTCTCCTCCTTCCACCAGTACGTGGGGTATGCAGCTCCACATCTTCCGATTAAACATCAATTCAGACAGGCACACACCCATGGTGCTTTGTGGCATGTTCCTTTAATTTCTCAGAAGGGTGCAGATAGCCTGCAATAAAGGAACTGTTTGTATGGGCACACACTTGCATAGTGAGTTTGATGTTAGCCATAAAATGTTCTGCTGTGCCATTGGCTTGTGGTCATAGAGGCATGATTTTCTTGTTGAAAACCCAAATGTGCAGCAAACCTGGTAAAGTCCGGTCCGTTGAACGGGGGCCCATTTTCCAACTTTACTGTGGCAGACACTCCATATGCAACAAACATTTTGTCAAGGCAAAATAAGAGCATGACCGCCTCTGGAGGACACCAAACGGACATCAGGGGTGAATGTCTACATTACCTTCTGCTGTTCTTCCGACAAGGACAGGGTCGATATGGTTCAGTGTCGCCATCTCCCCGCCAGCTCCCTCTCCTTGTCATGGGACAACAGGGCGTCCCTCTCTGCTTCTTTTTGTATTTCCTCCAGATTCAAAGCCTTTGGAAGCGCATCATTGACGATGTAGTTAACATATTGATCTGCTTTCAACATCTGTGCATATTCTGCGGCTGGCATTGGGAATTTGGACAGAAAGTCAGCAGGGTTCTGTTTGTTCCCTGGCTTGTGTATAATGTCAAAACTATACTGTAAACTGATACCCCAGCCAGCAAAGCGGGAAGGCATTTTTGCATTAGATTTCCCATAGGTAGTCGTAAGTGCTTGATGATCAGTCACAATCTTGAATCTTTTGCCAAAGAGAAACATGTGGTTCGCTCACCCATACAACAGCCACATTTTATTTTCTGGCTTTGAGTAGGCACACTCAGTAAGGGATAGACTACGACTGTCATACAACACAATGTCTCTGGGTGAATTAGATCCTTGTTTGTGCTGTGCCAAAATTGCCCCTAATGTGACGGGACTCGCATCCACCATCAACTCTGTTTTGAGTTCAGGATCGTAGTATGACATGCACTGAGCTGACGAAATACGTGCCTTGATTTCATTGAAGGCAGCCTCATTCTCTCACGACCAGTGGAAATCTTGCACTTTTCCTGTGAGTAATCTCAAAGGTGTGCTGACCGATGCAAAATCCTTGCTGTACCTGGTATATTATCTGGCCCTTTCCTGGAATGACGGGACAGCTGACACATATGGTGTCATGATCAGTGCCTGTAACTTCATGGGATCCGGCTGGAGGCCTTCAGTGGAAAAGATATTGCAGAAGAATATCAGCGTGGATTTGCTAAATTCGTATTTGTTGATGTTGAGTGTCAGATTCGCCTCCTCTAACGCCATGCGGACTCTCTTCAGCATGTTGTTGTGTGATTCCTGACTGGCCCCAAATATTGGAATATAATCATTGTAATTCAAGCAGTGGGGAATAGGCTGAATGATTGGATGTATTTCATTCTGTAAAATGTCTGCCACTGATGGGATGCCGAAACATAGTCTTTTTTTTTTTATCTGAACAGCCCTATGTGGCAGGAAACATAGTGATATAAGGACTATCTGGATATAATTTGAGCTGATGATAGCCTTTATGAAGGTCCAGCTTTGAAAACACCATGGTACCATGTAGAAGGTGCACCATGTCTGTCATTCAGGGGATAAGTGTTGCTCACTCCCAATAGCCTGGTTTGGCATACACATGTCTACACAAAGGGGTATTTTCCCCCGGTGTTCGTTTTTGGGCACAGGCTCGATGGGAACATGCAAGGGGTCGGCCCTTTCACAAGTTCAATTATGTCCTCATTAAGCAAGGACTGTAACTCCTCTTCTAACTGAGCCTGAATCTTTAGAGGAATATCTCTGTAATGCTGGGCCATCGGTTTGACATCTTTGTTGATGTGAAGCTTTGTTTGTCATTCAGCTTCCCTAGTCCTTTGAACAACGAGGGAAATAGTTTTGCCACCATGTCCTTTGCACTCAATGTATATGCAGTCATTCACTGGTGCATAATCTGCAGCAAGCCCATCTTCATCGCAGACTCAAAGCTTCAAATACTCCCTCCCAGGACATCACCCTTGACTACATATATTGTCAGTGTTTTGACTTTGTCTTTGTACAATCTGATAGACTCAAACATTTCTTTGCAGGGAAGTGGTGTGCTTGATCCAATGGGATATATGTCCATGTCGGGTGTCTTCAGCTGGGTGACATGTTTTAGACTGTCACATGTCTCTTCACTAATCAGATTCACTGTAGCCCTTGTGTCTATGAGGAATTCATGCATGCTTCCATTGATGTTCAGCAACAAGGTGGGGCTTTATTCAGTAGCCGTCTTTTTTCCAACAGAGTGGAAATAACCTGTCTTTCTCTCTCCACTAGATGATGAATCAGACTCTGGCTGGAGCCTGGGCGACACTTCTATATATCGAATCTTCTGATGGCTTGGTTTGCGATATTGCTCCCGTGGTGTGGTGGCCTGCCTTTGTTCTTGACATCGTCTTGCTGAGCGCTTGGGGCTCTGAGGTGACTGGACATATCTGTCTCTAGGTCTTCTTCTGTGAAAATTGGGAGATCTTTGATTGGGACTGCACCCCCCTCTTATTCTTGTCCAGAGTATCATCTTTCTGATGGGTATTGAATATATTTGATGGTTGTACACATGAATCGAAAATGATTTTCTTCACCACATGCATCACATTGGTGTCCCGTGTTGGGGTAGCTCCTTTATGAGGGAAATCGTATTGACATCTGTAGTGAGCTTAGGGCCCTTTTGGAACGTGCAAATGGATGGGATCACACAGATACATTCCGAGTCCAAATAACCGAACCAACTCAAGGAGATGGCAAAGTACTGTTTTATTAACAATTATCTAAACCAGGGAGTTACAATTAATATAAACAGACATGCGTTCAATTTCTCTTAGCCATCTTCACACAAATCAAAGCTTTTATATGAAAAATAGGCCAGAGATGATGTCATGCTGCATGGCAATAATGAAAAACCTACTAAGGGTCGGAATTGGCTTAAGGGGGACATCTAAGCATATTTTCTATAGGAACTAGGATTGCGATTGGCTGCCCATGATCAGGTGGACAACATATGCCTACCTCTAAAATGTGTCATCTTCAGAAACATTAGATACACAGTTTCTCATTGGTCTTCAAATTATGAGGTCCTTCATTATATGCACTACTTCAATTGGTTGGCACGCTTGTGCCAGGTCTGGATCTTTTGGTTCATTTAGCAGCACGTAAGCCCATAACCAAGGTGCAAGGAGATGGGGCCTGACACTACCTCCGCACCCAATTAGCCCAGCATCTCTCATCACTCATGCCGCCTGCCATGAAGATTGTCTTTGAACTTGGTCTTGCAAAGTGTCCTTGTCTTTTAGAATACATGGGAGTGAGAGCACTTGTTATCGTGTTCTGGGACTCCAAGTTTGAACTCTATTTTCATCTGTGGCTCAAGTGATAGGAGACCACGATTTGGTCAATTTTGTAGGTTTTAAATTCTCTAAATGAATTAAACCTGGCACACTTGGTGTTCTTTCTTTGCATCTTAACAAGGGATGATTCATCCTTTTCACATTTGCTTCTTTCCAGAATAGAAAGCTGACCTTGGCTGCTTCAGTCTTGACTCCAGACCAGACAACCCCGCCATGCAGTTCCGCGATTTGACTTATTCTTGCTGCAAAACAGCTTTCCCTTCACGCTTCATGAGTCCTGGCTTACTAAATTCATGATACCGATATCCAGCCTCTATACAATGGCGGCTTTGCCTGTGCTTTAATTACTACGTATAGCCAGCTTCTATGATGACTTAGTCTACCTTGCATTTCAGCATCTGTACAATTATTGAAAGGGTTTATTTTCTGCAGCACTTTGTGCACATACAATCTCCTCCCTTTATATTTGAGAGTTCACTCAATTCCTTACTTCATCATTAGTTTGTTTAGGATCCATACATTCTCTTCAGTCAGTATCCCTAGACGTGCATACTTTTTTGGACGTCACTGGCTTCTTTTTTCTGGTCCTTCTCATATTTCTTCAGGGAATTCCTCCCTCAAGTTGTCATCCCTTTGGGGATACATTCAGTATGGTTGTCTTAATGGGTATCTTCTTTCAAACACATGCTGCAGTATTGGCACAACTGCAGGAATCAAACACAGCACGATCCCAGGTCTCCATCATTTGGGAGGTAGGAGGGCAGGGATTCCTGCAGAGGCATGCGGCTGCTCCTCAACAATGGCACTTTAGTGCTTCTTTCTTAACCATCTTGCCCATGGTGTGCACTTGACATACTGGTGGCAGAGCGGTCTGAGATATTGTTATTTTACCCAGGGATTTGGCTTGCATGTTGATGGCTGTGTCCATGCGTGATAACATTAGGATCTCCTCTAGCAACCTTCTTTTTCTGAGGCAGCATCTTCCAAAAGTCGTATGACACACATCCTGCTATCACTAGTGACAGAAGGGCTTCAGCTACAGAGTAATTATCAAAGTCCCAATACTTCAATCTTTTCCTCAGCTGCATAACAAACATATCCTGTGTTTCACCCTTCTCTCGGATGGTGGTGTGGAACATGTGGTGTTCGTAATCCACATTTCTATGTGGGGCAAAATAGGCATTGCGAGAGTCAATTACTCCTTTGTGTGTGTCAGTAGAATCTTCTGACATCTCGTACATCATGTGTTGCACTGCAGGTCCCAACAAATGCATCAACATGCTTTGTAAGCACCTATGTTCTCACAACCCCGTGGCAGCCACATAGACATAGAAGTCTTTCAGCCATCTGGCCCATCGTGGCTCTCAACTACAGATGTCCATAATATCAAAAGGTGGCACTCCTTGCAGCTGTAAGATTTCCTGACACTCTTCAGGGTGAGCAGGCTTTACTGGTGAGAAAGTGGAGGTTGCTCTGGAGGCTGGCAAGGTCATGGACTCATCAGCCGACATGGTGCGTGTCCTGGTGCCCCTCACCTGAATAAATGGTGGGTGTGCTGCTGTGGGTGACTTCACATCCTTCTGTCCCACCTGATGGTTTCACCCTTGTGGCCTTAGTAGATCAAACAATCTGCAGACTGACCCACACTGCTGTTCAGGCTCAGCAGTGCTCCCTTTAGCTGTGCTCCCTGTAGCCACCAGGGGTCGCTCACTTCTGCCTGCTCTCTGCTTCTTCTGTGAACAGCACACATGCTCTCTTGGAGCCAGAGAGCCATGGAGAATGGGTTGGTCCTTTGCCAAAATGCAGATCACTCGCACACATAGCCGCTAATTTGCCACACGCTGCAAGGAGGAGGGCCCTGTCACTCTCAGCAGCTCTTTTGGAGTGGTTGCATGGTGGGCTCCGCAGCAGCAGTGGTGCTCTCGCCGGCACCATCAGCTCTGAGGACCACATTGCAGCAGTGGCCTGAGCGGACTCGAGCACCCAACACCTTCTTCACCAGTGTTGTGTTTGGACACTTAGCAGACCTAGATGTGTCCAATTTGGCTCCTTAATGAGGGAGGCCAACCACACAGAGGAGGTGCTGAGAACACGTATTTATTCTTCACGATACAACTTAACTCTCCCCTGTGCCCCTGATCACGTTTTTCCTGTTTTTAGGTTAGACATAGAAACAGGACAGCATTTTCCCTTAATCACTAGAACACTACAATTCCCCTTTAGCATTCAGTGCAAAGCCATGTGGTGTGACAAAACATTTATAAATAGCAAAATATGTCATTGTATCACCTCTTGGAGCTGTGGGTTGCATGCCCTGGCTGTACATGTGTACATATGAGAATATTTATGAGAGAAAGGTTACCTGATTGCCAATTAAAGTATTTATCAACAACTGGATCCAGTAGAAGCCGATTAAGAGATCCTACTCTTATTCGAATTAGCATCTGCTATCACGTGTATTTCACCTGAAGGCACGGTGGCCTTGCAACAATTCCAGTTGATTATTTCCACATTATTTCTGCTGGATCCATTTGATTACAGATGGGTGTTTGTATAGCTCCTGAATTGCTATCAAGAAAGGTCCAGGAGTGATTTTAATCCATCAGGGTGAAATCCATTATTAAAACCCAACTGGACCCATTAGCAACTGTTTCATAGATGTCACATGGGAGTTGTTCTAGCATGAGCTCCTCTTGCACTTATATAGCCACACAGGGAGCCCACTCAAATTGTAGGTGTTCTACCATACATGGCACTTGATTGCTTCCATCTCCCCAGGCACACTACTTAAGGTGTTTAACAAATATGGCATTGCCACGGACATAACTCTATGCTCCTGTTACTGTGGGTTACTGAGTGAGATCTTACAGGCCACAGAGTATGTGAGACGTTTTGACATGTATAGCGTGGAGGCATGCAAGCAGAGAGGTTTTCCATTAACTTTAACTTGGGAAGCATTTTGTGCTTGTCAATATTTGATACATGGCTGGCCTCTTCTTGGCCCTCCGTACCCAGGCAGGTATGGCACTGGTATCATTTGCATATTGGTGTCTATTCACATCATCTCCTTTCCTCTGGAATTACTCCCCTCTTTGTCCTGAGAGCACTGAGCGCACACTGTGCACAGACTCCTGGACCTCAAGGGTCTCCTCTTCCTGCTTACACCACACCTGTGGGTGACTGCTCTGTATTTGTGCATCAAGGTGTATCCACTATGGTTCGACTTGTCACCGTGTTTGCACTTTTATCATAATATTACAGCAGGGTGACTCTGCATGGCAAATTATAATTTTCTTTTCATATTCCAATTCTTAAAGGAGCTATTATTTAAGTGTATATTACAGTATTCAATGTTGTGGAAGTTCCTTTGCAGGCAGCTATTTAATTGTAGTCTGCTGGTCCCTTGGAATAATAAAACATTTAGTCAGCATGTGTTGTCCTCCGTTTTTCTTGGTGCATGGATGGGAATTGCAGAATCTGGGTACATAGCTTTGACACCCCAGACTAACTGGTGCCACATAAACATCCAAATCTGACATAAACTCTGTTTTTATGTTGGGAGAATAGCTCAGCGACAACGCGTTTGTCTTGGAAGTAAAACAATGCATAGCAACACAGGTTCGAAACTGGTTTGAATTGTTAAACGGAAAATTATATTATGCCTCCTTCCTAATATATATTGGCCTAAACCCAGTCGCTCTGCGAAGAAAACGGCGTTGCAAAGTTCCAATTTTAGATCGACTTTGACGCCATTTTTGGATCATCCGCCATTTTGATTTCTGTTTGTCTGTAATTATGTGTTCTAAAATGGTGGACTGTGTTTCCAACTTGTAACCAAGCCTTCCCGACCTTTGTGCCCAAGTTAATGGTTAGACTGTGTGTGGGCCGAATGTTTAGACTGGGTAAAGAGACCTTGTCCCATACATGACTTGTGGTGTTAGGATTGTCTGCACCAATATGCCTCATCCACAAACATACATCGAAAACAATGTAATGCAAATGTCGAGCATGGACACTGGCTGAAACACATTGTGAAGGGATATATACTAAGGCTTACTGCTAAATCCTGGAATACATTTTTCCATTGTAACTTGTCTGAAATGTAAACCAAAGTAATCTGTGTGCATATTGTTTTATGAGCCATAAGTGAACTCGGCGGGAACTCAGACCACAGATAATTAACTTGCAGAGGAACTGGACATTATTACTAAATTGTATAAATGTACGAATGTCCAGATGTCCTGTACCTCTCACGCCTGACACTGAAGGGCTGGTACTCACTGTGATGTATTGAGGGCCAGATAGCTGTCTGATTTTGTTTCTTTGTAACTGCGCAGTAGAATAAAGATCTGTGAATCTTTATAAGCTTGTGTTTGGTGTATTTCCTGTTATGGTACCCAGCCTCGAAATTTCCTCTTGCTTTTACAGAATCCTGGTCTTGTGCTTAGAAACTGTCTCAGGTATTAAGCGCGTTATGAAACAACAATTATAATTATAATTTTAACAGAGCATTACAGCACATCTGGGAAACTTTTAAGGTACAATGGGACATAAGTTTGGAGTGACTGTCGGATCAAAGGCCAGACTACTGAGGTGACCTGGCTGGGCAGTAAGAGTAGCGCGGTGCCCGGAGGTCGAATAGAAAGACTGGCAATTTCATAGCCAGATGTGTTGAGTGGGCTGAGTGGGCTGAAATGGTCAGGGAGACAGGCCCAGGAAAGAGCTGTTGTTGACCTTAATTGAGGGCCTTGAATGTCATTATGCCATCCTCTGCAATGACAGACCCACACAGAAAGGCGGCAGAGTTGCCATCATCTACAAAGACATCCTTCCCATCCGCAGGTCAGCCCCCACCTCCATCCCAAACTGCCGGTCAGTATCTGCCAAGCTGTCACTACATCACCCTGCATGTCACCTATCACCCACCCGGACTCACCACCACCTTTGAGGTTTACTTTGCACAGCTCCTCCTACGCAACCTCAAACCCAACTCTAAAGTCATCGACTTGGGCGACCTCAACCTTGGCTACGCTGACCCCCTCGACAAGGAAGCAGCCACCCTCACCAGTGCTACCTCCTCTCTAGGCTACACCCACAAAATGTGCAACTCCACGCATACATAGGGGTGCACGTTTGACTGGTTACTTGATCACAATTGTAACACCACTATCCTCTCCAACACCCCCTGTGCCTAGTCAGACCACCACATAACTATCTTCAGAATCCTCCCCACCGCAAGGAGCCCTCCTTATGCTCCCACCACCCATCATCTTCAGATGCACTTGCAATTTCACCAGTGACTGCCTACGACCACTTCTGGCAGATCTCCTGCCCCCCCAAACCCACACTGCTGATGTCAACCTTCTGGTCAGCTAATACAATACCTTGCTTGCATCAGCCATCAAATCACTCGCCCCTCTCAAAAAAACCACACCCAAACGGTCCAAACGTACCAACCCTTAGTTCACCCCAACCTACTTATCCTGTCCTCCAAAAAAATGCACCTGCAAAGCCACATGGCACTAACATATCCTGCTTATCAACGAACCCAAGAATCTACAAGAAAGCCATACACTAAGGCAAGGCATCCGCCTATAATAGCCATATCGCCAATGCCTAGTCAAACTCCCACAAATGTTTCCAAATACTAAGCAAATTCGAACATCCAGCGCCTCCCCCTCCCACATTCACCAAAGACAACACCTGGTGAAATGACATCCAGAATGTCCTTGTAGACAAATTCGCCTTGTTGCAAAGCAAAATTCAAAGCAAACTATCCTCCATCAGCCCCACGCTCTCCACCACCCCGAGCCCTTCTCAGCACATCTCCCTCTTCCACTTCCACCCTATCACTGAAGCAGACACTACCAAAATCCTGAAAGGCCTCAAACCTTCCAGCTGTAGAGGGGATACCTGCCCTGCACCCCTTATCAAGGAATGCACCGGCCTCCTAGTACCGCAAATCAGGTTATATGTGATTTAATCACTGGAAAATAATATTGAGAGTGACTCTAAACACCCTTCCCAACATATTCTAGGATTGGTACAGTTATAAAAACAAACTCCAGTCCTAGAATATTTTGATAAAGTGTTGGATATTGCCTTAAAAAAATATCGAGTCACCCTCAATGATTTTTCCAGTGATTATATTGCTGGATACCTCAAATTACCCCATCATCAATGCCTCATTTGCCTCCTCTCAACCCAGTGCTGCCAACCAATAACCGGCCCATTACCACAGTCCCCTTCCAACAAAAAATCATTGACTGCACCGCTTATCTCCAATACCAGCAACTCCTCGAACTCAACCACATTCTAAGCCTTTGCCAATGTTGCTTCAGCCCTAGACATGGCACAGAGACAGCTCTCCTTGACCATAAAAAACAGCTAGATGATGCCAGAGACTCTGGAAACCTCTCCCTCCTCATGCACCTTGATCTATCTGCAGTGTTCCACCTGGTAGACCACACCACCCTCTACCACCTTTTCAACAGAAGCTACTGACTGAATCGCCTCTTTCCTCACTGATTGCACATTCCATATGTTCGCTGACAACCACTCCTCTACCCACCTGGCATCCCCCTGTGGAGTCCTCAAAGGCTCCTGTGTCTCACCCACCCTTTACAACGTTTATACCAAGCTTCTCTTCGACCACCTCGACTCCCTGAGCATCAAATACACCAATTATGCAGATGACACACATCCCACTTACCAGCAACTGCCACCAAGACTCCCTGAAAATCAGTTCCATTTACGAAACCACGCAAATCTGTATGGCCACCCACCTTATATGCCTCACGGCAACACATACCGCCTAGCAAACCTGAGCCCTAATACAAATCGTTCAACATTGATAACCATGCCATCCATATCTCTACTTTGGTAAAAAACCTTGGCTTCCACCTGGACGCCAATTTGAGTATGTCACACCACATCAATTCCATTGCCTCATCAGCTGCGTACACCACTAAGCTTATCAAGTCCAGCAAACCCTTCTTAACCTCCGAGAAGTGCCTCAACATCGCTCGATCCCTCATCAATTCCAAATTGGACTATAGGAATGCACTCCTCAGAGGCACCTCTGAAAAAAACCTTAAAAAACTTCAGATGGTTAAAAGTAATGTCCTCCGTGCCGCCCTCCTGCTTAACAAGCACAATCATGTTTCTGCTGCAAAAAAAAATGAACTCTGCTGCCCCATCAGAGAATGGATACAGATCAAGTTCCTCACCATCACACACCGCTGCCTCTCTAACACAGCCCCTAGCTATCTGACCCAAAGACTTTCCAAACCTACTTCCACCAAACCCACTTGTACAGCATCCGCCTGTCCACACCCAAGTTCAGACAATCCAGATCCGGATGGTCCAGCTTCCCTGTGTTGGCGGACACACCCTGGAACTCACTACCCCCATCCATCAGACCTGAACCCTCCTACAGACTATTCAGAAAAGAATTAAAGACTCACTTGTTCAACTAAGCATCACCTTGCTTGACCAGCCTTGTATGTACTTTTTCTCCTGCCTGTAACTAGGGCCTAGACACCTCTGGGCTACGTGTGCTCATTTAAATAAATAAAATAAGCGATGGACAGAAAATTATAGTTGGTATATCACATGGGGATGGTAGACTTGTGTCATGCTATATATTAGCTTGTTTCCCAGAGGTATCTCCTGATTAATATGCGATGCCTGATACACAGGAGATGCGTTTAGCTCTTGCAAATTAGATCTTCATTTGCTCCCAGTGTAGCAACGTAGTTATTTGTACAGCATTACTGGATACATAGAGTTTAATGAAGTAACTTTGCTCATACCATATTTTAGTGACAGCTATGATCAATAAAATTTGATTTAACATGCACAAGTCAGAATAATTTACTATCATTAGCACCTACCCCTGCACCTATCACCTGGTTCTTGCACTTGCACAGTAGGATTGCCAAAGGCCAATATAACCATTGGTCTTCCTATTTTCCCCATCCCTCTTTGTCTTGTGGCGCCTGGAAACACTTGTGTATAGATGCCTTACAAATATCCAATAAATAAATGAACCTAAGGCTTTTTGGCAATGTTTGTGTGAAATTGCACTGTAAATTTGGTAGTTTCGATTTCATGTTTCCCGAATTTTCTCCAGGGGACCCCCCCTGCCCCTGAATGGCCGTTATTAGGTTTGGACCCACCCATATGCTGCGCTTGCAAATTCGGTGTCAACCACTTATGGCCCACCACTATATAAAGTCACCATCAGCCACTCCTCGGGCCCTTAGTGTAATTTCCTTCTGAAGCCAATACATCCCCAGCCCTGTTGTTTTGCTGGGGCAGTGGATTCAAATACCATATGGTCTCTAGGCCCAAAGCTGGTACTTGAGTCAGAAAATGTATCATTTTAAAGTCACCTTTTTTCCATGTTGCAGTTGTCATTTTAAACAGAACAGCAATATTACATTTTCGTGTCAAATCAATTCCATTCCCACCTTATTTTAATATATCAGTATAATTCTTGATATAGAGCTGATTTTCAATCCTGTAGAGTCAATCAAAACAGACACCTGCATAAAGATACATGCCCTACTCCATTTTACTTTTCTCTTACAAGGTGTGCTTTTCTCATTTCAGATTGGACAGTTCTCAATTTCAATACAGGTTTGATGGATTCGTCCATGTGACTTAAAAGATTCTTATTTGTGCTTTTTTCTTAACTTTGTGCACGTTTTCTGAATGTAGTTGGGCTGTAAACATTGTATGCTTGCTCACACCTGTGTTTTTGAGATGCTGTGCGCAGGCTGCAACTCACATTTGTGGCCATTAATTATACCACATTTTTCTCAGGGGGGACACCCTGAATCCCCTTTGGTTGGATTATGCTCCCTTGCTACAATCAGACACTCTACGTATGAATGTGTGCGTGCAAGGTTGGAGTCCAGTCAAGGAGCATTGGAACATACACGTTTTCTTCAATGTTTTGCTGGCATTTGTGGGCAAAGCCAACTTGATGAATGTTATTACATGGAGGATGGGTTGGAATGGGTGGTGTAAGGGGGGAAGCAGACTGGACATTTTCTGTGACATGCCATTTTTTACCCATATAAGGAGCAAGGCCAATTTGATGAGTGTTCTTGCATGGAGAGGACAGGGACACTTGTGTAGTGAGCAAGTAAATGTATCCGTACTGTGGCATTGATGTTTTACTGGTGTTAAGGGCGCTGTCAATACGATGAGTGTTCTTACATTGTTGGTGGAGACATTTGTGTAGTCAAACAAGGAAATGTTTCCTTACTATGGCATTGCATGTTTTACTCGTGTAAGGAAAGAGAACTTACCTTTCTAAGAAGTAAATAATAAGTTGCCCTCATATGATCCAGACTATGTTGGATTGATATATCTGTTGGTTACTGGGAGGTCAGGGTGCTAACTCCAGGCACCCCATTGTCTGCAGGAGTTGGGCAATCATTTGTGCAACCAGCAATGACATGTGGTCTTCCTGTGGCAGGAGATTTTTTTGTGGCATTAACAGTACAATTATTTCTATGCCTGATGAAAGAATAACGGTGTGATTAAAACACATACTTATTATATCTTTCACCAAGTGTAGTCTGTCGGGTGGACCTGCAGCAGCATGATCATCATACGCATTACGCATCATGGGTGGTAGTCCAGGCCGCCCTACAGTGTGGTGCCGCTCGTGCTTTGTTGCCGAGCTTGTGGGTGGGGGAGGGACTTCAGCCTGGCTCATAAGTGGTCCCCCTCGAGCCATTACCTTAAATGTTCATGAGAATGCCTCTAAATGTAGCAGTCCACGCTTGCACTCCTGGCTGGTCACTCTTGAAACCATTAACTAATCCAGTGGCTGGTCTTACCACATGTCTTGTAGGGAAGGGGTCCCTTTCCCATGTCTAGAAATACTGCAGTAAAAACAAAAATATTCAGTAGGGGAAAATGTGCGCCTTATTTACAATTTAAGATTTATCAGGTTTTGTTGGCTGCTCATCAGGGAATGTGTCATATTCAAAACCCTGGCTATCACTAACAACTGCCTCTCTAACATGGTTCCTCACAGACAATTGCTAGAGCCCTCTCATCCAGACCAACGAGAACCCCTTATGTCCATCGACTCATACAGCCCAAAGTCAGACACGCCAAAGCTGGAGGCGCTAGCTTCCCCTACATCGCTGCCAAACAGTGGAATGCCCTACCCCCCACCCAGAGAGCCGAACCATCCTACTGGGTATTCTGTACAGCCCTCAAAACCTGGATGTTGTATAGACTGTCTTGGACCTTCTTTCTGCTATGCACATGCAATTGAACCGCGTATCCAATTGCTGTTATGGATGCATATGTTATAAACCTGCTATTGCACGGCCTAAATAATTGATACGATCGGATGCCTATAACTGGTCACTGTAGCAGCGCCTCAATGTTAGGCTGTTTGTGTGCTTTATAAATGAAATAAATAAATAGGTATGTACCTCAGCTTTTACACTGCACCAGCCACCACTGTACAGCACCAAACATTGTCTCTGTTGTGACGTAACGTGCATCTGCCTGTGGGATCCAGGCCTTAGTCTGTATGAGTGTATGAAGGGGAGCAGATTTTAGACAAACATGAGAGATTTGTAACATCCAAACAGGAGATGATCGGAAGGAATCGAGTTTTGTACAGAAAGATCACGGCATAGAGCTGATAAGGAAAAGGACTAATTCTTAAACATGAACGTATAATCCAGGAACACAGTTTCTAGTACTTTCTGCAAGCTTGATAGTCAGTCATTGAATGGCTGCCTGATGTGCATGAGTTGTGTTCCACCGTACAGTTGAATTATGGTGCTTGTTTGTCTGTTAGGTGTTACTGTAATCGGATTGTGCATGAAATTGTGGTAGGTGTTTAGTTATGGTAAGATAGGCATCACGTGGTCGTATGATGTTATTACCTAAGAAGGTATGGTTGACCTGGCCCATTATGGTTAAGCTGGAACAGAAGATGATCATATTTAAGCATATGATGGATTTGACAGACATATGAGAGCTGATCCTGGGACTGTGATTACTGATAACTCAGCAGAGGTTTCTTGGGGCTTGGTGAGTGAAACCACCCAACCTGTCAATGTAAAGGAAGGCATCAGGCAGGGTTGTGTGCTCACACTGACCCTGATTTATTACACGGCCTGCAGTTGCGGCCATGTAGTTATGGTTAAGTTGCTAAACCCATAGGAAGACCACTTTTTGGGTGGCTTATAACTTTGCTCCCTGTGGACGAATCCTCACCAAGCTTTGCGAAAAAAGTATATAGCCTGCTCTGAATTAGTTTGCAAAGGTTGGAGAGGATTTGTCCGGGCGGGGGGCAAAGTTATAGGGGGTACCACATTTTTTTTTCTCAAATGACCAAATGGAGAACAATTTTGCTCACGCATACAGCCCAAACCGCTGGATGGATTTTCACCAAATTTGCAGCAGGAATGGTAGCTTGGTCCCGAAAGCGTGCTTTTGTAACTTTGGTTGAAATCCGTCCAGTATTTTTTTTTAAAACGACCAACAAGTAGGGCAAAAAATATTTGTGATATATGGGTCCGGTCCGCTGACTCATTTCCCTGTTCGGTCCGGGAACGCACCCACTGATTGGATGGTGAAAAGCGTGAAGTGCATCAGATTGATGGAAACGCCTGCTATCTTGGATTCACGGACTTTGGCCGCTGTCCATGGACATTGCAGTAAACACATATTAAAAAACAAAACATTGCACTTGGCAAACTTATCAAATAATCTGTGTAGAGGTGAGGGGTGATGAGAATGGGATGGGATATGGCTGCAAGAAGCAAAAAAACAGGTTATTTTGCCGAAAAAGTCCACGAACAGACCGGATGTCCGCAAACAGTCCAGTGAAGTATGCAGACTCCTCTTCATTGCAGGGTTGTTGAAAAGCAGTTATTTGATGGCTTATAACTTTGGCACCACTTAATGAAGCTGCACGAAATGTTGCAATTATATTCCTGGCCTGATTCCAAATGCATTTGCAAAGTTTGGTGGGATTTTGTCAAGAGGGCGCAAAATTGGAGGGGGGGGTCCCAAAATAGTGTAAAGGCTTATAAATGTGATGCCATTTGACAAATCTACACACACGTTTGCAAAAAGATTATAGATCTAGATATAAATGTTTTGGAAAAGACTGTTGGGATTTTGTGAAGAGGAGGCAAACCTAGAGGGGGGCACAAAATATTGTAAGGCTTATAAATGTGGTGCCATTTGGCGAATCTACACAACGGTTTGCAAAAAGATTATAGATCTACATATAAATGTTTTCGTAAAGTCTGAATGGATTTTGTCAAGTGGGGGCTAGGTTATGTGACGATTGTATGTGCATACATTTGACACTTTTGAAAAAATAAAACATGGGTGGATTTCCAACAAACTTGTGTAAGGAGCATTGGCAAGGACCTGAAAACATGGTTTTGAAAATGTGCCTGTGTTTTATTTTTTGACAAGTATCATAATGTAGGAACAAACAATAGTGATATACCTTTGGTGACTGAAATGTAGGCTGTGGCCATGGCCAGTGGCCATATTGTCCGGGTTATGGAATAGGGTCATGATCGGGACAATCTGGCTACAGACCATGACCACGAGGGACAACACATGGGGTTAAAGTGGCCATGTCCACCTGGGACTGGCTTTGTAGTAAAGTTATTCGAAATTGGGATAGGTTTGAAAAGGAAGAAAAATGTGCTTGTGGTAATATGGTCATAGGGTTCTCTTCTCGCCTTCTGCAGGCTGCCATGGAAAGCGAAGAGGGTCCCTGTATGGAACGCCGCCTTCCCTTTCCATGGTGGCCATCTTGGAAAAGGATTTTTCTTCCTACACCTGAGGCATCCCGGTGTAGGAAGAAAAATCCTTTTTTTTAGCACCCTGGGTTCCCACTTTGGGAACCTAGGGTACAATGGCCTTAATCCCCATTACAGGGGCTGGAATGGGGGGATAATGGTCCGGAGACCTCGTTATCCACCCTCGCTTCGCTTGGGCTGATAATTTGGGCTGCCGGGCCGGTATCCGCCGTTCCAGTCCCAGGAACGGGGGATGAACGCCACAATATTTCCATTAGCATATCACAAAATGCAAATGGGAATGTTGGAAAATCTTATTGAGTCTATGTAATTTACTGAGAAATGTAAAGTAGATGGAGTATATACGTTTTTTTTTAGTTCTATTTCTTAACTGTGAAAGGTGGTTCCTAAAGGAACATTCTTTTGTTATTTTCAGATGTATATTTTTTTTTGGCAGGAGAGTTTAGAACGAAAGGTGGGGAGGGAAATGAGGGAAGAGGCACCAAACACTAATATGGAGGGGCATGTGGACAGGGGGAAAATGTTGCATGTGTGTTATTTCTAAAGTAGGGAGCAGTGTTTATCATGCTCCTTGATTACAGCAGTGGTGGTGGCTCTTGGGGAGGAGGGATGGCATTAGCTGATGCCATTTTAAGATAAATAGCAGTTTTGTAAAAGTATGTAATGTGTACTAGATTGTTAATGGATAATGAGTAGGAATAGGTGTAGGACCTGTGCAAGGGACATTTTGAAGTTGAAAGTTCCTAGATCAGTAGGAAATGCAGTTCCAAACTGTCCGCGAAGCACAGATCTTGTTGTGAAGTGAGGACGGGTTCTCGGACACATCATCATGCCGCACGCCAGCGTATGGTCATGTGGCACTGTCCAGAAGGTCTGCAATGAAGTCAGATGTTCATAGACGTCTACGGATGCAAAACCAGTTGAAATAGTTGCATAAAGTGTATAGAAGTGTTAAAATGATTCTAGAAGGTGGGAAATTACAGTTTTAAAGTGACACTTTGTAAATTGGACACACATATTGCTATATTGGGTAAGTATGATATTAGTAGGTTGTAGAAAAATAGCATGCACTGGTAAAAACCTATGAAATTCACTGAAAACACTTTGTTAAAGGGACATTATGGTTAAGTTGCACTAATAAAAACCTATGAAATTCAATGAAAAAACTTTGTTAAAGGGACGTTATGGTTACAAGTAAAACCGAAAACCCCCAGAAATTTGCCAGTTAGGGTAAGCTAAGCAACCATAACTCACGCCATCACTGTGCACTGCTAAGACTAACACCCACGATATCAAAGATGACATCACAAATGTCATTGATGACATCAAAAGTGAAATACATTTTGATGAAATGTTCCTACAAGGAGTTGTGTTTATAATGTGTGTAACAAGATGTCAGGGGTGATCGGGAGACCTATAATGAACTACTTAATCTATTAAAGGATGTACTCATCGAAAATCATTGTATTGGAGTGTTCTTGTTAATACAGAAACCTAATCATATATAAAAATAAGTAATGACTGCAGCATGCACCATAGAAGTACACTATTTATAATCTTGTAATTTTGGATAGTACAATAATGAATGCTACCTTATCAGAGTTTTGAGCTATATTAAACACGTAATAACTCAAGAGTTACTACACTTGTGCTAGTACATATGAAGAACCACAATGCATACAAATAAGAGGCACATACAGGGACACTAAAGTAAGGAAGGAAGAAACAGCATCATCAGAAAATGTTAATAACATTAAAGTTTATCTTCATGTATACAAATGAATTGTGTGTTTGAGGCCTGCTCATTTCCCCATGAATGTGCACCATGAGCTGAGACCAAACCCTAAGGAAAGTAATTAAAGAAAATATGACAAGGTTAACGTCTAGATATATAGCACCTTTTCACTTTTCATATTGTGACTGTCAGTGAACAAAACCACCTGTCATGTATATGTCAGTGAACAAAAACAAGTGGCCCAGATATGTGATGACATCAGTGATGTCATCAATGGCATTTGTGATGTCATATTTGATGTCCTGTGTGTTAGTCGTAGCAGTGCACGATGGTGGCGAGAGTTATGGTTGCTTAGCTTACCATAACTGGCGAATTTATGGGGTTTTCGGTTTTACTTGTAATCATAACGTCCCTTTAACAACTTTTTTTCATTGAATATACATATAAATGAGATTATCAATGCATTGAAAACCTCGAGCCCTGATACCCCAGAATAGGCCATGACAAGATCCCAGAAATATTTTTTTTCAGATGGCACAGTTTTGCTGGCGACAGCCCCTTCTGGTCTTATGTGGTCAGTGATTATTTTTAATGATAAATGGAAGGAAATTGACATGAATATAAATATCGGCAAAACAAAGGCCACAGTGCTCCACTCTAGAGTACTAAGAGCACCAGATTAGATGTATGTATTGAGGGGGAAAACTGGAACAAGTTACGGTTTCTGACTACCTCGGTATAAGGTTAAGTTACCAAAAGCAAATACAGTGATGGAAAGGAATGGTGTAGTTATATGAAGGTTTATTTTCAGACGCGGCAGGTGTAGGGGAGGACTGGTCCAAGACGACCCCCCCCGCCTACGCTTCCTCCCCAGGTGAGGACTATGGGTCCTTTGGGCGTCCCCTCATGCCACCCGGGCCCAGGTGGTGGAGGGTTCACCCACTGGAGACATTGCCCGCACGTATTAATTGCCCACACGTATGAAAATTTAGCTAGGCCTAGAAACCATTTTGTCTGGTAAAGATGGTGTGAGCTCAGCGCACTGTAGCGCGGCCCCCACCCTTGGAGGGTTTCAGTCATCCTTGTTGCCGCAGCACCCTGGTAGATCCGCTGCGAGCACGTTCCCACGAACCAGACGGACATGAGCTAGTGTAATACACTAACATTGTAACAGTTCACCTCCCGCAGTGTATCGTATCATCGCTCCCAGCATGACCCGGCCAGCAGGCCTAGGCAAATGAAAAGAACAGTAAAATGGTCGTCACATGCCAGACAATATTTGTATATTAATGTTGAGACTACGTGCAAGGAATGCCTTCCTCTCATAAAATCCCTTATATTACAGAAGCCTGTAAGATGTATAATTACAAGAGATCATGCCCCCATGATATAAGCGATGGGGAGCATGTACCATTGCAGTTGGGTACTAATAATAACGGCACGCACCAGGAATCTGGTTGTTACGTGCATGACTGGAAAACTTACACCCCATGGGCTCGTACCATAACTGAACTAATGCTGCTAGAGGACACAAGAAAACGAATGTAACCATACAAAGAGCCTATGTGAAGAATGCATGGGAAGGCGCATGTCATGTGTGCATGTCCAGGCCGCACATGTGCCACCACCGTCACGAACAGTGGCGGGTTACTTTCTATGTTCTCCTCCAATCCTAACTCTACCTCACTTACTGCAAATATATATATATGCATATAACTAAATACTGTACTTGTTAAAACATAATGTATGAATAAGGTGTTCAGACTGGATATAATCGAGACACATCCAGCAAAGCTTAAATGCATGTTTTGTATTACGCTGGATAAGTATTATAAGAGTGTTCAAATGTTTGTGATGTTTTTACCTAATTCGGCAACACACGAGGGAGATACCTTTGTGAAATACGTGCAAGGCCATTCCCCCTCCCACCCTGCGAAGGCTGCCAAGGCATGAGAGCAGAGGCCGCGCCGCACTGCTTTACCTCCCCCAACCAGACTGGAGCCGCTTCAAAGATTTGTAACCCCCTCTGTAGCACCCAAGGCCACCACCCGCCACCTGCATTATTTACAACACAGCCGTAAACCTCTGCCTGAACACACGCGCCCCCTCGTAAACCTCACAACCCACCGGACCATCGCAGACTTATGGCCCTGTGCGATCAAGACACCCAACACTTTGACAACACACAGCGGAACATCCATAACAACTTCTAACAAGGCAGAAAGGCATGTACCGCCCGTCCCAGGCCCCGAAGCTTAGCCCCCCGACCTATGGCCCCGGTCAACAGGACACTGGTAACCATGCCCTGACGTATTGCCTCCAGTCCCCTCACAAGGTGCATTCCTCCTGTGTTGCATTAACCTGTAGTATAACCTATTGGAAGATTTACTAAAGAAGATAATACTGAAACGAGTGAATGACTGCGGTGCGCATGGCCTAGGGCAAATAAGTCAGGAAAGGACATTCATCTCTGACATTGGCCGCGATGGCACGACAACACCAGCCGGATGAACTCCGCCACCCTGCCAGGCCCAGCCCAACCCACGAGGCTGACCAGTGACGTCTTCCAGCCAAAGCCAACCACATCACAGCAGCACCTATAGTTAGTCGTCGCCACCCAATCCCCTTGAACTTGTGCCCCCTATAGTATGTAGGTTCTTATGACGTTTTTTGTAAATATATACGCCTGTCTTTGCTATTGTCAGACAGAGCGCTCTCGGAGTTTGCAGAGTCCTTTGCATGCCCTATTCTGATTGATAAACTCCCATTTACGCTCACCCGCACTCTGTCTTGGCCTTATTCCCATTTTGGGAGAGTCCTTCATTGTCTCTCATTGCGGGGAGGATCGTGCTGTGTGGGGACGCTTGCCTTCAGTGGTGACCCCGATAGCGTGATTTTATTTCTTCCTAAACCCATTATAACCATCCCCTTTTGGCACGAGAATCTCCGGTCGAAAAGGGATACGCACGGTGAGCCGGCTCCGGGGGGCTGCCCGCCAACGGCGACCGGTACACTAAGAAGTGCGCACTCAATAGAGAAAGGGTACGGGATCCCGGTTGAAAAATCCCCTTTGAGTACCGCTCGCCGGAGTCGGGGCTGACCGTTGAGCTGACGGCGACACTGCCTGGACGGACCCAGTTTCGGAGACTATCGGTTCAAGACGGGCACGTGAGTACTGAGTGTGAGCGATTGTAAAGGGAGTGGGGGAAGAAGTGTAGGATAGGGAACGAAGAGGGGGTACGCAGATCTACTAAGGATCATCCTAAAATTTTCCTTGCTTTTTCTTTGCATATGGCCATTAGGATTAAGAGGTGAATAAGAAGATAAAAGTGACGGGAACCTAGCTCCGAAAGGGGGTGGAAGGCGGCGCCGCATAGTGCTATCTCGACTAGTGCTGGGAATATATGAAGAAGTGGATTATAAGATAAAAGTGTTCAGCAAAAGGGGGCACTGAGAATATATTAGTGACTGCTATTACTTCTTTCTTTTCTTTTTCTTTAAGGGTAGGGGGAGAATAAAAACCAAGATTAGCACGAACTTGGGAAGAACGTAAGAGAAAAGGGGGCCTACTAGGAGGGGGAGAGCAGGTTAAAACATATAAACATATGCATATGCGCATCCATCTATCTAAGTAAGAAAGACAGGGACAGCCGGCTAGGGAGGAAAGGGAGGGCAGCGTGAATGGTGTACTGAGTGTTACCAAGAGGTGTGTGCACCTCGTATGTGTCAGGGGACAATTTGAGGTTGCAAATGTGTAAAACGGCTATAAATGCATAATTGTCAAATGGTCATGGTAAGTGTGACTGGATGAAACTTTTTTGAGGGTAACGGTGTTAAAGTGACGTGAGTGGGTACCTTTTTGATTTCCGGGTTGCTATTGTTAAAATAAATGATGGGTTGCTCTTGTATGTGTCCCCCAAAGAAAACAAAGTAGAAATTGTGTACAGTCAGTTTTGTATTGCGCAGCCAAGGAAGGGAAAGCCCAACCGAGCGTAACATTGAATGTGAAGTAGAACACGAAAAATAATATTGATACTACAATCACATTGGAGTTGCAGAGACACAGAGATACAGAGACACATAAGCACTAAGAGGGCACACAGAGATGGGGGCTGAAACACCCTTATTACATATTTGTAAAAATCTTCCAGGGTACGCGGAGCGGATTAAGAAATATCACGACCAATGGGTAACCGAGTTGAAAGGAGAGGGGCTACCCCAGTTATGGCCAGAGGGAGGATCATTTGACAAAAGCATTCTAGATACGGTAATGACATGCATTTTCTTGAAGTACCGAGGGAAACAGCTGCAGAATAGGAGGGAAATATTAGATCTTTGGCGGTTATTTGAAGAGGTACCACCGCCTAAAGCGCCAGCATCAAATCCTGATCTCCCATCTACTACAGACAATCCACTGATGTTACAGAAAGATATCAAAGAATTGCCAGGTGTAGCGCCACCAGTAGAGGTAATAAGTTTATACCCGATATTAAAGAAACCCGTACCCGCGGAAGGATACAGTGATCCAACGTATGTACCTCCCCCGACAACTACTACACCCCACCGGCCCACTGCACCCCCACCATATGAAAGTACAAGGGAGCGAGGCCAGGCGGGTACACAAAGGGTGGACATAGAGAAACTCACAGATGATCTAGAATCAAGACTGTCGATAGCAAAAGATGAGCTCTCGAGGATAAAAAACATATGCGAACGAACAGCACTGGATACAACTAGAGCTGGACGTACGTCTAGAGCATCGGATGAAAGCAGAAGGCCCGAAGAGGGGTGGAAAAAGGGCGAGATCCTGTTTAGGATTGAGGAAGAACCAACGCGAATAATAGAAGTAGGGACCCGAGAGGAAGATGGTGGTAACGAAGATAGGCTTGGGGGACTTAGAGAGGAATTACTATGTGATATTAGAGAAGAGCTAGACGAAAGCGACAGGTTGAGTATGGCAATAGGAGGGGGAAGCGAGGGGGAGGAAGGTGCATGTTCTATGAGAACCCTAGATGATGAGTGGGCGGGGCGACTGAGGAACAGAGTGGGGAAGATGGCATCACTGGGAACATCAGCAGCCAAAACGGGTCCGGATGCAACAACGAAAGGAAAGCTACAGCTCCCATTGATACATAGGGGAGGAGGGAGGCCTAACTATATCCCATGGGCACAGATGGATAAAGCTAATTTATTAAAGCTATTGCCCCCGTTATCAGGAGGGGCAAGTAAGTGGATATACGCCTTCGAAAAACATACAGCTGGGGTACCCCTAGCTGTAGGAGATGTGAAAAGTCTGCTCGTATCAGCGGTGGGCGACCAGGCTGAAAGAGTATGGGTTAAAGCCGGTTTCCCGGGAGTAACATTAGACTGTGACCGCCATGATGGGGCCTCCTTTAACACAGTGTGGGCTAGGGTGTGGGACGCCTTACGCGAAACATTTCCAGACACACCTGACTTACAGTCCGTGATGCAGTGTGCAATAAATGACGGGGAGGAGGCTATGGATTACATTTTTCGGGTCCAAGAGATGTGGAGACCGGAAACGGGCACGCCCTGGTATCAATCGACATCTTTATTTTACTTCATTATAAAAAGGGGGCTCCCAAACGAAGTGCAGAAGGCGCTTGACAAAATAGCAGGTATAGAAGCAAAGGGATGGCCGGAAATTCAGAGCATAATAGTACACCATTGTAAACGAATCAAGGAAAGGGAGAAGGAGGTGGCGCAGAAAAGATTGGCAGACGAGGCGAAGTTGGTGCAGACAAAGTTAGTGAAGGTTGCAGCAGCAGTAGCCGCGCTCCCACACAGCAGGGAGGGAGAAGATGAGGAGGAGGGGCTGATAGCAATACAAGGAAGGATGGCAACTAATTGGGCGGGAACAGGACAGCGGCAGTGGAACGAGCAGGAGCAGGGTGGAGGTCCGCAGTGGCAAGAGTGGACCCCTCGAGGGGGACGAGGTGGGTACAGGAGCCGAAGAGGAGGTGGACCACAGGGGTACGGGGGAATGGGAGGAAGTGGATGGCAGGGTCCCAGGGGCCCTCAGGGGAGTTGCTGGAACTGTGGGCGATGGGGGCATTACTCCAGGGAGTGCAGAAGTAGACAAAACAACGGGTTCCAGGAGGTGGAACAGTATGGCCATCCCCACCCGGGAAGCCCATATGGCCTTCCGATGGGACAACAGCAACTGAGAGACCCAAGCCAGGGTAACACGAGCCAGCAACAGGGACCCCGGTATAGAACACAGAACCACCCACAAAACATGCCTAACAACGACAGCATGCAATATACACCAGGCAACCCTTTCGCGACAGCAGCTAACGGGGCCCCCGCACCAGCACCTTATAACGGCATGTCAGTGGTCTCAGGTAACATATTTAATGAAGGGGGGGCGATGAGACACCCCGCATAGGACAGCCCACAGAGAACACTTGCGTGTTTGGATTTGCACGCTGTGCAGGTATCAACGAAACGGATCGCTGTGATTGGAATGGACAGAGAAGGATGTGAGTGGCGCACCGTACTGTGTACAAACGCAAACCTCGCCCTACGCGAAGTAACAGATGAGGACCTCTTTTTAGACACAGAAGCAGATGGTGAGATAGTAATGGAAATAGCGATGCCCTGTGACATTTTGATCCAAGCCAGAGAGATCCCCGTCCAATTAATGGCAGTGGTAGGAAAACCACCGTCATTTTTTGATGACGACATGAGGTTAGTACCAAACAATTTATGGACAACAGGCCCCCATGATGTAGGGCTGTTGCATGGAGTACAACCTGTGATAATAAAACTAAAACAAGGAGCTATCTTACCCCGAGTCAAACAATATCCACTGTCCCGTGAGGCTGAAGAAGGGATAAAAGAAACTATAAATGCACTACTAGCACAAGGGATAATAGTGCCTTCAAACTCACCATGTAACACATGTATTTATCCAATCAAAAAAGCGAAAGGGGGGTCTTGGAGGATGATACAGGACTTACGCCCCCTCAATGATGTAATACAGAAAGAGTTCCCTCTAGTCCCGAACCCTGCGTCAATACTATGCAGCATCCCAAAAGCAGCATCACATTTTACAGTAGTGGACCTGAAAAACGCATTTTTCTCAATACCCCTGGCTGAAGAGAGTAGATATCTTACAGCGTTCACACTGGGGGGAAGAAGATATGAACATTGCAGACTGCCACAGGGTTACTGTGAGAGCCCGAGCATATTCAACCGCATATTGCATGAAGACTTGGGAAACCTATCAGCAGACAGTACGATCATTCAGTACGTGGATGATTTATTGGTGTGTGCACAAGACGAAGCAACATGTAGAAAAGAGTCAACAATGCTCCTGACTTTACTAGCCAACAAAGGGTACAAGGTAGACAGGGAGAAGCTACAGTATTGCCTGACTGAGGTCCTGTACCTGGGACAGCTCATATCAAAAGATGGAAAAAGAATAATTCCCGACCGGGTGGAGGCAATAAGGTCAGTAGGAGAGCCCACGACGGTGAAAGACATGCAAACATTTTTGGGGATGTGCAATTATTGCCGAGCATGGATACTAGACTATGCAGCATACACCAGGCCCCTCCTACAAGCACTCAAAGAAGCACAACAGGAGAATGTAAAAATAAAATGGTCAGAAGAAATGAGCATATCGTTCAAATCACTGAAAGAGCTAATTTCAAGCGCTCCAGTACTAGCAAACCCTGATTATGGACAGGAATTTTACTTATTTTCCCATTGCAAAGGCACACTTATGACAGCAGTACTGACACAAAAAACATCTTTAGGACACAAGCCCCTGGCGTACTATAGTGGTACTTTGGATGCCGTGATGCAGGGTCATTTCGCGTGCGAACAATCGCTCGCAGCAGCCGCATTCGCGATTGAGAAAAGTGCCACAATAGTAATGGGATGCCCTGTAACATTGTTTGTGGAACACTCATTATTTGCAATACTTGAAAGATCAAAAAGCACACTGACCACACAGCGGGCAACAGCATATGAGATCATATTGTCCAGCGCCAACATCCACATAGTGAGATGTAAAACAGTGAACCCCGCCACATTCATTACAGAAGCATGCACATTAGAGGATATGCAAAATCACGACTGCGCAACCCACACAGGAGAAGGAGGGGAAGACATAGTGGTGTGTGAAAACGCTCTCAGCGAGGGGGAAGTGTACTTTGTGGATGGGTCTGCATCAATTGATATGGACACGGGAGAAAAACACGTTGGCATGGCGGTAGTGAGATTAGAGGAAGGTGAGTTTGAAACACTAGTACAGTACCGCCTCCCGTCGCATTACTCTGCACAGGCAGCAGAACTGGTTGCGCTCATAGAAGCACTACACGCAGCAAAGGGCTGTGCAGTTACAATATACACAGACTCAGCTTACATGACAACGACAGTACATGGAGGTCTAGCAAGATGGGGCCGTAGGGGATTCAGAAGGGCAGATGGAACACCAGTGCAGCATGCAGAATTGTTAAAAGAATTAATTGAGGCCCTACAAAACCCTACTGCTGTAGCAATAGTGAAGTGCCAGGCCCATACCTCCAACTCAGACGTTGTGTCTTTAGGGAACGCGGCAGCGGACGCTGCCGCCAAGGAGGCTTCCTATTTTCAGAAATACGACACAGGTGAGTTCATGATCAAGAACACAACAACCGAAGAACTGCCAGAAGGGTACAACATGATGTCCTTATCACAAATACTAGAATTGCAGGAAGGAGCTAGTGCAGAAGAAAAACTAACGTGGACGAAACGGGGATGCAGCCAATCAGGAACAGACCTATTATGGCGGCAAAATAACTCAGGGAAAGTGGTAATGCCACTACAGTTACTAGAAGTAGCATTTCAACAGCTACACTTCCCCGCACACAACACTAAACAGCACATCGCAGCAGAAATACAGGAAGAATGGTTTGTGCCCTGTCTCCAGGAGCATGTGTCTCGATTGGCAATGGAATGTACAACATGCCAAATATACAACTCAGGAATGACATTACGCACACTCCGGGGAACAATTCCCAAACCCATTGGCCCCTTCAGAGAACTGCATATAGATTATGCAGACATGGGGGAAAGGTGTAATGGCGCACGGTACATGATCGTGGTTGTGTGCCCGTTTTCAAGGTGGGTGGAAGCAGGACCCTGTGCGCGACCTGATGCCAAAAGCGCCGCCAAGTTCCTAGTAAGGGAAGTGATCCCGCGCTGGGGAATTTGTGACGTGATTCGCTCAGATAACGGCTCTCACTTTGTGAATGAACTCTTCAAGGAAGTTACCACGTTATTGGGTATAAAACATAAATTGTGTTCGATTTATCATCCACAAAGTAATGGCGTAGTGGAAAAGATGAACGGCCTGTTAAAGGGCAGGTTATCAAAACTATGCTTCTCATTAAAGAAAAATTGGATTTACTGTCTACCCCTGGCACTATTTGAGTTGAGAAATCAACCAAGTAAAGACCACCATTTGTCCCGACACGAGATCGTGACTGGGAGACGAATGAACACAGCACACTCTCCACTGCGTGAACACTCAGATGCTCACAGAAGCGCCGCAATATTGGGAGATGAGTTCACAGTCTACCTAAGAAAATTAACAAGGGCAGCGCGCGCAATATCGAAGCAACTCTCCCCACCCTTCACTAGAGAAGAGGGAAATGTAACAGGATCTGTCACGGAGCCAGAGCAACAGCTACAGCTAATGCCAGGCGACTCAATTTATGTCAGAAGCTTCGTGCGTCGGTGGAATGCACCACGATTCCATGGCCCATACGAAGTAATATTTTGCACGCCCACGGCAGTAAAGGTGAAGGGCTTGAGGTACTGGGTGCACTTGACCGACGTACGAAAAGCATACAGCAATGTACACGAGGAGATAGACGAGGAGGCACAGACAACAGCAAATGATGCAAATGAGCAGGATGCATGAATATTGACTTGCGTGAGTGTGTGATTTAGCACTGGACTTGAAAGGAATAATGTCAGCGCTGGAATTGAATGAATTAAAGACTGACAAGGATATTACAAAAATGCGTGTGTGGGATTTCCTTTTTGTATTATCTTGTTGAGTGTTATGTAATTAATGAAATAATAATATTATAGCCTTTATATACCCTTGTCTGTGAATACCCCTCCCCCACATCCCCACCCGCTTCCATTCCCCGTCAAATGTATTGGCACGGATGATGCCAGCAAAACGTTTACATGCATGCACTTAATGCACTTTTATATCTCAAACAGGAGCTTCCATGGCATCTAACGGGCAGCCTGCAACGGATAGAATTAGTAGAATGAGAGAATTAGTATATGAGAGATGTAGATATTCGTATGAGTGTGGATTATCAATATGCATTACATTGTTTTTTATGATAATGTTCGGCTTGGTTACTTATTGGTTTATAGCGTTCATCTCTATCGAGATGTACGAGGGGGGAGGGAGTAACAACACTTCTGGACCAATTAACGGTACCACCGGGCCCAATGCAACTGCAGGGGTCGATACCAAGGAAGGTGATTTTTTGATATGGGACGGAACTAAACTTGTGTGGGGGTATCATACCACACCATCCAGTGCTGTGCCCTCACAAAGAGAAAAGCCACAGGGTGGAATGCAGAGCAACACAGTGTCTCCACCAGGGGTATCCACTTACAATGCCCACAGTCTCAATGACCGAAACCCGTCTGCCATATCATGGTTGTATAACACCCCCACCAGCCAGCTTGCCCCCACCCCAGAAAACAATCTGCCAGATAACGTCAGGAAAGAAAACGATAAGCTACTAGAAATGCACGAAATATTATATGATGAATGGGTCAAGGGGGGCGGGAATGAGGAAGGGGGGTCTAGTTTGTCTACTGCCCAGGGGGGTGGGAAGTACATGAGCAACAAGAACAACAGACGAAAGAGAGAAGCAGGGAGGAGAAAGTACGATGAGTACTATGGGCTAGGTCTAGATGAGATGGAAGACCCACGACACCCCCATCAAACAAATAAGTGGTATGCAGACATGAGTGCCACAGCTAAACAGACAACAAACGAGAGCTGTTATGTCTGTTCCCTCATCCCCCATCCATCAGGTACACCAAAAGTGTTGTTACCCAAAGAGTTGCCTATTGTGGATGCCCAATGTCTCCTTCATCTCACGCTGTGCAGGATTAAGAACACCTTCCAGGCACACGAAGTGACATTTCAAATGCTGCAGAACGAGAAAACGTGTTACCCACAAACGGCAGGAGTAGTATGTTTGAAAGAACCATTTTTTGTGATAGGAGGGACACTTTTTTCTGACAACAAGCGGAAGGATGAAGAAGTACTGTGCAAAGCGGAAGCACTAAGAGGTGTGGCGCCGGATAAATTACAGTGGATAGAGGAAACATGTACACCAGTATGGAGAGAACACATTTCAAAGCTAACTTGGGTAACTGCCATTGAAAAGCCGTTCAAACTACAGAGCGAAATGGACTATAAACTGTGCTTTAAAGGAGAAGGGAGAACCCCCATGGGAACAAACAAGAACTGCAACAAGACCCTCACCATCCCAGACCTAAAGAAAGGGACAGCGGCCCTGATGGACACGTACTGGGTGTGCGGCAAACAGGCATACCTACACCTCCCCCAGTCATGGAGTGGCAGCTGCTCAATGGCCACTCTGCACTCAGCCCTGATGGTGATACCAGAAAGCCACGTCGATGGGACACAGGAACGCATGCAGAGTGTGGCTCAACCAACTGCAGAGACACAAATATATGTACTGTCTTCTGGAAACAAGGAAGAAGTGCTGACCCGTAACAGGCGAGCATCAAATTACATATCAAAGGCATCATCAGAACTATTGGCTCAGATCCCAGACAAATATCGATTATTCAGCTCAGCAGAAACATTTTTTGCCTCACTCGTCTCAAGTGTCCAAGCACGGGCAAACGCAAAATGGCTCCAGATAACACGCTGGGAATTGATTCAGCTGGCGAACGACACTGAAGAAGGATTCAATATCATCAGAGTTGAACTAAGAGCTTTACGACTAATGACCATGCAAAACAGGTATGTTCTGGACCTGTTGACAGCGATGGACGGTGGTGTTTGCCGAAAAATAGGAAGTGCCTGCTGCACTTTCGTACCTTCTGAAGACGCAGAGAATGGCTCCCTGTCCCATGTGATCGAAGCAGTCCACAACCTAGGAGAAAAAATGAAAATGGAAGGTGGAGCAGAAGCGAGTACCTGGTTCGACAACATCTTCTCCTGGGTTCCCTCATGGCTTGGAACAACTGTGAAGTTTTTAATACAAGCTGTTGTGTTCCTCCTTCTACTTTTTTGCCTGTGCCAGGTGGGTCTTCGAGTCTGTGCTAACGCAGTACCAAATGGTGCAATGATGATGGTGACAATGGGCAACTCACACGGTACAATAAAAACAATGCAAGAAGCACAAGTACAAACAGGGATAGATAATTCGCCCAGGTACCAACTGGTGCCCATATACCACGATAAAGATATTGTAGATAAGTTGTGGCACACCACCATCAAAGAGCCCCGTATACTAGAATGGTATGAGGAAGTTTGGGTAGATTTAGAAGCAGATGGTGGGTGCATATATCTAACGTGTACCCCAGATGAATATGCCCGGAGAGGTGAGAGCTTAAGAGCAGTGTGCAGAGCATGGATGCCCATCAAAGGAACTCCGGCATGGGATGAGGCGGTGATGGACGAGGCAGAATGTAGGAGGATAGAAGATTTAAAGAATTTGTTACTTTAGTAACGAAAGGGGGGAAATGTAGGGGAGGACTGGTCCAAGACGACCCCCCCGCCTACGCTTCCTCCCCAGGTGAGGACTATGGGTCCTTTGGGCGTCCCCTCATGCCACCCGGGCCCAGGTGGTGGAGGGTTCACCCACTGGAGACATTGCCCGCACGTATTAATTGCCCACACGTATGAAAATTTAGCTAGGCCTAGAAACCATTTTGTCTGGTAAAGATGGTGTGAGCTCAGCGCACTGTAGCGCGGCCCCCACCCTTGGAGGGTTTCAGTCATCCTTGTTGCCGCAGCACCCTGGTAGATCCGCTGCGAGCACGTTCCCACGAACCAGACGGACATGAGCTAGTGTAATACACTAACATTGTAACAGTTCACCTCCCGCAGTGTATCGTATCATCGCTCCCAGCATGACCCGGCCAGCAGGCCTAGGCAAATGAAAAGAACAGTAAAATGGTCGTCACATGCCAGACAATATTTGTATATTAATGTTGAGACTACGTGCAAGGAATGCCTTTCTCTCATAAAATCCCTTATATTACAGAAGCCTGTAAGATGTATAATTACAAGAGATCATGCCCCCATGATATAAGCGATGGGGAGCATGTACCATTGCAGTTGGGTACTAATAATAACGGCACGCACCAGGAATCTGGTTGTTACGTGCATGACTGGAAAACTTACACCCCATGGGCTCGTACCATAACTGAACTAATGCTGCTAGAGGACACAAGAAAACAAATGTAACCATACAAAGAGCCTATGTGAAGAATGCATGGGAAGGCGCATGTCATGTGTGCATGTCCAGGCCGCACATGTGCCACCACCGTCACGAACAGTGGCGGGTTACTTTCTATGTTCTCCTCCAATCCTAACTCTACCTCACTTACTGCAAATATATATATATGCATATAACTAAATACTGTACTTGTTAAAACATAATGTATGAATAAGGTGTTCAGACTGGATATAATCGAGACACATCCAGCAAAGCTTAAATGCATGTTTTGTATTACGCTGGATAAGTATTATAAGAGTGTTCAAATGTTTGTGATATTTTTACCTAATTCGGCAACACACGAGGGAGATACCTTTGTGAAATACGTGCAAGGCCATTCCCCCTCCCACCCTGCGAAGGCTGCCAAGGCATGAGAGCAGAGGCCGCGCCGCACTGCTTTACCTCCCCCAACCAGACTGGGGCCGCTTCAAAGATTTGTAACCCCCTCTGTAGCACCCAAGGCCACCACCCGCCACCTGCATTATTTACAACACAGCCGTAAACCTCTGCCTGAACACACGCGCCCCCTCGTAAACCTCACAACCCACCGGACCATCGCAGACTTATGGCCCTGTGCGATCAAGACACCCAACACTTTGACAACACACAGCGGAACATCCATAACAACTTCTAACAAGGCAGAAAGGCATGTACCGCCCGTCCCAGGCCCCGAAGCTTAGCCCCCCGACCTATGGCCCCGGTCAACAGGACACTGGTAACCATGCCCTGACGTATTGCCTCCAGTCCCCTCACAAGGTGCATTCCTCCTGTGTTGCATTAACCTGTAGTATAACCTATTGGAAGATTTACTAAAGAAGATAATACTGAAACGAGTGAATGACTGCGGTGCGCATGGCCTAGGGCAAATAAGTCAGGAAAGGACATTCATCTCTGACATTGGCCGCGATGGCACGACAACACCAGCCGGATGAACTCCGCCACCCTGCCAGGCCCAGCCCAACCCACGAGGCTGACCAGTGACGTCTTCCAGCCAAAGCCAACCACATCACAGCAGCACCTATAGTTAGTCGTCGCCACCCAATCCCCTTGAACTTGTGCCCCCTATAGTATGTAGGTTCGTATGACGTTTTTTGTAAATATATACGCCTGTCTTTGCTATTGTCAGACAGAGCGCTCTCGGAGTTTGCAGAGTCCTTTGCATGCCCTATTATGATTGATAAACTCCCATTTACGCTCACCCGCACTCTGTCTTGGCCTTATTCCCATTTTGGGAGAGTCCTTCATTGTCTCTCATTGCGGGGAGGATCGTGCTGTGTGGGGACGCTTGCCTTCACAGGGGAGCTATAAAATCAACCATAGAGTTATTTAAGGCACAGGCAAGAGCTGTCACAACCTATGGGGCTGAGATCTGGGGGTATGTTAAGGCACCAAATGTAGATGCCACAGAACATACATGCCTTGAAAACTTCTCCAACTCCCCCCAAGTAGCCCGAGCATCCAAGTTCATTTGGAAACAGACGTCAGATCCATTAGCGATTAAATGATCCTCAACCCTGTGCTGTGTTGGATACGTCTGCGGATCTCTATGGACTTTTTAAACATAGGAGAGCATTAAAAGATATCATGGGGCAGGAGAGGCTGTCGGGCCCCGTCTTGGCCACAGCTCATACAACTGTGCTAACATCACTAAACATGGCCCGTATATGGTATAAACCATCTGATATGAGTTAAGAAACAGAGGGGCTGGTAAGAAGTGCTTATACAATGTGCAGAATGAAAGCTAAGCTATTGTGCATGCCTTTGGCATTAGGACCATCGTATTGCTCTAGCAAAAGGGAAATAGATTATGAAGACTATTTAGATTCCTTCAGCCCGCACTTGCATATTCTCTATTTTCCAAATTTAGAATGGGAATTTCTGAATGTTGCTAAGTACACAAGAGGATGGAAACAGTCCCACGATAGCCTATGCCCCACGGTTAGCGGCAGAGAGGACTATTTAGAACATTGTGCTCTTGTATGTCCTACTTGCAGAGATCTTGGAGCTTCTTACGTCATACCGGATTTAAAGCGACACAAATACGAACTATGCATAATTCAATGTTAATGTGTAAATCTACGCAATGACACGGTATGCTTTGGGGCAAAGTATATTCATCAGACATGGTTGAGAAGATGCCTTTGTCTCAAACATGTTGCATAAATATCCTTTCGAGAAACTTTGACTCGCATTTGCCATATGCTCTAAACTGGTTGGTTAAACACCGAAGTTATACATTGGTATCAGTGATGTTTTTTTTTAAAAAAATGAATGAATTCTCCTAATTAATCATCTGGTCAGATTTTTATGTGTGACATGTGAGGTAATCATGAAAAAGTGTCTTACTGCCCTAACCTTGGCTTAGATCAGTAGCACATGTTTATGTTTTTTTTAATCCACTCTATACAATTCCTAGAGTTACGATACATGTGTTAAAGGAATAATGTAAACCATATGGATGTCCTTACCTATTGTATTTTGTTGATATGGAACAATGTGTATGGATTTCGAATTAATATATGTGTTTTTGTACACCTGATCACTTTGAAGTCGAATAAACGTGTACTGATGATGATGATGAGTGTAGATGAGCATGTGATGGATATAAGTTGGTGCATCATGGCCTTGCCTGGGCACATGATGTCAATACACTGACATGTGAGGATGTAACCTGCATATCAAGTCAATATTTATTAAGTATGCTACTCTCTTAAAAGAACAGAGCCAAACACAAAGGTCGAGGCATTGTGGGTACCAAGAGAAGTGCCTCACAGAAGAAGACTCTTGCCTTACAGTGGCCATGGTGCTCCGCAAGATGTACAGCCTGTCCTGGCAGGTCCACTGAAGGTGCAGTGGAAGCGGCCTCTCGGGCAGTCACAATTGCCTCCAGAGGCGGGCGAGCTGCAGCTAGCACAGAGGTCCGGATAGCGCAATGGGCAGTGTAGGCTCCTCCGCTGCAGGTGTCGCAGTCGCAGGAAACCAACATGCCCCATACAGGGCAGAAGGAGGGCTGCACTGCCTGTGAACTCATGCTGGCCAAAGCTTCGGAAGGGGTATGGGTCTCACAAGGAACAATGGTGTGAGACAGTCCAGGAAGGGGAGCTGGCCACACGCATCTGGCTGGGGGACACACTGACGAGTGGTGGGAGGACAAATGGAGCAGGAGGAGGCATATTAGTGATCATTAGCTAGGGGAAAATCACCCCCTGCTGCCTGCCACCTGCACTGACTGCACCATATGCATGTGAGCGCAAGAGGCCTAAAGAGAGTGACTAGATGAGGTACAGTACTTTATTCCGGACACACCACAACCAAGTATTTGTTAAATGGCAGGAAATTCCTGGATGTCTGTTCAAAGTGTATGGGGGTCATTACTGGTATACCGGTAACCCACCTGTACTACCGGTAGGTTGCCAGCAAACCTGCGTTACCGTTACCAGCACCTGATATCCTGGTGTTACCGGGATATTACGGGAGCTGGCACCGGCGGTAAGTTCCCATTCCATGGTGTCCTGTAGGACTCCATGGGATGGGATTGGCACAATAACCTGCACCGGTAGTCACCTTTCTCCACACTCAGAGTTACTGAGGATTGCATTACGAGTTTGGTGGTATAACCTCTGACAACCAATTGCGGCAAACCCAGATTGCATTACGAGTTTGGTGGTATAACCTCTGACAACCAATTGCGGCAAATTGTGCAGGTCCGGTAAAATGCCAGAGCCAGTACTACCAGCATTTTTTCGCACACCCATGACCCCTTATGCCTTAGTGTAGGCAAATCCTTGCTGGCTGTCAGAGATCGCCAGACTGACTGGGAGCATTTCGAGCTCCGCCCACGTGATTTAAATCGATTTATAGCCTTTCAGATAGAAGGGCAGTGCAGCAGCAGGCCGCGCAGTTTTATATATTGCCTTTTCATCCATGTCGCTCACGTCCTGCGCGAGGATCAGCCGCAGCGTGAAACGTCTCCCTCTTCGGCTGACAGGTGAACTGAAGCATCCACTCTCGTCCTCCCTCGCCAACCCCAGGGATGACACCGCCCCCCGCCGCATGATTGGGCACAAAGATCCCCGTGGGCGGGGATGTGACGCAGCCACAGTTAAGAGTTAGCCAAGAGATGTCTTCATCACTGCCACTCAGGCCTTACTCATACTAACGAGGGACATCATAGGGGATTCTGAGGCCTTGAACACCAGCGTAGTCCTGCCCTCCTATATGTAACATTTGCATTATTAGATTCTGCATTGTAGACCGACTAGTACAATGCCATCTGTATTGCAGCAAAGTGCGATTAATGAAACACTGACATTGTTGCTTTGATTCACTTTTGTTCAGTATTCTTTTATGAAACAGTTTGGTAGTATAACCTCTGATAATACATCCAATAGATATGACAATTCGCACATGTGGTAATAAGCATGCAGCAACCATTGGGGAATGCACATAACCGTATGTGGTAATATTGCATGCAGTGATTGTTTGTGTGGAGGGAACTTTGGTACTGAAACTCTTTATTTTGCCGTGTGGTGAACGTGGCGGAATTCCTGACACTGCTACAGGTCTCAAAAAGTCTGCTCTTGCCCCCATGTACTCTTTTCTGGATATTGTCAGTCTCTAGTTATGTGTTCAAAGTATTTTCCAAGACATTTACTGGGTCCACCCTCTGAAAGAAGTGTGCCCTCGACTTGAGTAACACGCACAGTCTTGCTGTGTCCTGGCCTGCCCATACTCATCTCGGGAGGATAGCACAGGGGCAACGTGTTCGCCTTGGAAGCACGACGACACGGAGCAACAGGTTCGATCCCCGTGTCCGCGCTTAGAAAACTCTGGGTATTCAGCGCGTTATAAATAACTCTCCATGCCCCTCTGTCTGCTCCTCCATCCCTGATTTCCTCCGACAAGGTAACATAAACTGACAGCCTCGTTTAAGGGCTCAAAGTTGGGGTAACTGCACCCAAGAAAAGAATGTTGCAATGACGTCATGCAGAGGTGTGGAAGAAGGCAACTATTAAGTAAATACGCATGTGAATCTAGTTATTTGTCATGGGAAAAGCGACTAAAAACACACAATAAACGAAAAACAGCAGTGCAGTCACAGAGGTCCACCCATGAAGATGCAGTTGTGCAAGATAACTTGAAGAAATGCCCCTATTCTGTACATTGTGGGGCCAAAGAGAGGTAAAATATGGTCATATATGTGGCAGGCAGTTGTTTGTATGGCATTGCAATGTTCAAAGAAACGACTCTCTCATTCGAAATTGCAGTGCGTCATAGTAGCTGTCAAGTGGCCCATAGACAGTCCAGCCTTTTGCTCGTCAAGCATGGGCATGGAAATTGCTGCTGGCAGCGCATAGCACGCGGTTTTAGGAAGCTACTTAGTCCTAGTGCGCTTTTATAACACACGCAACTGCTTATTACATCTAAAAGCCTGAGTACATGGATGCTAGCACTTTGCATGCTACGGCCACTTATGCATCGTTTAGACTCTAATGGTTTAATACTCAGATTTACCGTTTAGCTGCATGTAGTTTTCTCTTCACAGATGTTCTAATGACCTAATGACCAGTGGGCGTATAGAGAGAGGAAAACCTGTTTCTTTTTTTATTTTTTTTATTTAACATAGCCCATAAAACCCCTGTAACCATTTATGCCTACCGGGCAATATTAGGGACAATCATGCCATGTGCCATTCCTCTGTGTGAGTATTTTCAGTGTTACGCTGCCTGCCTAGCTCTGCGCGCACAAGTGAAACACACTCCTTTTGGAGATCTTACTGCAACATGCGTTTTGCTGATTCAGCGTTTTATCCTTCCAATTGCAAGGGCGGTACCACAATCACCAAAGAGAGCTCTATGAAACAGGGCTATTGCAGGTCTAAGGCCATGTAAGAACCATGCGGTACCTTATTGACAAACATGACAGAAGTGTCTACCCACATGGACACAAGTGTTATGTCCTGGCCTGAGGTCACGCAGGCCAGGCAAACCAACCCTGGGGGCACCCACCCGACATGCTGGGGGCACCCAGCGCACAATCATTGACAGGGGACACCCTGTCAGCCTGTGAGCACACAGGTTCCTCCATGGCCTGGGAGCATCCATGCAAGCACCATTGCAGGCGTTGCCCAGCAAGGTCACCATGTTCTTAAGCAGGGTTGACCAGCAGGGGATCTGGGGGTGCATTCATGTAGAGTTGCCCGGCAGGCGCTCTACTGACATGGTGGGCGCATCATGGACAGTGTTGCCCAGCATGGGCATTGACCATGTGGAGGGTCCTCCACAGCATCTGCCTTGTGCTGCAGTAATGACACACACGGCAGGCAGGGCTCCATTACACAACTGGCAAGCCGGAACTGGCTCGTCCCTTTTATCATTTGAAAGTCATATGGTCACCAACATGTGACCCTAGCACGAGCCCTGGGAGATACCATGCTCCCAGGAGGGGTGACACACCACAACAAGCGATTAACACCAAAGGGGTACAATGTTCCCGAAAAAAAAGGAACTGAGCCTGTAGGACAATAACATGTTATCCCCGTTCCAGCCAGCAATGCATGTTCCTGGTGTATACAGCGCAAACCTAGCTGGGTATCGCTCTAAGCGGCACCAGGAGACGGGTAGTCGGGTGGGGCAATAGACATAGTAATACGACTGCATCTTGATTAACACAAACAACATCTAAAAACAGGCTCATAAAGCACCTTTGAGGCATTACAGTTGTGGCTGCAATGGCGGGAGAAAATAGTTGCTGGTGTTGGAAAAAGTGGGCTCTTGGTTTGTTCGGGTTAATAATAAGATAAATAGATGGAACGCCGCGTTTAACGTGACAGAGCAACCATTACGCAAGACCACGCTTCACACGTTTCGTCTTTCCCAGATAGTCCTGCTGTAAAAAAGTGTTACTGAGGCCTGGTAGGAGAGGTGCTTGCGTGCAAGAGCGGAGCACAGGTGTCTTTCGCTTGGCCTGTGTGTACTTACTCTTGTCCTCAATGCACTGACGCTGCACTTTGCTAAGCCTACGTACAGGTGTCAGACGCCCGCGCTGCATGCGGCCATGTCAGCCTGCGGACAGCTGTGTGGTGTGTGACCCTCCCAAGTGTGTTGCCCTTTTAAGGGAATGTATCCCTTCCCTGTGTGTTGCCCTTAGGAGCCTCTGCAGATACGCCCACCAGAGCGGCTGCAGACCCCAGAAGAGGAGCGACTGAGTCTTTGTCTTATTTCATGAAGGCCGCAGGCCTGCATGCCCGGATGCCGTGGGACCCTCGTGCCAGGACGGTGGCAGAGGCCTGCACAGTCAGGGGCATTGCTGGCTGTGCCCCCTCCCCTAATGGTGCTGGCGCACACTAGCACCAGGGGGCCTGCCGGATGTCAATGGCAGGCCCCAAAACCCTACTGGCACTGGGCCTGTTGTGTGCTCATGGTTGCAGCAATATGGGGGCCTGCCAGATATCAATGGCAGGCCCCCCACAACAAGCTGTAGCTTATTCCTTTGCAAGGTGAACGTGTGGGATGGACATTTGCAGTGCATTTAACTATGGGATGCCATTGTATTGCCTCTTTTTGCGTTGTGTGAGTCTGAGAGTAAGGCTACCTAATATTCAAATAAAGTATATGTGAGCAGCTGAACCCAGGGGAAGCCAACTGCGATTTTATACCTTTGCTGTAATTAGCAGTTTCATGCGTTTCACCTGACGACAGGGTGCCCTTGTGTAAATTCCATTTGACTGTTTCCAAATGGTTTCTACTGCATTCCAGTTGCTCAGAGATGGGTGTCTGTACATTCACTGAAATTGCTGTTAATGAACCCCCAGTGATGATATTTTTCAGATTAATGCCATTATAAATACCTATATATTGCAACTGGCTCTAGTAGAAAGCCTTTCTTAGATGTCAATTGGAAACTGCACTCGCATGAGCTAGATATGGACACACAGAGTGCTGACTCACATTGTTGGAGTTCTACTGGCTATGGCACATTACTCACATCTGCACCAGCATGTTAATTAAGGTGTTTACTAAATATGCCATTGAAACTAGCACACGATGATGTTCCTGGGACTGTGTGAGGCTGAGGAAGTTCTTATAGGCCACATGCTACATAAAGTGTTCTAAGATGTATTGCAGCACGGCATGCAAGCGGAGAGGTTTGCAAGTTGTTTGAACTTGGGAAGCCTTGTGGACCTGCCACTATTTGATACATGGCAGGTCTGCCCTTTGCCTCCTGGGACCAGGCATGTGTGGCATTTTTATAATTTGCATATCAGTGATTTCTCACATCCTCTCCTTCCTGCCCCACTTGGACCACTAACCTCGTTGTGCTGACTGCAACATTTGGAACCTGTTTTTCCAAACTTTTTATGGGTGGAGAATCTCACCAATCCGCCCCTTTTGGTGTTTGTAGACTCTCGCTGTGCCCTCTCTCTCAACACTTCGGGGTTGAACCATTTACACCCCAACACTTTTCGAAGTCACCCGCCTTTCGCGGTATGCAGGCTTGGCTCGATCAATACAGTGTCGGGTAGGAGCTCAATGAAGCTGGCGACCAGGTGGTAGTAACAAGTTGAGAACAGTAGATATGGCAAGTCTCAGAGCCAGCCAATCTTCTGTGTCCACGAGAAGGGAAATCCAGACATGTGGAGGCGGTTTGGTGTCAAGGTTGGAGTGGACTGTGGCAGGTCCCAAGCAGCAGCTTGGAAGCTATTGAAGGAGCCTAAATCAGTATCATTACAATTCTGAGATGCAGAGAAAGCCAGGTCTCACTTTCTTGCTTCTTTGGTTGCTGGGAGTCCGAATCAGGGCAGCCCCCCTGCGCTCCCACTGAAGGGAGCTTGACTTACACCTTGAGGGGATCCTTCACTTCTAGTGAAAAAGATTGTGGTCCCATGACAGCCAGTATTGAGGCCTTGGTCCATCAGTAAACACCCTATTCCCTAGGAATAGTCAAGGGACAGACATCTCCTCTGACTTTCATGCCTTCTGTCTTCACCTCCTAGGCAGAGCACTTTGGGAAGGACTGGGACTGTATCCGCAACAGTAGTCCAAATTCATTCTTCTTGTTCTTTTGGACGTCCAGAGATTTAAAAAAAATGAGGGGTCCCCCGTTCTTTTAAAGGGAAATGCCACAGCGGATTGGTCCAAAGCAAGACTTCTGTTACAAGTGCAATCAAGGTTGTTGTAACATGTGCCCCTTTTCCCACCAACAAATGGAGGGTGGAAGGAAAAGGAAGAGACCCCAAACAGAAAGCATGATTGTGGGACCCTTCTACTGGCCTGCCTCTCATACTTTAACTCAGACACCTTTCCAGGCCTGCTGACTTCAAAGGGACTCCAGTAATCAGCACCCTGGTGTGAGAGTGGCTTTCTTATATCAGTTATGCTTCTGAAGATCCACTTCCCAGGAGACCTTGGTGGGGGTATTTCTTATGCCCTGGACAACCCACCAACTACCACTTTCCCTCTGTCTCTGCTAGCCACACTCCAGTTCTAGAACTGAGGTGCGCCAGCAGCAGAGGTACAAGGACTCACGTGATAGAACACCATATCCCCTTTTATACCTTATACAAAATAAAATAATAATAAAACAACTGTAATGTCTAAACACATACACAACAAACACACTGATTTAAGTAAATACGTTTAACAAATGGATATACACTGGAATTCTAACAAATCCAACTCAAACAAAGAACTTCCCTGACAATAACTATGAATAACAACCACTCCCATGCATACACTTTGACCGTAGTCTAACACCACCCCTGCCTGTGTAACCATTTGGACCAAATAGCCGAAGAACAGGAAACAAGGTCATCCCCTTTGTGACCCTAGCTAGACTCTAGGGCGGCATAGACGTAACCTGAATGGGATCTTGGAGACCTATGCCCTAAATTTTATGGTGATTGACTGTGGTTTGCCAATATTTCACTCCCATTCGCTCTGATCCTTTTGGATCTGCGGGTTTCGACCCACTGGCTCAGGTACAGGAGCTGAAATTGGGGAATTGCTGGGGTTGTTCCCTTGAAAAGCAAGGGGTGGCACTAGAGATAGTGTGGGATGGGTGGTACCATGTAGAGGGATGTGCCCCAAAACCTGTACGATAAAAATCAATCCAAAAGGCCAAGCAAACACTGCACAGCTTTGCAAAGAAAACCACATTTTATTACATATAAAAAGGTCTCAGATGGTCTCGTAGAACCAAACCGACACAGAGCTCTCTCCGCCTGAGCAGTTTACATGTTATATAGTGAAAACAGCATTTTAGCATACATATGCCACAAAAGTCACCCCACCAACCTCATTGGGTACCATGTATATGACATGCTAATACCACCCCTATAATGCCCTGGACCGATTGGCTATGCCTTATCTAAGCCCATTCTCCTATGCACTTGGCCCACTGCAACGTCACTATGGAGTCTTAGTACATGATTGACTAACAGGTATATTGATACACAAATAGGTCTTGAGCGCCTTGTGATGTGCATACCTCCGACCCAGGCACATTCAAAGTGAGACTGGCAAGGCCAACTCTGCTTTGGTAGGACAATAGGCTTTCTCATTATACTAGATGCTGTGGTGCACGCAAGCTGCACCCCTGATTTTGGACTGTATTTACTGGTATCACCTCTTCTCCTCCTTTTCCAAATCACAGAACATTCCAGACACAGCTACCTCCTAATCTCCCTTGGGCCCCAGGTGCCCAATAATGACATGACCAGGGCACCACTCTTAAGTCTGAATTTTGGGGATTTATTTGCTTTAGTTGTGCCTCTACTTATAATTCAAATGGGATGACTGCTCCTTGGGTGACGGCAGTGCAATGCGCTCAGTCTTTGCCCTGGCCTATTGGCATCACAAACCCTTGTGCCCTGTCTCAAAAATGTGTCCTTCAAAGGGGTAATTGAGAATGTGCATGTGCAGGGGAGAGGGAATGGGGCAAGTGTTCACACTGTGGCCATCCTAATGGGTTTTTCACAGCCTGAACCTTTTTGCCTGGCTGGGATGCTGTACGTGCATCCCAACACCACCCCCCCTCCCCTTAGTAAATACTTCATTAACTTAACCATCTGCTTTCCTTCTTCTATAGTTATCATCTTTGGGTACCCAGAAACTACATGCATGGTGTAAACTCCCCTACCGCCCTCAGGCACATCCTTCCAGAGTTCAGGTCATAAAACAACAACCCCCATCTCCTGCTAAATCAACAAAATGCTCTACATAGTTCTCTGGTGTCAAACTAGAAATTATATCGTGCCTCCTATTGCTATGAATATATGTATATTGGCCTACGCCAAGCTGCTAACAAGCTGCTTATGAACTACATGTGAATAAACTCGCATTGACCTTAGAAACCATGTAAACTGTCATTTTGGGTCAAGCCGCCATTTTAGGTTTTCTTGCTCTATAAAGTCACCATGTGAGCTAAAATGGTAGCCTATGTTATTCAGAACAGAACTTGATTGTCATGACCTCTGTACAGCTAATGTATAACTTGCCTGCAGGCCACTTGTTAGGGTCATGAGCTGAGACCTTGTCCTTCTGGTGACCTGTGTGCAATGGATTACCTGTATCACCGAAACTGATCTATAATTGAATGAGAACACCTGCTTAACTATATTGTATAAATTAAGTCCTGCATTGTAATGTTAGGCCTAGAGCATACATTATTACCATTTCTTCTTGTTAATGTATAAACCTAAGATGAACTAGATTTGACCTGGCAAGGGACCCTAGAGCTGTAACTTATTTATGGAATGGTTAACCTGCAGAAAGGCTGGACAACAGGCTAGAGAAATGTATAAAAGCCTGACTGTTTCAATGAATATTTGCACTCACTGAGCACACCGAAGCACGCCGGAGTTCGCTGTGTTGTACTGAGGGTCGATAGCTATCTGAATTTTGGTCTGTTCTTTTGTAACTAGATTCAGTATAAAATAAAGTACTTTGTATGTTCCTTTGTAACCTGTGTTTGGTGTGTTTCCTTTTTGGTTACCCTGCCTCATATTATTTCCTTGTTTTCACACTGGGTCAGGTGGAGAGGAGGTCAATGTACCCGGGGGTCTGAAATCCTGCTATACTCTCACCATTCTTGGCTTTACAACACTATCCCACTTATCAGTCTGGATATACACATGTTTTGTGAGATGAGGCTCTCTATCTGTTGTGATAGACATCGTCGTAGTACAGCATCTCAAAATCATCTGGCACAAACAAAAAATCATGAGCAGAAAAGCCTTGATAGAAACCAGTAATTTTACTGCTATTTCCAACTATGATGGGGTCCACAACAACATTGAATCAAACCAATCATCAGCATTTACTCCTGCTTTCTTCTCCATGGCAATCCTTAAGTTGTGAAGGGCCCTTATCGCATGTGTCAGGGACCCATTGTCTGCATCATTTGGGTGGGTGCATGTGCCACAAGATAAGCCCATTTTCTTGCACATGCCCTCTTCCATAGCCGTGAGCAAATCCAGAACATATCTGTTCTAAAGGGTCATGAGTATTATAGCCGTAATTCAGTCTTAATATAATTAAGGCCCTGCTATGTCTGTTTCACTAATTGAAGCATCTCCCACCTGATGATATGCAGACACTTGGTAATTGCTGCAGTCTGGACACTAAGCATCAGGAGGGATGCAAAGAATGTTTATGTCCTGGGTAACAAAAGAAATTGGCCTGGAATCACCTTCAGTTTGTCAGATGAGTCATGTGACCAGTAATTGGATCTTTTCTGGTGATGAGGCCTTGGTGCATGGCAGGCACCTTTGCAGGACTGGGGCTTGGTTGCTCCTTGGGGCAGCATGTTTATAACTGTCAGGTGGGCGTCAGTAACTACTAGGACTGCTGCATGCACAGTGGCCAGCGAACAGATACCCCTCAAAGATGATGGGAGGTGGAGGTACGCGTATTGTCCACACACCCAATATACATCCATCAATTGCCCCGTGCCTTTGGATGTTTTCAGGGCGTGGGAGTCATTCAACTAATTATCAGCGAGAGGTAGGAGAACTTGTGTATCGCAATAAACAACTAAGGGGGTAATTCATAGAATTCAGCGCACAAGTGGCGCACGCGGCTGGCGCACAGTGTGCGCGTGCGAATCCCTGCGCCAGCCGCGTGCGCTAAAATCCATTTCCGCGCACAGCGTATTCATGGATTCCAGCCACCAAAACCATCCGTGGCACACAGTGGCGCAGCGACCCTGCAGCAGCGCCAGTTACGCCCCCAAGAACGCCTCTCGCGCAGGGAAAAGCCATCAAAATCCCCAATCCAGCGCAAAGGGCTGCGCTAACCCTGTACCAGCACGGCAAGCGGGCTACGTGTATCACTGGGGTGCACGGGAAGTACCTCATGCGATTGGCCCTGTGCGAGCAGGGTACGCGTATCTCAGGGGTGCGCGGGAAGTTCCACACGCGATTTCATCAGGGTACGTGTATCTCGGGGTGCGCGTGAAGTTTCGCACGCAACATCAGCAGGGTACGTGTATTTCGGGGTGCGGGAGAAATTTCACACGCGACATCAGCAGGGTACGTGTATTCCAGGGGTGCGCGGGAAGTTCCACACACGATTCCATCAGGGTACGTGTATTTCAGGGGTGCACGGGAAGTTCCACACGCGATTGGCCCCGTGCGAGCAGGGTACGCGTATTTCAGGGGTGCGCGGGAAGTTCCACACGCGATTTCCGCAGGGTACGTGTATTTCAGGGGTGCGCGGGAAGTTCCACACGCGATTTCCGCAGGGTACGTGTATTTCATGGGTGCGCGGGAAGCTCCACACGCAATTTCATCAGGGTACGTGTATCTGAGGGTGCGTGTGAAGTTTCACACGCGACATCAGCAGGGTACGTGTATTTCGGGGTGCGGGGGAAGTTTCACACGCAACATCAGCAGGGTACGTGTATTCCAGGGGTGCGCGGGAAGTTCCACACGCGATTCCATCAGGGTACGTGTATTTCAGGGGTGCGCGGGAAGTTCCACACGCGATTGGCCCCATGCGAGCAGGGTACGTGTATTTCAGGGGTGCGGAGGAAGTTCCACATGCGATTTCCGCAGGGTACGTGTATTTCAGGGGTGCGTGGGAAGTTCCACAGGCGATTTCCGCAGGGTACGTGTATTTCAGTGGTGCGCGGGAAGTTCCATATGCGATTTGATCAGGGTACGTGTATCTCGGGGTGCGCGTGAAGTTTCACACGCGACATCAGTAGGGTACGTGTATTTCAGGGTGCGGGGGAAGTTTCACACGCAACATCAGCAGGGTACGTGTATTCCAGGGGTGCGCGGGAAGTTCCACACGCGATTCCATCAGGGTACGTGTATCTCGGGGTGCACGTGAAGTTTCGCACGCAACATCAGCAGGGTACGTGTATTTCAGGGTGCGGGGGAAATTTCACACGCGACATCAGCAGGGTACGTGTATTTCATGGGTGCACGGGAAGTTCCACACGCGATTGGCCCCGTGCGAGCAGGGTACACGTATTTCAGGGGTGCGCAGGAAGTTCCACACGCGATTTCCGCAGGGTACGTGTATTTCAGGGGTGCGCGGGAAGTTCCACACGCGATTTCCGCAGGGTACGTGTATTTCATGGGTGCGCGGGAAGCTCCACACGCAATTTCATCAGGGTACGTGTATCTCAGGGTGCGTGTGAAGTTTCACACGCGACATCAGCAGGGTACGTGTATTTCGGGGTGCGGGGGAAGTTTCACACGCAACATCAGCAGGGTACGTGTATTCCAGGGGTGCGCGGGAAGTTCCACACGCGATTCCATCAGGGTACGTGTATTTCAGGGGTGCGCGGGAAGTTCCACACGCGATTGGCCCCGTGCGAGCAGGGTACGCGTATTTCAGGGGTGCGCAGGAAGTTCCACATGCGATTTCCGCAGGGACGTGTATTTCAGGGGTGCGTGGGAAGTTCCACAGGCGATTTCCGCAGGGTACGTGTATTTCAGTGGTGCGTGGGAAGTTCCATATGCGATTTGATCAGGGTACGTGTATCTCGGGGTGCGCGTGAAGTTTCACACGCGACACCAGCAGGGTACGTGTATTTCAGGGTGCGGGGGAAGTTTCACACGCAACATCAGCAGGGTACGTGTATTCCAGGGGTGCGCGGGAAGTTCCACACGCGATTCCATCAGGGTATGTGTATCTCGGGGTGCACGTGAAGTTTCGCACGCAACATCAGCAGGGTACGTGTATTTCAGGGTGCGGGGGAAATTTCACACGGGACATCAGCAGGGTACGTGTATTTCAGGGGTGCACGGGAAGTTCCACACGCGATTAGCCCCGTGCGAGCAGGGTACGCGTATTTCAGGGGTGCGCGGGAAGTTCCACACGCGATTTCCGCAGGGTACGTGTATTTCAGGGGTGCGCGGGAAGTTCCACACGCGATTTCCGCAGGGTACGTGTATTTCATGGGTGCGCGGGAAGCTCCACACGCAATTTCATCAGGGTACGTGTATCTCAGGGTGCGTGTGAAGTTTCACACGTGACATCAGCAGGGTACGTGTATTTCAGGGTGCGGGGGAAGTTTCACACGCAACATCAGCAGGGTACGTGTATTCCAGGGGTGTGCGGGAAGTTCCACACGCGATTCCATCAGGGTATGTGTATTTCAGGGGTGCGCGGGAAGTTCCACACGCGATTGGCCCCGTGCGAGCAGGGTACGCGTATTTCAGGGGTGCGCAGGAAGTTCCACATGCGATTTCCGCAGGGTACGTGTATTTCAGGGGTGCGTGGGAAGTTCCACAGGCGATTTCCGCAGGGTACGTGTATTTCAGTGGTGCGCGGGAAGTTCCATATGCGATTTGATCAGGGTACGTGTATCTCGGGGTGCGCGTGAAGTTTCACACGCGACATCAGCAGGGTACGTGTATTTCGGGGTGCGGGGGAAGTTTCACACGCAACATCAGCAGGGTACGTGTATTCCAGGGGTGCGCGGGAAGTTCCACACGCGATTCCATCAGGGTACGTGTATTTCAGGGGTGCGCGGGAAGTTCCACACGCGATTGCCCCCGTGCGAGCAGGGTACGCGTATTTCAGGGGTGCGCAGGAAGTTCCACACACGATTTCTGCAGGGTACGTGTATTTCAGGGGTGCGCGGGAAGTTCCACACGTGATTTCCGCAGGGTACGTGTATTTCAAGGGTTCGCAGGAAGTTCCACACGCGATTTCGGCAGGGTACGTGTATTTCAGGGGTGCGCGGGAAGTTCCACACGCGATTCCATCAGGGTACGTGTATTTCAGGGGTGCGCGGGAAGTTCCACCCGCGATTTCATCAGGGTACGTGTATCTCGGGGTGCGCGTGAAGTTTCACATGCGACATCAGCAGGGTACGTGTATTTCGGGGTGCAGGGGAAGTTTCACACGCGACATCAGCAGGGTACGTGTATTCCAGGGTTGCGCGGGAAGTTCCACACGCGATTCCATCAGGGTACGTGTATTTCAGGGGTGCACGGGAAGTTCCACATGCGATTGTCCCCGTGCGAGCAGGGTACGCGTATTTCAGGGGTGCGCTGGAAGTTCCACACACGATTCCATCAGGGTACGTGTATTACAGGGGTGCACGGGGAGCACCACACATGAATTGCACATGTGGGTCCTCCCAGGTGTTCCATCTACACCCTCCACAGCCCCTGCAGGTGGCTCACACCACAGGGGCCTACCCTGCACATGTCCTGCAGGCACCCCATCCTCCATGGCCATGCCCCCCAGCCAACCCACATGTCAACTTGCACTACTGCCCACCAACACATGTCCCCCTGCACCCCCAGCCACCAGGGGCACCCTCCACCAGGCCCCCACCCATGTCTCCCACCACCCCCACCCCCCAGCAGTGCAGGGGCACCCTCCACCAGGCCCCCACCCATGTCTCCCACCACCCCCACCCCCCAGCAGTGCAGGGGCACCCTCTACCAGGCCCCCACCCATGTCTCCCACCGACCCCAACCCCCAGCAGTGCAGGGTCACCCTCCACCAGGCCCCCACCCATGTCTCCCACCACCCCCACCCCCCAGCAGTGCAGGGGCACCCTCTACCAGGCCCCCACCCATGTCTCCCACCGACCCCAACCCCCAGCAGTGCAGGGTCACCCTCCACCAGGCCCCCACCCATGTCTCCCACCACCCCCACCCCCCAGCAGTGCAGGGTCACCCTCCACCAGGCCCCCATCCATGTCTCCCACCACCCCCACCCCCCAGCACTGTGGGGCACCTGCCAGCAGGCCCCCACCCATGTCTCCACTCCCCAGCAGTGCAGGGTCACCCTCCACCAGGCCCCTACCCATGTCTCCCTCCCCCGCACCCCCCCAGCACTTTGGGGCACCTGCCAGCAGGCCCCCACCCATGTCTCCCACCCCCCCCCCCACCGCCCAGCACTGTGGGGCACCTGCCAGCAGGCCCCCACCCCTGTCTCCCACTCTCCCCACCCCCCAGCGCTGTGGGGCACCGGCCAGCAGGCCCCCACCCATGTCTCCCACCACCCCCACCCCCCAGCACTGTGGGGCAGCTGCCAGCAGGCCCCCACTCATGTCTCCTACCCCCCCACCCCCCAGCAGTGCAGGGGCACCCTCCACCAGGCCCCCACCCATGTCTCCCACCACCCCCACCCCCCAGCACTGTGGGGCACCTGTCAGCAGGCCCCCACCCATGTCTCCCACTCTCCCAACCACCCCCACCCCCCAGCACTGTGGGGTACCTGCCAGCAGGCCCCCACCCATGTCTCCCACCCCCCCTGCCCCCCAGCAGTGCAGGGTCACCCTCCACCAGGCCCCCACCCACGTCTCCCACCACCCCACCCCCCAGCAGTGCAGGGTCACCCTCCACCAGGCCCCCACCCATGTCTACCACCCCCCCACCCCCAGCACTGTGGGGCACCTGCCAGCAGGCCCCACCCATGTCCAACTCATGTTCCCCAGCCAACATGTCATCACAATCTAGATCCCTGGTCCCTATGGTCAGCCTCCAAATGCAAAACACCCACCCGAGTATTGCTCCACCACTCATCATTGGCAATTACATGACAGAACACCAATTGCAAGTTCTGAAACAAACACATTTCCCTCACATACACCCAATGGGTGTCAGTGAATCTCAAAACCCATATCATGATATGCATGAAACCAATGAGATACTACACATTGAAGTTCACTAAAAAAAAATGTATTAAAGGAAACATAAATAGAATCATAAATAAAGAAACAGAAATGGGAATGTACAAAAATTAAAAGAAGCATGTCCATGAAAAAAAGCAAAACCAAAAATCATAATCCAAAGTAATGGTGTCCAAAGTCACTGTCCACAAAACAAAATCCAATGGGAAATAAAATTGTAAACCATTGCTCCATGGTTAAAATGTGAAAGAAAAATACAATCCAACAGTGAACTATGTACATACGAACAAGCCAGGGTCCATTATCCCAACAAAAGAAATGAAACCTATCTAACTACACTAACTAATAAAATAAACTATGTACAAAAATGTGGCCAATGTCTAAAAGGTCCAAAATAAATCCAAAAAAAAGGAAACCTAACACTACCTACATAACTATGTACAAGGGCAGCGGGCAAGTTTGACGGCTCACTTTTGGATGTCCCGGGCCAATGCATCATCGAACTCCTGCTCAATGTCCCGGAGGCGGTCCTCCTCCATGGCCCCGAGGGTCCGCAGGGCCGTCGATGTGTCCACCTCCAAACCCCTGCGGATTGCCTCGAGGCACTCGGCCCGCCTCAGGTTCTCCGCCCTGACCATTGTGAGCCGTGCCTCTTCCGCCCGCTGCCGCTCCGCATCTATGGCGTGGCCCAACCGCTGCCACACGGAAGACACTCTCTGTCCTGGGTCCTCCTGCCCTCCGGCCGATGCCTGCCCCTCCGATGTTGAAGGCCCTGAGCCTTCATGGCTCCCACCACGTTGCTGCTGCTGCTGTGCCTCTGCCCGTGCACTGCCTCCTTCGGCCTGCACATCCTCCGCCGGCTGGGGTGCCGCCGTTGATGTGGCCACCCCTGCTGGACGTCCGACTCCCGACTGTGGCAGGGATGCCTCCTCCACCAGCCTGGCCGCACCGTCAGAGGCAGCTCCACAGGGCACCCAGGTGACTGATGGGTGGGAAGATGGCACGGAGGACGACTGGCGCGTAGGGGGTTCAGTTGAGGAGGGGGTCGTAGCAAGCCCCATCATACGGAGGAATCCGGCCTGGGTGACCTGTCCCAGCAGGCTGACGTGGTCAACGAGCCATTCGAGATGACGTGCAGTCTCCTCATGAAAAGACTGCAGGTCACCTCGCATGGCCTGTTGACGCAACGCCACACCACTCAGAACATTCTCAACCCGGACCCGGATAGCCACGTCCGCAGGCAGAGGAAGGCCAGTTGTCGTGAGCTCATCCCCTGCCTGAAAACGGGTCTGGACGTAGGCATCCCTGCTGGTGCAAGATGATGCAGGGACAGGATCAGGGACAGCATTGCACACAGGCACCTCCGTGGCGGCCTGTGCTGCCTCCTGTCCCTGGTCCTGCACTGCACCACTAGCACCAGTGGGATCCCCACCTCCAGACCCCATCTCTGTTGCTTTCACGGCCTCCTCCTCCACCAAACCCCCACCAACCTGGATGACTCCGTGCCATCTTCCCCCGTTGGGCCCTGTGGGGTCCCAGCTGCCACTTCTGCTGCCAAGGAGTCCAACTCCAACCTCCGCCTCCGCCTCTTGGACCTCCCCCCGGAAGCTGCGGCCTGGGACGCGGCACCGGACTCGTCACTCCCCGACGAGATGACAACATGGGAGGGGAGCCGGGCCTTGCGTCTCCGGCTGGCGGTGGGATCCCCGCCGCTCTGCACCACAGCACCTTCTCCGCCCTCTTCATCAGTTGATGCTGCAGACAGGGAGAAATAAAACACAGGCATCAGGGCACTGTACAATGGACACATACACACATGACAGTTGTACATGAGTGGCGTTGGCAAACCTCAGACATGTCATCACAATCCCCAACACACATGTCATTTCAACTCACACACATGAGCCATACCACAGCCATATCGCAACTGCCAGCACTATCCATACACATACAACAGCATGAGCAGGCAAAGGTGAGCCAGACATCACATGCAACACAGGAAGTGCACCACACATGTACACACACCACCACACTTGCATGCATGTGTACACCTCTGCCAAGTGTCGCAGTGTTCAGATGGGCATCCATGTCACATCTGCCGATCAGGCTTCCACATACCGCTGTCACATGCATCCATGTTGCATCACTGTTGCACCCTTGTCAAATACACACAGATACACATGTACACAGTGCTGATACATGCAGCTGGAAACAACATACATGCGTGACATCACGGACATGTCTACTTACATACACATTCATCCAAACATGTGTGCCCACACAACTGCATTTGGCATGCAAGCCTACAACCACAAGCACCATCCATGTCTCACACATTCCAGCCCTTGCATGTGTTAGCCCCACGGCCCTGTACACCCCCACCCATACTCGACCCCATACAAACAGATGTGCAACCTGCACACTACTGAAAAATCACCACACACACAGCTCACAATCAGGATGCATGTACACTTACCGCTCGACTCCAAACGGGTCTGCCTCTCAAGGACCTGGACGTGGAGCGCTGGGGATATGCGTTCCAGGACCCTCATCTGTTCTTCCGACAAGTGGCCCCGGCGCCCCTTGGCATCCGCTGCCTTCAAGAGGCGCCGGGCCTTGTTCAGGGTCCTGGACCTGAAGTCCTCCCAGCGCTTCTTGACATGTTGGAAGTCGCGGACTGCCACCCCCTCCGCGTTGATGGCAGTCACGATGTCAGTCCAGATCCAAGTCCGTCCTTCCTTGTCGGCGCGGCAACTTCCGAAGAGGGCATCATACTGCCCCACGACTTGCTCCACCAGGACACCAACTTTAGTGGCACTGAAGCTGGTGCCCCTCTGCCTCTCTGGCCAGGGGTTGTCAGTGGTCTCAGATGGTGTTTGCCCCGACATGACAACCCCAGAGGCAGGAGTGGGTGGGCAACTGGGTCCTGGGGCTGGGCTGTGGAGTGATGGAATCCCAGTCGGGAGTCTTCGGTTCCAGCAGGGGTGGTCACAGCAACAGCACCCCTGGCTGATGTGCAGGCAGCAAATGGCAGGGCACCTGGGCAGCAGGCAGTCAGGCAGCAGCAGATGGCAGGTGGGAGCGTGCTCGGGGCTCTGGGGGGCAGTAGTTCGGCCTTCTGGGCAGGAGCGTGGTCTTCCGTGTGCTTACGCGTGGCCAGCTTGATACGGAGTGATTTGGCACGTGAAAATTCAGCATGTCAGCGTGTAATCCGAGAAAAGGCCCTTAGCGCGTAAGCGCGTCTGCACGCATACGCAATTTCATTGGACAGAAGGCCCCTCAAGCGCAAGCGCCCCTGTGACGTGTACAGGCGTGCATGTGCATTTCAGCACGTGTGAAAAACTGCACGTCCGCGTGTAATATGAGGAAAGGGCCCATGTGCGCAGGCGTTTCCCTCAGCACGGGTTAAAGGTGAGCGGGCCCAGCAGTTCGCTGTACGTGCCTTTCGTGGAGACCGACGTGTGTTGATGCTTCCTGTTGTTTCGCGTGCCATCACAACTTCACAGCTATCAAGGACGTATCTCTTCTTTTGGCGGGGGTATTGGCTACGCATGTTTTTCTGCATCGCGCTAGTCAGACGGTGAGTCGCACATGCTCTTTTTCCCACTGCGGGTGCCCCTGTGTATCGCACCCATTTTCGATGTCATAGTAGCCTGCGTGTCCCACACGTACATGTTATTCGTGTTACTGGGTGCCACCGCGTACTGCGGGAGGTTGAATCCACGCACGTAGGCTGCAGGGTTGCGTGCACGGTTTTACTGCAATTTTGGGGTGCCTGAGCATTGCGTGACCCGTCACCACATCACCGGGGTCACATACAGCCTTGCAGGTGCAGGGGGGCTGTGAACATCTTGCTTCCCACCCCATTCACCCCAATTGCCCAGGTCAATTGTGGTGTACACCTCCCATTGGCACCACTCCATCTGTGCCGGCACTACTACATCAGTGCCATGGTTGGGAGGACACCAAAGGTGAGGGGTGCCTCAGCTGGGCATCCTCCTTGTGGCGGGTGTGGTCAGGGACGTGGCCGTGGTGACCAGGGAGTAGGGGGACTCCAGGGTGCCCAGGGCAGCCACAGAGGGGGAAGAGGCAGGGGTGCGCCACTTGAGCACAATGTTGTGCCATGTGTCGGTGCAGTCATGCCACCACCCCCTGTGGTTCCGGGGGATGCAGCTCCTGCATCTGGCACTGGCACCCGTTCGACCCGGCAGTCCGTTCCATCGACTGCCACGGGCCCAAGGGTAGTGGTAGCTGCAGGTGCAGCTGTGGACACCGCCACCCAGGCTCAGGGTCTGCCAGCGCAGGCTGCGTTGGCACTTGAAGAGCCCTTGGTAGATCTCCAACAGGCCAGGGGGGAAACCATAGGGGCAGTCCGGGCTGCTCAGACCAAGACACGTGTCCCTGGGGCAGTCATGTCATCTGCTGCCCCGAACAGCCGGGTGTTGGCAAGTGCAGGGGCAGATGCACCCAACAGCACCCCGGTTGTTAGTCCGCCAACCAGGACCGTTGCGGTCAATGACCCTGCCACAGCTGATGTTGCTGCGCAGGGTCCATTAGTGGGCACCCAGCTGCCACTGACACAAGTCAGGCCTTTGGTCATCCCTCCACCTGCCACTCCCTTGGCTCAATCCACCGAACCCACTGGCCATACTGGTCAGGGCGGCATTTGCCAGCCAGGGTCTGCGCCACAGTCCAAGAGGAGGAAGGTTGCACCTGCAGCACAGGCTGGGACCCCACACACAGCCACGACCTCCTGCACGTCGAGGAAGAAGCCTTTCTGTAAGCAGGAACTGGACTTCCTCGTGGACTACGTGCGGGGCCACAGCCGTGACATGCTAGTGGGTGCCAATAGTCAGACTACGGCTGCCCAACGTGACACCCACTGGAAGCATGTTGCGGAACATGTCAGTTCATTCGGCCATGAGGTGCGCACGGCGCAAGAGTGCAAAAAGCGTTGGAATGACATCAAGTGCAGCACTAAGGCTAAGCGTGCCTCTCATTACATCTTGACTCTGGTGACTGGCGGTGGGCCTGCACTAGAGGAGGAAGAGCTCACTGCGCATGAGGCTCTCATTGCAGAGTTCATACCACCTGAATTGGTCGAAGGAGTGGGAGAGATGCTGGACTTTGAGGCGCAGTCCAGTGAGTGTTGATGCGTGTTTGTTGAGGACGTGTGTGTTTCACTTGTGGGATGTGTTGTGCATGATTGCTGCTACATGTGACGTGTACATGTTTCAGATGTGTAAGTAATGCAATGCTTCCGTCATGCATGTCTCCTCTGCCTGCATGCAGGACTCCATGTAGACATGCTCCCTTGCCCCTCCTCCGCCACTCTGCACCCCAGTTCCACCTTTGCACTGGTCTGCTTCAATCTTGCCAATGTGTACTTTCTTGTTCATGTGTCCTGTGTAGATGCTAACTTCCAGCGTAGAATCTGCCAGACATATGCCGTGTGGTACAGCCTTAGTACTCGATGCAGGGTATCTCACTTGTACTGTGCATGTGTCAGATGTCCCGCAGGGACATGAGTGCCCATTCATGCTCCATGTGCATTGCACGCATGCCCCTATGTGTCCTTGACTGGATGATCACTGTAATACAAGTCCTTGGTTACATACATTGCCTGCCATCTCATCAGCCTTCCCATGTCGACTGTGGCTCAGTCCTGCGTTGCACACATGTTTAGGCTCTGACAATCTGTGTGGCTCACAGGCCTCAGCCTGTTCAATGGCCAATGACTCTGTCCAACTCTTGTTGTGCCTTCTTCACACATGGGCGGCCTCCAGAGTTTTCATCATGTGTCCTGCCTACTGTCCCAGCATCATTTGCAGTGTTGTCATTTGAATCACATTAAGCTGTTGATGCCAGTCAACACTGCCTGTCAATACACAGGTGTATGGTCAGCCTTTTGATACCATGCTAGGCACCCCTGCTTTGGTACTGGGGTGGAGGGGTGCTTGGCTTCTAGATATGGTACACATTGAATGCACAATGCACGTGATGTCTGAATTTGACATTGCACTGCCTTCACATTTCCTGGCACACACCATGGAGTCCTTGTACATGTAGGTAGTGAGTGGCGTACACATTTTCTGCACTGCATAGACCCACTTCCATGGAAACTGCCACCTTTCAACAGGTCTGATCACAGAAGCTATTCAAAGTTGACCCAGCATGCATGCCAGGTTATATGTTGTGTGTCACATGTCTGCCTGATGCGTTTGCTGTCGGTGTGTTTGTGTGTTGTGTGCTTCTGACATGTGTAGTGACCTTTTTTCTCTCTACTTTTCAGGTGATGACGCAATGGAGGCGGAGGATGGTGTTGTCATGCCAGACACAGGGTTGGTAACAACACATCAACCCGGCACTAGTGAGTCCAGCCTTGATGACGACTCTGACGTCCATGTTGAGTTGGATGAGCATCAAGTCCATGTGTCAGGGGTGAGTGATTCTGATGTGGACACTCCTCTGTCTGCGACCCCTGCACTGAGGGATCAGACAGTCTTGGTTCCTCCGCCCATGGTGGATCGGGACGCAGGGTCACCCTCCACACCAGTCACCGATGTGCCTGGGACATCACGTCGACGGGGGCATGTAGTCGTGCAGCCGCGGGCGGTGCCAACACAGCAAGGACCCCCGGTCCTTGGGTCCCGCAGGGGTCAAGCCCGGCAACGCGGTCGCCGCGCGCAACCGCTGTATACTGAGTGGGAGCAAGACATGACTGCCAATTCCGAACGGCAGGGGGTAGCAATGGAGAACATCGCTGAGAGCATGGAGCGTGTGGCCCGATCTGTGCTTCCCCCTGCTAGGCAGGTGCTTCTCCAGCAGCAGGTGGCACGGTCCACGGCCCGCTCGCTCAGGCTGGGCATGGCAGCCTCAGACAGGGCACGCCAGGCTGAAATGTCGTCTCTGCGTCAAGCAATTGCTGCTCACACAGAGACGCACATGGATGCCCTGAGGGAGGAGTATGCTTCCCTCAGATCCACTCTGGGTGTCCTTATGATGTCCCAGAGGCAGCAGGCAGAGGAGAGGTTTGCACAGCTTGAGCGTACCATCTCGGCTGAGCTACAGGCTTGCCGGGAGGTGCAGCGGCTGTACAGCCAGGCCTTGCAGGAGGAACTCCATGTTACACGTGCTACCTTGCAAGAGGAAGCACGTGTATCACGTGAGGTTCTGCATGCAGACCTACGTCACATCTACACACAGAACCAGGCTCACCCGTCCGGCAGACTTGCTGCCGACGAGGGGCAAGCTGCGGCTAGGTGTGGCCAGGCTACAGTGCCACGTCCTCCTTTCCAGGATGAGCCAGACTCGGACGACCATCTATCTCCCCCATAGGTCGGGCTGTGCAGGCGTTGCGCCCATTGAGGTTTTTTTTTGGCTCAGCATCATCGCATGTGGATGTTGAGCAGCACCCTGTACCTCCCCCCTCCTGGGTGCCTCCCCTCCCCCCCGGGTCGTATGTGGGCATTTTTGATTTTTCTTTTAGTTTAGTTAGTTAAGTTTCTGTTTGATAGTTAGTTTAATTAGGTAATGTAGGTTTTCCATAGTTAGTGTAATTAGTTAATAGTTGATTTAGTTTAAAGTTTCTAGTCTAGTTTGCTTTCATGTGACGGTGTGGTGCTTTGTGGCATTTGAAGGCATCCACTGCCTGTTCCAGCTGGGCCCTTCAGGCTTGTCTTGTGTATGTGTTTGCTGCTTGGGTTCCTTGACTCACATATGCCACTCCTGCCTTCCTTATCCATGGGCTCGCAAGGATGGTTCGGTGTTACAGAATTTTACACAAGGGCTTTGGACTGTCATATCTGTGGCATGTCTGGTGCTGTGTGACTTGTGTTGACACCCCTAGTGGGGAGGATTTTGGTGTTATTCTCCACTGTTCAGCTTTTGCTAGATGGGGTGTGTCATGATTAATGTGTACATTAATTGCTATGCATTGTGTAGTATGTTTCATATCTTTACTGTACACGTGCTTGTTGCAATTCATGCTGTAGATAGTGTTCCACACTTTGGATGTGAAAGACGGACTGATGGTGTGATTTGTGATGTGACTCCTTGACATGGTCAAGTGATGAGATGTCTGATGAGACACACACAGATCATTTTGAAGCATTAATCATGTGTTATCATGCCCTTTTTGCAGGGGGATGAGCCTCCAGAGCACCTTTGCCAGCAGTCATGGCCAATTGGACGACAGAATTCTGGACAAGTTTGTTGGTGCCCACATGCACATGTGTGCACAAGCAGAGGCACAGGGATTGCAGACCCACATCCTAGAACTGCTGACATGTTCCAAGGAACTCCAGGCAAGATGAGCAGCACAGGGGGGCCACGACACAGCAAAGCTTGCACCAGGCGAGTTGCACATGCAGGCTTAGTCACAGCACTGAGGGTGAGCTTGGATAAAATATTGGTGTTGAAGCACACAATGCAGCTCAGATATGTTGGTGGACTGATGGCTGTTGATAGTAGGGTTGTCTGGGACACATGCAGGGGCAGTGGCGCATACCCTTCGGTACACCAAGGTCCATTGAGTCACTTGTATCAACCATGTAGCCTTCCGAGACATGGAAAGGGGCAGCTCACAGGGACATACAGCAAGGGACATACTCGGGTGCAGTGCATGTCTTTTCCATCTACTTTATGATAAATGCACTGCCAACTTTGTTTCGGTCATGGTGATACGCAACTTGCTCAGAAGTCATGGCTTGCTATATGGGTCTGTCTGCTTACCCAGGGAACATTGCATGTTGTGTGAATTGTGACACATTGGTGTTCCATTTGCCACGCACCCACCGGCGGCTGACTTACTGCATTGACTGTGTATGACCCGCAACAGGGGTGATGTTATATATGGGTACGAAGCATCTACACCAGATTGTCTGTTTGTAGAGTAGTTTGTTGCTATGGGGCATGTTTGGTGTTGTGTTTTGTGTAATCGGCACGTACAGGTTGTTGACTGTGGCTCTCTTTGCAGCATTGCAGTGCTCCTGTAACCGGACCTGAGAGTGCGCAGGCAGGAGGCCAGCACTCAAAACCAGAGCTAAGTGTCTTGTTGTTTTTCTTTCGAACTGCTCTGCATAGGCTTGCTGGGGAGTGTACAAATGCATGGATGTATGTGTGGTTCAATTTGGTATGTTTTTTTCTCCCTAATCACCCGTAATCCTATGCAATTCTGAACCCTGTACCCTCTACCCGGTGTTCCTGCTTCCCGTACCTATCCAAGCAACGTTCCCTGACCCTCTTTCCCCGCTGGGGTTGCGGATGCCTGTGTAAGCCCCGGACCTGCAGGCGCCAAAACCCTAGAGGGGGTGGTTGATTCGTACCACTCCTGAGCCTGGACTACAGAAGGCCATGACAATGATGTCCAAGTTTGCTTGGATTGTGTATGTGTTCATGGAGGTAGTACATTTTCGTGCATTCCCTAGTTTCATGTGTCATTCCTCCTCCCCTCTCCTGCCACTCATTCCAGTCATCCAGTGTGTCAACACCTGTCCCGACTGCATATCCCTGAACCTCCTTCCCCACCAGGGTCTCAGGGGCCTGTGTGAGTTTGACCTTGCAGGCACCCGGGACATGGTGGGGGTGGTTGTTTCGTGACACTCCCGCGCCTGTACAGGGGACCTGTGACAGTACACATCCGTTCATGGTGCATCATCCTATGTCATGTACCACACATGTTTCACATCCTGTCGTGACATTGTTTTACTGTGCTACCTTGGTTGTTGCATCATTGTGGAAGTACTTGGCCTTTGTGAGGTACTGCTACGTCAAGTCATCTACTGGAGGGTGTTCTGGTTCGTTTTTCTGGCTTGGATTTTGTGATTTTCGACATGAGTGTGGATTATGAGGGTGCAGGCACCTTTTTACACACAAGGTGGGAGATGGTGGCGAAGGGTAAAGGTGATCCTGTGGCCAGGTGGAATTGAGGTTTGAAGGCTCCATGACCCAGGTGCAGTTGTTCAGTGGGTCATGGTCATTTGTGAGGGAGGGGGGGGGTTGTTGTTGATAGTTGCCTTGCCCTGCAGTGTGATGGGAACTCTGACATTGTAATGGTGGTATCCTATGTACATGTTGTGTTCTGCTGATCAATGCCTGTTCATGTGTTGTGTTTACCTTTCAGGTGCGAGGGGATAGTTGTGGTTTGACATGCTGGGGTGTACACATGGTGAATGTTCACATGTGATGTGTAGAGAACACTAATGGTCACTTGAGTGCACATGCATATGTGGAGTGCATGTCCTTGCAGAACTTCACACTTGCACCCTGATGCACTACATGTACTCCCACCCTTGCATATCCACGTGTACACTGTTTGCCTTCTGGTGCCCACTGTGTCCCTGCAGCACATGTTCTGTGACCAATTATGGATCCTGTACATGCCTAATTTGCTGTTTGATGTGGTCTGTCACTTAGATGTGATGCTCAGGGTGTGCATCACCCATAATGGCTGTTCACTGTGCTGTGCACTGAGCAGTGTGTTGCAGGAGTAGTACACAGCACAGATGAGCCGCAGTGTTGATTTTGCAATGCACAATGTGCATGTAGACAAGCATTCATTGTTATGTTACGTCTACGACTCTTGTAATGCATTAGGGAATTACTTATTTTGGGTGGGAGATTTTGTTGGTCTGTCATTTCATCTGATTCCGGGTCAGGCATCATTGTCTGATGCCACTGTACATTTAGGACATGGCAATGTGTACCTTATTGTTACTGTGTTGGTGTATGGGTATTGCTTGCCATGTCATGTTGTGTTTTGGGAGGGTTTGAGTGACATGACAGTGATGGCCATGGCCTGTTTTGCAGGTGTGTGTGATGCACACCTTGCATGTCAGGATCATCCGCTTCTCAGAGCAACTAGCTGGGGGTAGATCTCTCTCCGCGGCAGGGCCCTCCCTCTGGAACAGCCTTCCTGCCTCACTTGAACTTGAGGGGAACCATCTCCAGTTTTGGAAGCACCTCAAGACCTTCCTCTTTGCTTCTGCTTTCTCTCTGCCTCTCCCTTGCAGAATTCTTCACTGGAACTGCACTGGAGCTGCAACTGGGCAACTCTCACCGACCTCGGTCCCTGGCCCAGCCACTCTCCACTTGCACTGACTCCCTGGCAACCCCTGCACTGCGGTACTGTCTCTCTATCCCTACTGCCCACCCTTCCCAGCACTTGTCTGCACTTACCTTTGCAGTTGCCACCAGCCGACCTATGTATTTTATTTTTTGGTCTACTTCCCCTGTACTGCACCCCCCCCCCCAACCCACCATCCCCTTGCACTTTTCCCTTCCCCCTACCCCTGCACTTGCACAATCTCAATGACACCTGGCCTAGTAGTACCGTTGTCTGTCTTCCCTTGTTCCCCCCTCCCTGCCTCATCGCACCTTGAAATACTTGTGTATAGGCCATATCATGTCATATGTCATGTGTGCCTTTTGGTCACACGGGATAGCTTGTGTTTAAGTAGCTAGGGATGCAGACGATGTGGCACTTCCATGGCAACTATCTCAGGGTGGTAGGGTTGTGACAGTTGACTGTCTCTTTGTCATCATCGATTGTCACCTGGTATGTGCCAGGCCTGTGTGCACTCCGCAGGGGTGGGAGTTTAGGTGAAAAATGTGGCCACAAGTTGGGTCTGGGCTTCCTCGCCACGTGCCCTGTCCCCTCCCATGGGCAGCGCCTGTGCCTGTGGTTGGGGATGTGGGGGCACCACCATGTCCACTGGGACGCCCTGCCGTGTTGCAACATTGTGCAGGACACATGCTGCCACAATGATCCTGCACACTACTGGTGGTGCATAGAGTAGTTGCCCACCAGAGCAGTCAAGGGAGCGGAAACGTGACTTGGGCACTCCGAATGTGCGCTCCACTATGCCCCTGGTTGCAATATGGGCGGCGTTGTATCTTACCTGGGGTGGGGTGGTGGGGTTCCGGATTGGCGTCATCATGTGGTTGCTCAGAGGGTAGGCACTGTCCCCTGGGGAGGTGATAATAGTTGAGATTATTAGGGTTTGGATATTTGTCTGTGTGTGACTTGCATGCATGTGCAAGGGCATTTGTACTGACCTAGGAGCCATGTGTCGCCATGCTGCCCAACTTCCAGGGCCCGGCTCAGGGCGGACATTCTGTATATGAAACTGTCATGGATGGAGCCAGGGTAGTTTGCATAGACAGAGGTGATGATTCCCTTTGCATCGCATACCACCTGTACATTGATGAAATGTCAGTGCTTGCGGTTTCGGTAGATGTGCTCAGTGGCCCTAGGTGGACGTAGGGCCACATGGGTGCAATCTATGGCACCAAGCACTTTGGGGAAGTGTGCCACCCTGAAAAAATCCAGGACAACGGCCTGCCTTTCTGCGGGTGTTCTGGGCATGTATATGTGCCTGCGGACTGAGGGGCGCGCTGTCATGATTGCCAGTACCTGGTGTAGGCAGTGTGACTGCGTGGCCTGTGAGACCCCCCACTATGGCAGTGGTCCGCTGAAATGACACAGTGGCCAAAAAATGCAGGACATTGAGCAGCTTCTCCAAGGGGCTCAATGCTTGGGAGCAAAGGGTGGGGGATGTAAGGTCATCTTCCCACTCCCTGACCAGGTCTAGGATGATATGGGGTGGAAACCTATACCTGCCATACACCTGGTCGTCAGGCATCCCAAAAAGGCTTGTCTGTGGTGCGAAAATGAGTGCCCTGGCTATTCTCCTCCTCCTGCGGTGTCCCACGATTAGTGCTGCGACAAATGGGGCATTCATCATAGCTGTATATACGCGTTTGTTGTTTGCGCGCACTTTTATGCTGTGCGCGGGGACGCTTCCGCCTGCCTTCGTGTGGCGGACACGTTGATGCCTGTGTGCGTTTTTTGCCATGCGCGGGTTTCCCGTATTCGGATCCATGAATATGGGTTGTTCGCGTGCGTGAGGGCGTTCCGTGTAGTTCCCTGCAGTACTTCCCCAGTTACGCCTACTTTTTCACGCGTTGTTCCCCATTCCGCGTGTTACGCCCACTGTTCCGCCCACTTTGGTTGTGTGCGCCGCGCTATGTGCGCTTTTGCTGTGCGCGTAGCGCACGCCGTGTATGCCTGCGTGCGCCATGGCTGGATTGGGCGCACGGACAGCGGGAAACACGTGCAACATCTTCCTTGAATGGCACGCGTGCGTGTGCGCTGTGTTTCTCACGCTTGCGCTCCCTTGCGCATGCTTGTGCATGGATTTTCGGCGCATGTTTGTTCCATGAATCGGCCCCTAAGGGTCTTACATAAGAAAGCCGAAGTCCAAAGGGAAATAAAACCTGGTCCCCACCCAACACCACCCACAGAAGTGAAATATGGATCGAGACGGTTCACACCACAAATAACTCCAAGAACCTTCAAGTCAAGACCTAAAGAGGTAGAAGAAAATAAGTTTAATTTCCCTAAAGACCTTGGAGTGATGAAAATGGAAGAACAAAGGCCCCCCTTCACTTATGCTTTTTTTGTGGTGAGAAAGAACCTAGCAAGACATTGCCCCACCAGCTGTAAGGAAGAACCTATGGAAATAGGCTGGATGTCGGAAAATCCATTGGAGGACCTACAGGAACAGGAAGAGGATGAGAAAGATAATATCATGAATTGTTTCTTCTTGCCTGTACCAGTAAAGACCCACGGAAAGGCCACTGTGAACGGCATACCAGTAATCTCTATTATAGATTCTGGTAGTAACCAAACAGCCACCTGATCTGACTTCATCTACCGGAATTACTGGAGAGGAATCCTGTTCAGATCACCTGTGCACATGGGGACCAAGAAGTATATCCTCAAACCCCGGTAATGATTAAAACTGAAAAAGTGGGCAAGTGTGCAATTTAGAGTGACTCATTTCTATTAATTTGAAATTGTTAATTTTAGGTGTTTATTAAGTATGGTACATACAACTTCAGACATGACATTTGCAGTATTTAACAACATATCACTATTTTGATTTTTTAAAAAAAACAATCTTTTGAAGGAAATGTGGAACAAAAGACTTCATCAACAGACCCTGTCTCTAAAACGAAAATGTTTTAAAACAATGTATTGACTGGTGTTTGTTATGTTAAATTAGAAACTACTCTGATCATTTACATACCCAATATACAGTTAAAATAGATAACTAATTGTTTGCATTCTTTGAATATTTATTTTTATTGTTCTGAAGTGACCTGTTTTACATCTTAACTATTAACACAATGTGCTTTTCTATTCGCTATATATTAACATACAATTACCATGTTGTACTGCTTTTTGAAGGACAAAGTGTCTGTCATCTAAACCCACTATACATCCACTGTAAAGCCATCTGTTTTGTAATTTCCTTGTTCAGTTCTTGATCATGAGGTATACTACGTTGTATACATTCTCCATTTGGTTCAGCTTCAATGGGTATGTCATCAGAAGTGATGTCTTTGGGTGTCTTCTCCTTTTTTTCTTTTTAGAGGAATGTTTCTGGTGTCTTTCATGACAATGTTTTCTTTTTCTTTTTTCAGCATTTTTTATACTTGTGTTTTCCAGCTGAAATTAAATTATGAAAAGGTGAATGTTTGTGTTACTTTTGTAGAATTGTCACATTTTGTATTACATACTAGAATTAAGTTTTTGTATTTGAAGACAAAGGCCAATTTATTATAGATTTGTAGGAACAGGCTATTTTTTTTTAAAGCCAATGACAAATGACAATCTCATTATACTTTTGTTTGGTAAACAACAATTTATTTTGTTTAGGAAAATGTGTATTTATTTTTTGCTACTATTAACTCTTTAAAGTAAGAAAGGACTATTTTCTTAGAGCATATATTGTTTTTTTTTACTTGTGTAAATATGTATTTCATATATGATTGTGTTATTACAGTAAACTGCACTTTCATGATTTAAGATGACATTTATTAAAGTTAATCTTGCTCTCTATTGGCTTTTCATTCTGTGTTAATGTTGGTGTTTCAAGCGTACATTATTTTCAATATATATATCTTTGAAAGCATGCCTAGCATGACTAGGGTTGCTTGTGTTTCCGTGGAGAGGGGACCTGGCCTAGCTAGCAGTTCGGGCAGGGCTGCTCCCATTGGTGGCAGTACCTGACTGATTTGTTTATGGCTGGACCACTTTTGCAATGGCCCAGACAGGCTAATAAAGTGTTTTGTGGAAGGTTGCCCAGACAAATATCAGTGGTTCAGATTCATTTGAAACCTTCCACCCATCACTTTTTTGGTTTTTGTTTGTCTCCCTATGTGAGAGAGAGCATAACCAGATGTGGGAAACTTGCTTGCTGCGCCATAGGGAACTGAGCTGTACCTCCCTGCGGAAGCCGAACAAGGACAACACATGTCTGGGGTTGCTTGTGTTTCCGTGCAGAGGAGACCTGACCTATCAGTTTGGGTGGGGCTGCTCCCATTGGTTGCAGTACCTCACTGATTTGCAAATGGCTGGACCCCTTTTGCAACGGTGCTGACGGGCTAATAAACAGAAGAGTGGAAGGTTACCCAGAGCAACGCCAGTGGTTCAGATTAATTTGAAACCCTCCATCCATCACGTTTTGGTTGTAGGCATTTATACTACAAACAAACAGACTTACATATGCTTGGTTTATATTTATGAGAAGGGTTATTGATTGTATGAAGAGCATGCATCAACGTACATTTTCTAGTGCTGTCGGAAGCGGCTGTCCGTTTTACAGTAGTGCGGCTTGATGGCTTTACTTTGTTGTGCTAGGTCCCTTGCTCTAAGTGTTCTTGTCAGTGTGCCGGCGCGCATTGCTCCTGCGTTGCTCTGGGCCCTCTCCTCCTGGAAGAGGACTGGAACTGTTTCTCTCATTTGTACCTGGCCGCTGTGCCCTGCTGTGTTTCGCCGAGTCGTTGCCAAAATTACGGACCCGCTGACCTCTATGGAAATTTCCGTCTGGGGTCCCCCAGGTTGCGGCTGCTCTGCCCACAGCTTGCAGGTACGCCCTCACCTCACTGTTTATCAGTAATTACTCCTCTTTAACAGTGTCACCCTTTGCTTCTATAGACGCTCAGTGCCTAACGCATGGCTAATAAGGCAGCAGCTGCATAGGATGCCTCTACCTCGCATCATATTCACAGGTCCCCCAGCCGGTCCCTCAAAAAGACCCACTGGCTGAAGTCTTAGCCCACAGTTCTCGTAGGAGACAACGCCTTGGCATTAGACACCTCGAGCTATTGCCTGACTCATTGGGCTTTCCGGATGAGTCTTGCACAATTCCTGATGCTGGTCTGGCTCGTGTCTCATAGAGCCCAGTAACTACGGGCACAGTAAATATAAATTATCTAGCCCTCAGGGCAGCTAGTGCTAGCACTAGTACTAATGTGCAGGCAAATAATCCTGGTCTATTTCTTCTGTCAACATCAGTAATGCCCAGTAAGGAAGATAATCAAAATGAGAACTTCCAGGCACTGTCCTCAATAAATGAAATAAATGGGGATTTGCCATCCTTCTTCATGTTGACACCCTCCTCACCAGGGGGGAGTAGTGACATGCTCACTCCTGCTTTGCTTTCACCCTCGCCCTCTTTCTCATCGAAGAACATTGACACAAACTGTATATCTGAACACTGGAGCCTCTGGAAAGAATCTCTCATAACAGAGTTGAATAACTGTAACACCTCCGAGGACATTCTCGTTGATTTCACCTAATAAGAAAGCGGCATGCTCCTCCCTAACTGATCAGCCAAAAGCAGATAATACTCCACCTATGAGCTTGCAGTCTACAGTAACCTGTTCTACTCAGACAGAGTTTCCTTATAAAGAAGTTGGGACCCCCACTGACTTGACAATGGTTCCGCATGTTGGCCTTAGGGCTGATGTCTGTCTCACTCAAAACAATATAGTGCCCTCCCTCCTTTTTTCAGTGTACAAGTCACCACAGAGTCTCAGTCTGGCTCTTCTAGAACCTATGACTATTCCTGTGCCAGCACTGTTGGCTGAACATCAAGAGGCCCAGAAGCCTAGAAGGACAGACTTAAGGACTGTGCGCCTCAGGAAATCAAACATGCCACCCCCGGAAAGTGAAGACATTTATGCCCTAGTGTTGGACAACCAGAACTTTGTTATCTCTAATTTTCCCCAACCAGCGAAGAACAAACTCCGTAATAAAGTCCTGGCCTGGCTATGTGCACAAACGGGGCCAGGTGTAGTGCGTTCCTCCAATTTGAAACTCCTGCGTGGAATTAACTCAGCCAATTGATGCTCACAAAGGAATAGTGACTGTATTGTGGTAGGATGTGGAGCTGGCACCTTGCCTATGTATATGAAATTGTGTAAATACCTGCCTATGGGCTGTACAAATCTAGAGCGTATTATCTGACTTTGTTACTACTTGTAAGCTTGAATTTCTCCTCTTCTGTGTACCAATGGGACTTCTAATCCTTTATGATTTTAGTGTGATATTTAATTATTTGCCAATGTTATTTTCTCTCTATTTCACCTCCTTCGATACTTTCCTGGCTTTTTTTGCTTTGTATTTTTTTTTTGTTGTATTTATTATATTTATTCTGTTTGTAAGTCTTTTGTTTTGTGTAGTGCTCTGAGAACTATAGGTTTGTAGCACTTTATAAGAAATAAATCAAATCAAATCACATTAGTATGTTAAGTGAATAATAACAGCAGGGGGTTTTAATGAATCAATAGTACGGAAATACCTACAATGGCATGTAAACTGAATACAAAAGGTTTTTGCAACAGAGTAGAACCAGAAATATTTTTGGAGGTACTCATAATACACAAAAACATACATTCGTGTGCTCACTTCATATTAATAGAAAATGTTATTTTGTGAATAGCATGCATGGACGTATAATTTAAAGAATATGCAGAAACATGTAACTCCGTGCTGACTTTCTATTGATGGGAACAGCTATTTATTCTGTGAAGAACACATATCCGTGTACATTGTACATGATGTATGTTTAGTTCATAGTCCTAGGAAGTGTTTTCATGTAATACTAGTATGAACACACACATATTCATTTGTTCAGTTGATATTAAGTGCAATTTGTTATTAATAAATAATTTACGGTAAGGGTATGTTTTTAAATTTTCACATTTGCAAGATCTAAGATTCAATTGTCCAGTAAACTATTTGAAAATCATTTTTTATCAACCTTTCTCAGTAGATAGCACATCTACACGCATTGACATTTTTAAATGTGTTAACAAACAAGCATCCATTTACTTTTAAAAAGGAAACAAGAATACATTTACTTTAGACATTTTTTTGAATTGTGTAATTTGCAAATTAATTATGCTAGTGGGTGTTTGTATTAGTACTAACAGTGGCATGGTAATTTAAACGTGCTTTGCTTCCACGTGCATTATTAGAAGTGCTTAACTTCAAAAGTGGCTGCTTTACTGAGTCAAATAAGTGGCTTAAGTAAGACTAAATTTACAAAGCTCAAACAAAATAGTGTAAGTAGAACTTAAGACATATTTTGGATCAAGTGTACCGTATACAATTTCTTTAGCTTAGTAAATCAGCCCCATATATATATATATTTGTATTAGGCTGATACACTAAGTTAAAAAAATAGTGCAGGTAAAACTAAATTTACTAAGCACAGAAAAATTGTGTAAGTAGAACTTACACCATTTTTTGATGTAAGTGTAACTTAGACTATGTTTTAGCTTAGTAAATCAACCCTGAAAAAGCTTCTTACTTGCCACTTTATACATGAAATGAAACAACAAGTATGTTTGCAAGTTTAGTTAAGTGTATTTCATTGATATGGTTTAACAAGGACGTTAGTGTAATGTGATTACATATCAAATGTATTGTAAAGCAAATTAATTGTACTTTACATTTCATATGTGTGTATGTTGTGAGAAACCTGAGGTTGTCCTCACTCTTACTCCCCCAGGATCCTCTTCTCAGGTGGCCAGGTAAAGGCCATTGCTTTTGGATTCGGACACTGGGGGTGGAGAACGAGGCAGGATCACATGGGTGGAAGGTATTTGGGGATCAGGAGTGGGCTACCCACAGGTGAGACATGGTATCCCCTTTCCCTTCTGAAAACCGACCTAACCCTCCCCATGACTTTATGGGCTATTATAAAACTTCTCCCCTCATTTCCCCCCAATTTTCCTATGACAGTACTGGGACAAGGAAGAGGTGATGGGGAGTATGATATGATTTGATAGGTTATTTATAACGTGCTTAATACCCAGATGTTTCTAAGTGTGGACCCAGGGATCGAACCTGTGTTGCTGCATGTCATCTTGCTTCCAAGGCGAGCATGTTGCTGCTGAACTATCCTCCCAAGACTAAAAGTACATTAGTAACTCCTTTTACCACTTGAGTACTGAATTGAATTGAACTGATTGTTTATTTATATAGCATCTATACACAAAGTGTTTCAAAGCGCTTCAAGGAGGGAGGGAACATGGGAAAATACAGTTACATTCTTACAAGTCCTTGAAACAATACAGAATGTGAAAAAATAACTATCATAATTAGCCTGGCGACATTTCAGATAGTGCAAGTGCAAGGAACAAATAAGGCATAGGAGGGAAGGGAAAAAAAGGAGAGAAAACCAGCAGTAACATTACTAAGCTTGATGACAATTGATGTACTGCATGAGTATACGAGAAGAGGGGGGAGGGCTTTAAGAGGGGTGTGGAGTGAGGGCAAAAGTAGAGGAACAAAACAAGTAACTATCGTAATAAGTCAAGACGAATTAGACAGGAGATGGGGAGGGGACTATGCCTGCAAATTACTGTGAAGGTCAGGCATATTACTCTAACTACAGTCAGGCAAGTCCAATTGAGAGCTCACAACTGCAACCTGTTAAGTGGTATATTTTTGAGAGTTGCAAGCAACAAGCATTGCACAGGACTTGTGGAACCTGGACAAGAATAGGCACAGAAGGTGATTGAATGCTTATTGGCTTAATCTTGCTTTATGTTGTATAAAGAGATATGGTGGTATTCATAAGTAGCAGTGAGAGGAAAAGAATGGTAGGTTTGTAAGCAATAGAGCACAGAAGGGATGATGTGGTCATGTTTTTGCTGCAGTGGACAGAAATGGGTCACAAGTATGAAGCAATTCTGGTAAATTGGTGGGTGTTACCTTTTTCAGCAAATGCTATTGAAGTTACAAGTGATCAGAAGGGAAGATGGGTAAAGGATGCTTGAGGGTTGGGCCAGGGAGCAGGGTGTAAAGATAAAATTGAGGAAGCATGTTACTGTCCCTCGTTGAGAGTACATTTAGGATGAATGTAGGAATTATGCATTTCTAATCTGATTTATAGCTGTAATTATTTTTGAGACCTCTAGAATGAAGCAGGTGGGGGGGGCAGAGGATTAGAGTGCACAGATGAATTGAAGGTCAAGTGCTTGAGATTTTTATTGAGTTCATCTAAAATAGATCAGCAGAGAAAATGATGAGGAGAAGGCTTTATGCCAGGTAAAGATGCAGTATAATTTGTGAGACAGTGATACATACCTGGTCACAGGGTGTGAGATTTTCCATCACATGATATGTATGGGGCATATTTCGAAGTGTGTTATGCACTGTCGATGCTGTGCAAATGAATCACAAATATTGACCTGGCAGGTGAGGTTTTTGGCATACACTCATTTACACATGGGGTGACAACAGAGGGTGCTTGTCTCTGGATTGGTCAAGTGGGAGATTAACATCTTTCATAGGGGTTTATAAAGTATAAGTGGCACTAAAGATATTGGGCCTCATTACACGGAATGCGGTAAGGGTTTACCGGTACCGGTAAGGGCACCGGTACCGGTAAACCTTTACCGCCTTACTACGAGGTCCCTTTGCGGGACCCGACCTCAACAGCTGGTTTTACCAGCCGTTAAGGAACGGGCCCGCAAATGGACCTTGGTGCTAATTACGGTACCGCAATTTGCTAGAGACATTACACATGACAGTGATTGTCTTTGGCAAGTATAACAAGGGCATTGTAGTTTTGGTTCAGAATGACACCAGGGTTATTTCAAAAGGAATGCCAATGAAACTCGTATATTAACATTGTGGATGAACTTTACCATGACAAAATATCAACTACACTTTGATTTAAATGGGAGGGAGAGCTAAGCAATGCCTAAATTGAACCATAATGGAATGGGATTCTCTCCTGCCACCCTGAAGGAAGGAGGGAATCTCAAACGAAATGTGTAATTTTTAAAATACGTCATGGATGACACTGGTCACTACTAAAAAATGCACAAAGCAGGACTGAGTCCTGATGATAGATGCTGGAGATGTGGACACTTAAAAACTAACATGACACTCAAAATGTGTCCATAATGTCTATGTCAGACAACATTGGCACTATGGCATGGATAAGATGGCTCAGGGAAGGGAGCAAGAGTACTAGTCCATGATTCTTCTGACATGGCAAGGCTGTGCACGGATTAGTGAAGATGGATTGTGATGGCACTGTCAACAGCCAAACTCTGCATTGTTAGGTTCTGGAAATTGGTAACCTCCCCAAAGCCTCATTTGTACATTTCATGTACAGGATGTAGGATTCTCTCGTTGTGTATACTGAAATGTGGGTGGGTGTCTACAAGATTGAAATACATCATGCACATTAAGACATTCAATATGTGAAATAGGTGTATTGTATTTTCTGCACTTCTTGAGGAATGGAGGTCCATTAATATGACATCTACTCTAAGGCCCTCATTACAACTCAGGCGTTAAGGGTTAACGCCGTTGTTAACCCTTAACGCCTGATTCCAGTTTTAACGGCTGCTTTTAGCAGGCGTTAAAATCCATGGCGCTAAACCGCCTTGGTGCTAATTACGGCACCGTAATTTACGGTGCCGTAATTAGCGCCTTCCCCACTCCCATTATGCCCTATGGGGCAAAAATGGGAATGGGGAAGGGTAAATGGGAAATGGGGATTTACCGCCCAACTCACCTTGGAATGGGGCGGTAAATCCGCCATCCACCATGGTGTAAACGTGGTAAAGTTGGTATACTTACCGCCTGGGTCGTAATGACCTCCTAACTGTATGTTTTGGAATATGACTGCCAATTTCTTGTTTTCTTTGTTTCGGTTTCTTCTTGATGTTCCAATTCCTTTTCGAAAAATTGGCTAGCTCATTGTTTACCAGATGAAGTACTACCAGATGAAGTACTCCCTCCACAGTTGGTTCAATAGGCGTGTGATTAGAGTAAGCTGGGCCTCATTACGACCCAGGCGTTGGACCATGGTGCAAATAGCACCATGGTCCATGCCGGTAACTTACCGACTCCGCCATGGCGGCATGGGGGATTACCACCCCATTCCGAGGTTGGCAGGGCGGTAATTCCCCATGCCGCCATGGCCCTTCCCCATTCCCATTTTTGCCCCATAGGGCTCAATGGGAATGGGGAAGGCGCTAATTACGGCACCGTAAATTACGGTGCCGTAATTAGCTCCTAGGTACCTTTGCGGGTTAGTTTTTTAACGCCTGCAAAAAGCAGGCGTTAAAGTGCAACCCGCAAAGGGACCTCGTAATAAGCCGTTAAGGGTTTAACGGCGCTGACACTTTTTACGGTGCCATTAACCCCTTAACGCCTGGGTAGTAATGAAGCCCTTTGTGTGAAATATGTGTTTATCTTTTGATGTTTTGATTACTTTCCTAGATGGCAATATGTCAGGACCTTTTTGAAATAAAGGCCTCATTAGAAAATATGTAGACTATTCACACAATAGAACATGCACAATAAAGAACTGTGGCATTTGAATTCCGAGGCTCTATAAACAAGGAAATGAAAAACTAAAACAGCATACATGGACCTATCTATGCTGAATCACATCCGATCAAATACCTATTGTAAATTTATTATTTGAATCCTCACAAGGTTTGTTACAATATGATTTGAAGTGCAAGCAAAGCTGAGCACATTATAGTTTTAGAAGTGAAAATGTATTGAAAATAACTTCTTCCTACAAAAGCTAAAATCAGTAACCTGTACAAAATCTGCAATACAAAGGAATGTCCAGGGATCCATTAATGTCCTTTAAATAATGATACCTGGGAGATGAAAGGAAACAGCAGTGTTTGTCTAAGACAATGGGGGGTCATTTTATATGACACCAACATTTCATGAAAGGGGACCTTGGGCCTCATTACGAGGTTGCCGGTATCCTGGCGATATATCACGCCAGGATGCCGGCAACTGGTAATACCGTTACTGGACCTCAGTCTGCCAGAATTACAGCTGGATTATGAGTGCCAGTAAGGGCATTAAGTCTCTATTCAATAGAGTCCCCATGGTGGGATTTGCTGTATTACCGGCACCAGGAATACCGGCACCATTAAAAACTGCTATTTATGCCAGTGGGGTGGCAGAATTACCTCCAGCTCTTGGGTGGAGGTAATTATGGCCACCGCACCAACAAATGTGTACTTTGCTGGTGCGGGAACATGCTGGTTGACAGAATTACTGGCACGTTATTACCGCACCAGCAACCACACGTGAAAGGTCCTTTTTCTGTGCAATTTTTGTCATTTCCAAAATGGAGTGGCAATGTAAACAGTAAAACAGATTTTACTCTTCACTTTTCCAATCTGTTTTGGAAAAACAATTAAATGCTGCCTAAAAATATTGCTTTTCAGGCAACATAGATTATGAATTCCTTTCAAAGCCATTTACTTTTAGCAGGTGTAAAAGTCAGGCAGATCCCATAGGAGAGAGCCTGATTCAAAGAAGCCTTTTATAATGGCACAATCCCATTGAAAAATGCTCTGTGAATCGGGCCCTATAAGCCATTGGGATGAAAACTCTTGCTGGTGGAAAACTGTACTGCAATTTGAAGGTGGATTAAGACAAACGCACAGACATGTATATCCTTTTTGTGTCCCCACTCTGTGTTACAAAATATTTCTCTTGAAGCTACCTTTCCTCCATAGTCTATGGAACCACAAACTTTTTTTGCATTTGTATCTGTATCCTGACTTGACTTTTTACAGTGGAACACAGCCCTCAGCTGCACTCCGCTGGACTTTAGGTCATTGTTATGGGGATACTGACGTATCCGTCATGCTGTCAGTATTGAGAAACTTTGTTTCTCTTAGTCTAACGACTTTGTTGCCACTTGTTGCTAACATTTTATCATTGCGTAAAATACCTTTCAGTATCCTGAATTGGGGATATTGTCTTTTAAGTCCCAGACACTCACACAGTGGTTGTACAATGTGCCTTAATACAGACTGATAGCAGCAGTAGCTTCTTCTTATATTTGTGTAACGTTTCCTCATGCCACACTGCGTTTATCGCGATTGGTCCAAGACTGCGGCTGGTGTCCAAGATGGCTGTAGCACAAGATCTTTTATCTGTTCCTTTGGCAATTTTCTCCTCTCAACTTCCCCCTGTCTTTCTAGGTGTGAGATGTCCTTATTTGGGCATGGACTTGCCCACAAAAGCTGCTATTTCTAGGAATGCAGGAAGTGGGCAAGAACTGTCGGGTCCCAATCTATGTTACTGGTGCCAGGGTGTCTAGTGTAAATGAGAGCATGATGACCACAGTTGTTACTGATTGGACCACTGCTGGCATGCATGCATGGGGCAGATCTTCTCATTGGAGGGCTCGGTGCGAGCACTCGCCTGACTTAAGTTTTGAGGAGGGCCTCCTGTGTCCATTCCAGCAGATCAGAAACAGATTTGAACAAGTCTGTAGAAGGAACCAGTATCCTGAAGAGCAGAGCATAACAAAGGACAATCTTGAGAAGCATTGAAGAGGGCTGGCACCCGAATCCTGCTATTGTCCCAGTCGAGCCCTGCTTTGTGCTTGATCTCAGAAGATCTATGAAGGTACTTCGAACCTTTGGAGTGGTGGGACTAATCACCCTCAACACCTTCTGGTAATCCTGCAAGTAAGCCTTCTCAGAAGTGTTCCAGGGCCATGCAGTAGACTGACCAGCCGAAAGCCTGATTCCCAGTTTATCCTGCAAAGCACATTTCTATAGAATTTCACTGTCTCGGCACCTTGGGACACGAGATAGAAGGGTGTATCATACTGGTAGTGTTGGGTGTACCTGCATCACTGTGTGACAGGGATGGTTGACGAAGACGGGTTTCCTGTGGTCCTACCTGTTCCCTGAGGCCTGCTGCACCTGTGTTTCTTAATTCTTCAACCAAATCGAGAGTAGCAGCTCTTGTCCCATACCGGTCGTGTCAAAGCACCCAGAGAGCCTGTGCATCTGAGAAGCAAACTGAGGGTTGGGAAATTGAATGTGTGACGACCACCTGCAGACCAGCCAAGCCTGGACCAAAACCGAGCTAAGGGTGGTGAGTAGTGAAGTCACTTAGTGGTGACCTTTTGTTCATCCTAACGCATTGATGGACAGAAGGCTATTTTGGTCTTCCTTTTCACCCTCTAAAGCCCTCCAAAAGTCGGGAACAGCTTTGTTCACAATAGCAAAAGCTCTCCTAACTTTTGGAACCGTTTCACCCCTTCAGAATTCTTCCCCTAACTTTTTCCTGCACCCTAGGAAGTACTTTGTGAACCTTATACACAACTGATCGCTTTTATGCGTACATTGAACATTGAGCACAAGGCTCCATTCATTTTAGGGCTGGACTAATAAAGTTTGGGTTGCCATCTCTGAAAGTTGTCTGTGTTATAAAAGTGATGCACCCCTTTCCATTTACAGGTATTTGTGGAGTTACTAACTTTCTCACACTGACTCCAGTGACTGTATTTATATTACATAGTGTGATGTGTTACTATTGTATTTCCTGATTCAATGGTGCTGTTATTGATCCTATAATAAATAATGTATTTTTGTATAATACTGTCTACTTGTTATTCTTTGTGTTTCACAGTGTGTGCTCGTTGGGGACCCCTGATCACTCTCCCCCCTCTTGAGATTTAGCCTTGACTGTTCTCTGAGCTGCTGTGAATTGGTCTGGCTATCTACCCAGAAGTGTTCCCCTTTTCATCCAACCGGGTTGGCCTCCTAAACATCTGTCCACCAGGTTAGAGTTTAAAAATCCATTCTAACAACCCTTCTTCAAATTGTTTGAATATCAACCAGCACACTCAAATAACACATACAAATAAGGCACTTCGAAAATGAACCTCAATGTGTTCTGCTTATGAGAAGTAAAATATCCAAAAAGCATACATTAAGTGGTCTTTCTTTTCATATGTTGTCTCAAACTATACCTTAACCTTCATGGGGGGGGAGGCGATGTTACACGCGCTACAAGATGGCCGCAGCCTGAGAGTCCTCCTGCACTGGCTCCCACATATGGTAGAAATCCTGCGGTCCTAATGTTTGCTGGGCTGAAGTAAGGACACTGCGGGGCGTCAGATCGCTTGCTGAGCGGGGATTTATGGTCGCCAGCCATCGCAGACATGTGGACGCTGTGCAGCAGACAGTTGACATCGCTGACACCGCGGTTGTCGGTTGGGTGGGCTTCCCCTCCCCCACCGCGGTCTGCCTGGTTCTCTGGCCCTTCTTCTAGGGCAACAGTTTGACTCGCCCCCCACCGCGTCCCTGGATCCCGGGCAGACTCCTGTTGGATGATCGGAGCTCGGGCCCCTCTGGTGGCACTGGGAGCCGTGGGTCTCGGCCGGGCCTGGAGGAGTGGCCACCTCTTTGGCGGAGCGGCGCGGGCGGTCCCGGCACCGCTGTACACCTTCAATTTCCCTGGTGGAGCCGGGTCCGTGTCCTGTCTCGCCCCCGGCTCGGCGTGGCTGTGATCCTATGTGGCTCCCCTTCCCCACCCAACCCCTCTGGCCTGGCATCCTGAAGTGCAGTGAGTCGGGTCACGGTCCGGGGCATTTCTGTTTTGGAGCGGGGGAGGACGGCCCGGGATTGCGGCACCTGTGGGATCCTGCTGCGGTTTCTGTGGGTCTGATCCCCCTGCCCCTTCGTCCTTCTATGTTTGCCACCTGGTGGAGGGGCATTGTGTGTGAGGCTCCACATGCTACTGGTTTACAGACTTTAGGGTTTGGACCTGTGATTTTCAGCTTTCAACTGCCTGCTTTTTGTTGCCCCCCCTTTTTTTGTTTCTTTTTTTCTCTGTTTTTTTCTATTGACGACAGGTGGACTGTGCATTGGATCACCGGACTGCAATGTGTGGGCCAGATTAGTGTGTTTTTCCTTGTGGTCCGGCACCCCTCATGTTTGGTCCTGAGGTCTCCATGGAGGTGACTGGCGGTTGTGAACGTTGAGTGAGGGTGGCTCACGTGCCTCTAATTAATCTTCATCAAGAAGTGCTGGTCCTGGTGTAGTCCGTTTGGTGGCATTCTAGTGGGCTATTTGATGGGTGGCTGCCTACTACTCTGCTCTCCTCGTCTAGCCGGGTGAGTGTGCTAGATTGCCCTGCTTAGTTGCAAATTATTGCCCTTCTTCTGGACGCTGTGTGGGGCATTGTTTCATCCTGTGGGTCAGCCTGTGCATGGACCGGATCTACCCTTGGTGCCCGGACTGGGCAACCAGAAGAAGCAGGCAAGGATGGACCAATATGCCGGGTCTGACTCTTCGCAACAGGAGCCTGCAGCGGGCACTTCTCAATTTGACCTTATGGCCCTTTATCAGACTTTGTTAGCACTTAAAGGCAGCACAGAAAGCCTAGGTGCAAAAATTGATGCGCTAACTTGCAAGGTGGACATTTCCGCTGTACAGATTGAAAAGTTGTGTGGGAGGATGTCCGAGGCGGAGCGCTGAATCGGTGAGGGGGAGGATAAGGTTGCAGTGCTTCAACGGGAGGTGGTGTCTCTCCAGCAAACGGTGAGAAGAGTGGTGGCCAAGAATGACGATTTGGAGGGCCGGTCCATAAGGAACAATATTAGGATCGCAGGGGTCGCTGAGTCCACCCCCATCGATAACATGGAGGAATTTGTGGAGAAACTGCTCCATGAGGTCCTTGACAACCCTCCTGTTACAAGCATGTTCATGGTGGGGAGAGCCCACCGCTCCTTGGCGGCAAAACCCGCCCCAGGGGCACCGGAGAGAGCCATCATAGCCCGCATATTCAACTACCGGGACCAGGATATCTTGCTTTGTGTTGCCAGGGAGAAAAAGTCCCTCCGGTGGGGGTCTGCTACAATTAGACTTTTTCCGGATTTCAGTCAACAAGTGCAGGATATGAAGAAGCTCTTCTTGGCGGTGAAAAATACTTTTCGCAAGAAGGATATCCGCTATTCTATGATGTATCCCGCAAAGCTAAGAGTCGTCTATCAGGGGAAGACATTATTCTTTACAACTTCCGAGTCGGCGAGCAGTTCGCCTCGGAACTCCCGGATGCGGCGTCCACCCCTCGACAGTCATCCTGATCAGTTGCCCACTGGAGATGTCATTTGCGCGCTTGTGCCCCGCTAGCAGGGCCCCTGGTGAACCTTGGTGCCTTTCTGTGCAGTTCTTGGTCCCTGTTATGCATTGAGTTATTTCCGATGTGGTTGTTTAATATGGTAAAAGAGCCTTTGCTTCTAGGAGGTACAGTGGCCAATGGCGCCCCCCATGCCCAGAGGCACCCAAGTTTTGTGAGGTTGTATGTTACTTGGTAGTGGGTTAGGGGTTGGGGCTTGCTGGCCGGTAGGTTGGGGCTTCTGGCGTGGGTGGGGGGTGGAGTGGGTTTTGCTCAGGTTTTTCAATTGTTTGAGGGCTATGTTCGCTGGCTCCCAGGTTAAGGGGTATGGGGGGTGGGCTTTCCCTTCTGAGCTATTTATGCCTTTGTTTGCGTCAAGTTCTTCAGAAATGTCTGCAGTCCTTTATTGGGAGATCTGTTTTTGTCACAGGCATGTCCAATTGATTTTGATTTGCACATACAGTGACCACCTTACTGGGTAATCGCACACCGGCCAATTCTGAGATAGTTCTACTTACATGGAATATTCGGGGTTTCACCAATGCCAAAAAGACGCGCCTTATTTCTAACTTTGTCCGGAATCATCATCTTAATGACCTATGCATACAGGAGACTCATATAGGCAGGGATCACAATCCCCCGGCCTTGTCTGGGTGGGGTGTACATAGATATGGTTCCTCCTACTCATCCCATTCCAGGGGGGGGTGGCAATATACATTCACAGAACCTTGGAATTCAAACTGCACAAACAGGTTTCGGATTACGAGGGTTGATTTATTCTTGTGGCTGGAGAGATTGCGACCTGGCCTGTTATATTTGTAAGTATGTATGGCCCTAATTATGACCTCCCCGAGTTTTTCCTGTCTTGCTCGGAACACCTCTGGACATTCCCGGGTTATGATGTGGTTTGGGTGGGAGATTTTAACCTAGCCCTTTCGGCCATGCTAGACAGGTCAACACAACTCCTAGACCACTTACCCGGGCTGCTCAAACATGGAATTCCATAGCCTCAGATTACTCTCTGGTCGATATCTGGCGTTGGCATCATCCATACGCCCGAGAATATACATTTTATTTGGGTGTACACGGGAGTTCCTCTAGAATTGACTATATTTTTCTGTCCTCTGAGCTTTCTCGGGTGGCGGAGGGTACAGTGATTCTTCCTCGCACTCTGTCGGACCACTCCGCGGTACTGGTGAGGCTTAGAGGTCCCCCTTACCCCCCAAGACAACTTCGTTGGCGGTTTAGAGCCTGTGCTCTGGAAGATGGGGTATTTTGGGAGGACCTGCGCCAGCCGATTGCAGAATTCTTTCAGTTAAATGAGGGCTCTGTCTCTAGCCCTGGTGTCTTGTGGGAGTCTTTTAAGGTCTACTTGCGGGGTTGGTGTGTATCTCAGGAGGGAGGGGTCCTGAAAGACATTCTCCAGGCGATTGCCCGTGTGGAAGGGGAAATTAAAAATTTGGAGCTTCTTCTGGGGGCGTCCGACTCTCCCACGTTACATGCTGACCTTTCGGCAAAGAAACGAGAAATTTGTTCATTAATGAATAGCGAGGAGAGGTTCCTGGGTGACCCAGTGTTGGTGGCAAGATTTGTGGAGAGTGATTGCCCGAGTAGGACCCTTGCCTGGGCCATAAGGCAGGAGAACCGTCTGGAACCTATACTGGAAGTGGAGTCCCCACAGGGGAGCCTGTCAGAGACGTGGTGGGGATAAACAGGGTATTTCACCAGTTCTACGGGGAGCTGTATTCCGCGCGTGGGGGGGCTGGTCACAATGACATTGCACAATATCTTGATAGGGTGGCCCTGTGCTGGCTTGATTTAGAGGTCGGGGCGCTTCTTAATGTTCCCCCTACTGTGGATGAACTTTGTGGCATAATTCGGTCGCTCCCGAATGGCAAGGCCCCCGATACGGACGGGATTACGGCCGAGTTGTATAAGGCTTTCCCTGATTTACTCATTCCTCATTTATGTAACATGTTTGAGGAGGCAGCCTCCTCCGGGGTACTGCCGGAATCAACTCGGACGGCCTTCATCACGGTACTGCTTAAGCCCAACAAGGACCCTTGGAAGTGCTCATTTTATCGTCCCTTGTCTTTGATAAACACGGATAATTAAATCTTTGCAAAGCTACTTGCGGACCGGCTCCTTCCTCATATGCCTGCTCTGATTCTTCCGGACCAAGCAGGATTTATTCCTGGCTGGTCGACACAAAATAATTTGCTGCAGTGGCTTTGGACGTGGAGAAGGCGTTCGATTCGGTGGAGTGGCCTTTTCTGTTCGAAGTCCTTTGGCGTTCGGACGTGGGTAACACATTTCTTCACTGGACCAAGCTGCTGTATTCAGCCCTCTCGCGCTCTGGTATACACGAACGGAGTTCAGTCCTCTACTATTTACCCTACTTGCGGGACTAGCCAGGGCTGTCCCTTCTCCCCTCTCTTGTTCGCTCTGGCTATCGAGCCGGTGGCCTGTGCTCTGAGGGAGTTCCACTGCCATCATGGTGTGACTATCCGTTCTCATGTATCCATTGTCTTCCTCTAAACGGATGACATGCTGTTATACGTAAAATACCCTTGGCTTAATTTACCACCGGTGATGGAGGAGATATCTGCTTTCGGGGCTATTTCTGGCCTACAAATAAACTCTAAATCCGAATTTCTTCCAATTACTCCTGGGGTCTCCGCACAGGATGTTGGTGTATCCTTTGCATGGTGTCCACAGGGAATTTGTTACCAAGGCATAAAAGTGTCCACCTCTCCTACTAGATTATTTGAGGAAAACTACATCACAGCCCTACAACTATTGGAACACAAGGTATATGTGTGGATAAGACTTCCCTTTTCTCAAGCGGCCCGCATCTCTCTGTCTAAAATGGTTATCTTGCTGAAATTATTATATGTTTTTAATAACGTCCCAATATGGCCCCCTACTTCCTTTTGGAAACGTGTAAGCGCTCTGATGTCCAAACTGATCTGGGCAGGGAAACGTTTTCGCGTATCTTTATCTATGTTATGCTGCACATACGCCTAGGGGGGGCTCGAGGTCCCTAATCTCTTCCTTTATTATCTTATCGCTCAGATCCAATACTCGACTTGGTGGTGGTCTCCCTCGGATGGTTGTCCTCACTCCCATCTCGAGAGGGCCATCGCGCAGACCAACGACTTACGGGGCTTTATATGGGCTGTCCGGGAGCGTCATGTAAAGGCAGAGGTCCAACCCCTCGAGATCACGTTGAGGGCCTGGGATCAATTGGCGAAGTGGGTGGGTCTGGGTCTGTGGTATTCCCCGCTGTTGGCTATATACAGGGTCCGTGGGATCCCCCTCACATTCGAACATATATTCATTCAGCATTTCCAGGCCTTGGGTATCTCCACGTTGGGGGATGTTGCACCGCATGGTATATTCATAACTTGGGAGGACCTTAAGTCCTGGACGACTGGTCTCCGCTCACTATGCTGTTGTATTTTCGTCTTCACGTGGTGTTGAGGTCGAGATGGCCGGATTTCCCCTTGGTGCCAGTCGTCTCCCCAATTTTGGAGTATGTTACAAACTCGGCGTCCTCTAGAAGGGCGGTTTCATCTCTGTATGGTATAGCTAGATGGTTGGTGTCCCCCTCGTCATCCCAATATAGGACTGAATGGGAAGGCTGCTTAACACGATCTCTAACAGGGACACAATGGGGTGTTGTTCCGGGTCAGTCCAAATTAATCTCCATTAATTGCAGATTTTGCCTGATTCATTATAAGTTTCTATATCAGCTGTATCACTCTCCTTTGTCTTTGCACAAAATATTCCCACTTAGGTCTTCGAACTGTAAAATATGCCAGCAGTCCATGGCTGACTTCTTCCATGTGGCTTGGCTTTGTCCTCTTATTCAACCATTTTGGAGGGCCATTGCAGATGCTATGGGAAAGATGATTGAAGATCCGATCCCATTCACTCCTGAAACTTGGCTGCTGGCATTGGTGGATATTCGATCTAACAGTGATAAACGATTGGTGAGCATGGCTTCTGTGGTCACCAGGTCATTGGTGGCCCATGCCTGGGGAGCGGCTGTGGCTCCTACCCTACACCACTGGGTAAACTCCATGTCATTATGTGAACGTAGAGAGTCACAGTACAAACAGTCACTTCCGCCCGGTGGCAGACCCAGGGACTATTGGGGTGCCTTCATGAGCTACCTAGCTGATGGACAGTGCAGCGGGCGGGCTTCACCATCCCAAGGTGCTCCGGAAACCAATCAGACAATGCTTTGAAGGTGTCTGGCCATTGAATTGTCCGCTCCCCTCGCTCTGGTGTGGACTGGTCTAGTAGCCACCGCCTGTATTGTAACAATGAACTATAAGTTCCTTTTTTTGTTTGTTGGAACTTTTGCTGTGACTTGGACATGCTGATGGATTTATGGTATATATGTGGGGCTTGGATGGGGAAGGTGGGTTTACGTCCTGGATACTGGGACGCTGTTGTGTTGTTTGGTATGTAATTTAAATTCAATAAAAACAGTTTAAAAAAAATTACAATAAAATAAACCTTAACCTTCATGGATGATGATCACTGTCAAAGTAAGTGTTATGCCACCATCAGATGGCTACAGAAATGCATTAGTCTTCTACATCGAAACCATTAAGTCCCAAGAACATACAGAGCTTTTTCTTTACAAAGCAAATGTGAAAATGAAGCCATTAAACAAGTCACATGTCCAGTTAAGTGGCGCTTTTGAATACTTTATTATTGAATAAAACCAGGTGGCTTGGGATTTGTGACCAAGAAATTGGTTCAAAGGTGGTATGCTGAACACATAGAAAAACATCTTACATGGAATGAACTGTGAACTCAGGTATTTATCCTTAATCTTTCTTCCATTTATCTCACCAAGTTATCAAATACAGATTTATAAATAGCTCAACTTTACTGATAACATGCATATTAAACCCTTATTCTGCGAGGTATAACTTTGCACATACAAATAACACTATTTTGCATAAAGTGATAAACATGAAAGATACATCATTGATGGCATAAGGCGACATTTATATAAATTGTTCCCCAAATGTTGGCACTTTTTAGTACTTCTATTTAGTGTGATTGCTTGGGATCATGTTTTCCCAATCTCATGAAAAAAAGAGTGTGATTATACCAGTATATAAGAAGGAATCCCCCATTGACCCCCATGGTTATCACCAAATATCTCTCCTTAATACCACCTGAAAGATCTTTGCTAGCTGTCTTTCTTTAAAGGCATGGTCTAGTAAAAATGTTTATTGTCCCTGCGGGTTGGCCATGTTTTTTTAAGCCTAAGCGGCTCGATTTTAGAAAACTTTCATATGGACCTTACCCGAGTTTTCGTCCATTAAACGCACACGAAAACAGGCACCAGGGAGCCACCATTTTGTGATAATCCTATCACTTGCCTCATCGCCTTGGCTGACCTGCTTTTGCGGCACTAAATCAATTCCCCTGCCCCTGACATTATCAAAACATTCATATTCCCCGCCTCTCTCCGTGACGTTACTGTGCTGCGTAGGCAAACGCGCCCAGTCGTCTTCTACGCGACTTCACACAGAACCCGGAAACCAACACAGACCATCTCACAACACAGCGCACCACAATTCGGAATATGAAACTGTACTTTAAAATCAAACAGCAACACGGTACATTTGGTAAAGTACATTTATTTGACATTAAATGTTTAGAGAATATTCAGCAATTGCCATATGAACTCCGAAAGCCATTTATTTTCTTTTATCTGTACCCGCAATGGTACACAGGGTGTTGCTTTTCGTTAAAAGAAGCACTTTGGAAGCACGGGGAACCGCAAGGCTGTTCCATCAACTAGGCACTAGTCCATCGTAAAGGTTGATATGTTGCTTCTAGCCACTAGTACAGCGTAAGGGCATGTGGGCCCTTGGCAATCCTCCCATAAAATTGTCAGTGTGCTCCAGTTGTTCACACGAAGCTGCAGGTGTCTCACGAAGAAACCGTCTGCCGGTGTCTCAAGCCGATGACAGTAGCAGAAGGGGAGCAAATACCTGTTATGAAAACAAAAAAATTATAATTAGTCTTGCCAGCCGATCTTCATTAATATTACTCATTTTATTTATTACAGCCAATCAGAAACTATTTGCTTGCAAGGATAGTTCAATGCAGTATGTTCGGCTCTAAAATCAATGCAAAAAGTAACCAAATAAATCGAGGCCAACACACAATGATAAACGACAGTTAGTCTAAATGCGTGTGGAATGATATGATATATGATATGGCATTTGTAACGCGCCTATACACAAGTGTTTCAAGGCGCGACGAGGCAGGTGGGGAACAAGGGCAGACAGTCAACGATCCTACTAGGCCAGGTGTCTTTCTGATCGCGCATGGGGAAGGGGGGAGGGGTGTAAAAGTGCTGTACATGGTTAGTCGAATACAAGATAAATAATAGGGCCAGCTGGTGGCAAGTGCAAGTTAAATGCTGGGAGAAGGGGCTGAAGGATACAGAGACAGTCCCGTAGTGCAGGTAGGCAGTGCAGGGAAAAGTGGCTGGGCCAAGGACCGAGATCGGTGAGACCAGTGGACCTGCATGCCCATGTGCCCACTACAAACACGTTTTCCTTGCTTTTCCTAGCTCTTCATTCATTAATTTATTCATGCATCCATTCATTAAATCTTCATTCCGGTATAAAAGCGTCTAAAGATTTATTCACATTATATTTGAAATTTCCATTGTGTCTCTTCGTAATGCAGTCTGTAAAACGGACCGTGCTCTTGACAACGATTTTTCGTATACTGAACTAAAATGAAACTCGGTCTAGTTTCTGAATTTTCTGCCTTATCGCCTCTTACGTTATTGCGCACCCCCTTCAAATGTAGTTCTTTCAGCATTGGCTACCGAGAACAACATCCTGACAATTGCAAGGCTTGAGTCAGGATGAGTTTTGGGACAATTTACCACTGTCTTGTTCTTAGCATAGTCTTGGAGAAATAAGTTGTAATTAGTAAGGTCCGGGTAAACTCTGATTTTTTAGATCTGCCTAAAACATTTGATTCCCTGGACCATGCAATTCCTTTGCATAAACTGCACAAACTGTGGGTTCCATAGTACTTACTACAGTTGATAATTTGTTTATATTCAGAGACAATGGTGACACTTCCACTGAGTTTTGTATGAACAATGGTGTTAGGCAGGGCTGTCCATTAGCCCCATTGCTATTTATCATCGTTCATTCGTACTTTAAACTGCTATCTCAGCCGCAAAGAATATACCCACCTGTATTAAAGGGCACTATTTATCCTGCTTTATTATACACACATGATATGATCTTGATGAATCTGATGCCAAAAGGATCGGTATATAAATTGAGTAAGCTGGGTCCCATCTACAGCTCTAACCTAGTCCGGAACTTCCTTAGCTATTATTGGAACACCCAGATGGATCTCCAAGTTCCTATCCATGAAATTTCCAGTAGCTCCAGAATGCAACATACAGGGACCCCCACATCTCAAACTACTCTTCCAATGCAAGGATTCATTCAGGGTAATATGTGGCAATAAGGTCTGGATGGTTTTGGCCACCATTTGGCCTCTTCCCATGGATGTTGGAAAATCTTCGAGGCGCTCGAGGACAATTCCCTACAAAATGACAGCTATCCCCACGATACAAACAAAGGTTTTCTTTTCATCTTTTCTCCTTAGTTAATGGTGGCCTAAACTGTCTCTCCCACCCTGGAACCTTAATTTCCTTAGAAACTGATTCTAACCTGGGAAGTTTACTCTGAGCCCAAGATCTTCCCTCAGGAAAATGCCTCCTCCACTCTAAACATCTTTCTGACAATCTAGCATTCAGCTTCAGCACCAACGTTATCAACTCCTCGCAATAAGCTAGTCTTTCTACAATTGCAGTTAAGGCAACCTTCAGCTCCTCACGCAAACCCCTATATAAAATAGATGATTTCTTTTCTTCAGGCCACCCACTTTCCAGCACTAGAGCTCTAAAATGGGTAATATACACTAACAGATCTCGACTACACTGCTTCAACTCTAAAAGTTCACTGTCCACACTCTGGGTCAGGGTTCAACAATCAAACATCTTATAAACTCTGCCTCAAACTGTTCCCAATTCTCTAACTAACTGGCTCCTCCACCCACTAAAGGCACTGACCACGCTGCTGCCTCTCCCGACAGGTAAGAGATCAAAAAGGACACTTTAGAGGTTTCAATTGAAAATTACTCTGGTCTACACAAGAAATGTGATTCACATTGCATTAAAAAGGAGTAACATTTTCGTTGATTTTCGTTGATCACTGGCAAGGGAATGATCACTAAAGATATTGCTGGTGAACCACCTATCCTCCTCCCTGTTCCAACTTCTCTTCCGCACCCTACTCTCTCCAGGACTCCAACCAGAAACACTAGGGGCCTCATTACGAGATTGGAGGTAGCCATGGAGCTATTAGCTAAATGGCTGCCTCCGTTCCAGGCTCCATTACGGGGTTCCTGCAATGCGGACTTACCGGGTTACTCCGACATAAGAGGACCCGGTAAGTCCTCCTTGCAGGAACCCATCCCCATTCCCATTTGAGCCCCCATAGGGCTCAATGGGAATGGGGAGGGAGGTAATAACAGGCAGATTACATCTGGCCCCTTATTGCCTCTCTTCCCCTCGCAGGACCCGGAAAGCATGCCTGGTTTTACCAGGCGTTCGATCCAGGTCCCGTGATGGGAAGCTCGTAATCGGCGCTCCCGTAATAAAGGGGGCCTGTCCCGTACCAGCCCCCTTCATTATGGGAGTGCCAGACTTATAATGAGGCCCTAGGTCTCTCTTCTTCAACAACTCCCTGACTGACCTGAAGATTCAACTCCTTCATTTTAGCATATAACTCTGTGGTCTCCCTCCTTGACTGCTTATGTTCCTCCCTCATTTCCACTAACATATTCCCCAAGGATCCCAATGATAAGTCTGAACTTGACTCCATATCTGCTTGGGCAGGTATTAAACATATGGGCCTTTCATTTTCTCAGGTTCCCAACACTGTTGTCCTGCAGTATCAGATTAATAGTCCTCCAGACCCCCTAATCTGGTTTCTTCAACAGTTTGACCTTTTCTACAACTACTGAACTGACCAGACTGGGGGGGAAGGGGAAGTGGATAAAATATTAAACGGTCAGGCCTCCTTCATCAAACTTCAACACCTGGACCTTACATTCTTTTCTGGATAACCTGTAAATAAAACATTGCGGTTAAACATCTGGATATTACCACAACTATTCCCTTAATATCGAACTCCTTACACCCAACGTTACCTGACAACCTCCGCCCCAAGCTTGGAGGCTAATCTTGAGTAAGGATTGGAATGCACTTCTGCTCAAACACTGCTATTGCATTAAGTTCACTAAAGTTCTCTTAAACCTGTTCACTTTCTTCACAGAAAACTTTCAGTTCAAATCTTTAGTGTTCACTGTTTTCCTGGATAACCAGTTCTTGGTTAAAAATGATTCCTCACTTACACTTAAAAGCTTCTTTCTCTTTCTTTTTCTTTTTTCATTAAAATTGCTTAAAGTCTATAAACTATAACACTCGCAAACGCGAGTGAAAACTGAAGGAATTACCTTGAATGTGACTTTCTATAAACACGGAACAGTGGTGCCCCGTGAAATGGACAGAATTATTTTATGTCAACACTCCTCTGAAGCGTTCTAACTTTCAATTAACACGGGGCCCGCATCGCTCTGTGAAACTGACAGACTTCCTTTCTGTCAACAACTTCTCTGAGGGGCCTGCGCATTCATCACTGCGTGGTATCTGGATACAAGGATCAGGGCTCACACACGATCAAAAATACAAACTTAATGGATGCAAAGGCATGCCAATGAGTCCTTTCTTCTAACGCAACTGGAGCTTTGCACGCACTTGCAGAGAAAATACCTTTTAACTAAAACGGTCTTTCTGAATTGGAAACGAAGGCTTTCTTCACACAGAAGCTTGAGCACAAGGTCTTCATTAAGTCGCCTCACTCAGCAGCTGCAGAACACGCGTTACGCAACTTGCAGCTTCACAGCAAGTTTGTTGTTTTTTCACTAACTCCTGTTACTGTACTGAATACAAGTTCTTCCTGAATTTGAAACTCCTTTACATTCAAGAACTCAGTAAACGTTCATGGATACTAGCGCTGTACCTTTTCTTGAAAGTATCACCATTTCTATGCAAACAAAGGGGGGTCTGGGAATCTCTCTACCAGCACGAACACAGCCCAATTACCTGTTCTTGGGTGAGTAACCCCTGGGAGAGACTCTACCAAGTCTTTAGCTCACTGTCCTTTTCACAGAGAAGAAATTTCCCACAATATCAGCCTTTGTCCTGCCCAGGGGCAGTCCAGCGCCGAAATGCTACGCAATTCTCCTCTGAACACGAGTACCATCAGTAACCCCATACACGTGTTTCAGCCTTGTTGGGCATCATCAGTGAGGTGAAACTGTTGCCTCTCTAAGAACAGTGAGCAAGGGGCCACGTCTGGATTGCCCTGTTAACTTAGGGTGAAACCCAAAGTTAATGTATGCAAACAAAGGGGGGTCTGGGAATCTCTCTACCAGCACAAACACAGCCCAATGACCTGTTCTTGGGTGAGTAACCCCTGGGAGAGACTCTACCAAGTCTTTAGCTCACTGTCCTTTTCATAGAGAAGAAATGCCCCCGCATATCAGCCTTTGTCCTGCCCAGGGGCAGTCCAGCGCCGAAATGCTAGGCAATTCTCCTCTGAACAAGAGTACCATCAGTAACCCCATACACGTGTTTCAGCCTTGTTGGGCATCATCAGTGAGGTGAAACTGTTGCCTCTCTAAGAACAGTGAGCAAGGGGTCCATGTCTGGATTGCCCTGTTAACTTAGGGTGAAACCCAAAGTTAATGGGCTGTGTTCGTGCTGGTAGAGAGATTCCCAGACCCCCCTTTGTTTGCATACATTAACTTTGGGTTTCACCCTAAGTTAACAGGGCAATCCAGACGTGGCCCCTTGCTCACTGTTCTTAGAGAGGCAACAGTTTCATCTCACTGATGATGCCCAACAAGGCTGAAACACGTGTATGGGTTACTGATGGTACTCTTGTTCAGAGGAGAATTGCCTAGCATTTCGGCGCTGGACTGTCCTTGGGCAGGACAAAGGCTGATATGCGGGGAAATTTCTTCTCTGTGAAAAGGACAGTGAGCTAAAGACTTGGTAGAGTCTCTCCCAGGGGCTATTCACCCAAGAACAGGTCATTGGGCTGTGTTCGTGCTGGTGGAGAGATTCCCAGACCCCCCTTTGTTTGCATACATTAACTTTGGGTTTCACCCTAAGTTAACGGGGCAATCCAGACGTGGACCCCTTGCTCACTGTTCTTAGAGAGGCAACAGTTTCACCTCACTGATGATGCCCAACAAGGTTGAAACACGTGTAATGGGGTTACTGATGGTACTCTTGTTCAGAGGAGAATTGCCTAGCATTTCGGCGCTGGACTGCCCCTGGGCAGGACAAAGGCTGATATGCGGGGAAATTTCTTCTCTGTGAAAAGGACAGTGAGCTAAAGACTTGGTAGAGTCTCCACCAGGGGTTATTCACCCAAGAACAGGTCAATGAGCTGTGTTCGTGCTGGTGGAGAGATTCCCAGACCCCCCTTTGTTATCACCATTTCTACTTTTTGAATTATATTTCCTGGCACTTATCTTAGTTTTGTCTTTTCCTCTGTCTCTTAATCTCTGGATTTCTGGACTTAACTGCTGGCTTCATGAATCCAAATTGTTTTCTTTGCACTTCCTATAGATGAGTCCTCTCTGATGTCTAGCAAGAATAAAAGGCAGTTGAGAACCACTCCTGAGGTTCCAAACTACCTCACCAGGCTCACAGCCAATCACTGCTGTCCAGCTGAAACACCATCTTGGATAGGGACAAAATCAGATGTCTGCTAATGTAGTAAAGGTAATAAACTGCCTACAACCCCCAGAGCAGACTAAACATTTAAATCCCTTTAGAACCATGCCCCCTTGCAATACCCCTAGCCTCCTTGAAGCTGAAATATGTAAAGGGATACTGACAAAATCTCACAAAACAAAATGGTATCCTTTTGGGAAGGACAAAATAAAACATGAATGGTCTATCATTAAAGTGAACATTTAAGTCTTGGCCTCTTATAACTACCTGGGCATCTTGTTTTCACAAAATTGTAGTTGGGTTTCCCATATCGGAACGCTGGGAAAAAAAGACTGAAGGCTGGTCTGGGAGGCGGAGGGCTGATGCATTTTTGTTATACGTTTGGTGGCAGTAGATTAGACAAGTGTGCCAAGGTATTAGAGGCTAAAGTATTCTCCTCAGTACTCTATTGCAGTGAAATATGGGTGATACCAAATGTACAGCATTGGATCACATCCAACATGTTTCTTTGAGCAAGGTTCTTGGCCTGGCACTCATTACATCAGGTGAGGCATTGCGGCTTGAGTTAGGAGCAAGTAGAATAAAGGTTTTGGTAGAATGTAAACCTTTAGAAATCTTTTTTTTAATGTTTATTCTTAGTTTATCACTAATGCGATATGTGAAATATAAGCTCTATTACCACACATTCAATATCCATGGTAAAAAAAGAGTGTAGCTCTGTTGAAGATCTGGGGCTTAGATTTTATGCAAGTCTTCTATGATGGTATAATTAAGATGGACTGGCAAAATAGAGCTAAAGAGTTCTGCAACAAAGCCAGGGGGGCATATTTGTGATTTGAGCTCACTGAAATGTTTTGTAGAATCTCCCGGTATAGCCCTTGTAGTAAGTGATATAATTCATTTGAGGTCCCCCGAATACAGGAGGATCATTTTAATGATGAGAATGAATGTCTTACCATTGAAGGGCCATATGAGTTGGCTTGGAAATACTAGGTTATGTACTTTTGGATCAGTAGCCAATGAAAACCTGTTGCATTTTATGTGGATTTGTACACTGTTGATGAACCTCAGGAGACAGTGACTTAGGAGCTATTTCATTTGTTACAGCAGGAGGAGTACAACAAAGGTTATGTCCATCCTAATGAATGATAACAATATTGATTTTATAGTAGATATATGTAGCTATGCTGAAGCAGCTTTTAAAATACATTGAAGGCCATTTTCTTACTTTTTTGTAGGCTGAGTATACACTATGCAGTTGTACCTATTGTTTGGAAATGTCTGTGTGAATTGTGATGTGTTATACTATAGTTTTGTTAATGACGAAGACAAATAGAATTGAACTGACTGACAATATTAAATGAATAACATTCTCCCAAATAAAAGTATGTTATTTTGCTGTTCTACCCATAGTTTTCCACTGCAAGACATAACAAAAACCTAATATATAATATATGTATACTAAAAGTTAGAACAAACATCAATATGTGAACCCAGCAGAATGGTTAATTCCAAAAAACGCTGGGGTCAGTTTGGGAAGGAACTCCTCTCTTATGACTTCAAGATCATGAAGCATTGTTAGCTAGAAGGACACCCCTCTTTGGTGTGCATCAGTGAAATAAACAAATCACAGAACATTTGGAATCCACATTGTCTTGTCATTTGATTCTAGAAAGGGCTGTGTTTCACCCATTTTTTAAAGCCAGAACCCTTACAGAAAGCAGCGGTTCTTCATAATTTTCTCGCTACCTGCCAACATAGACGATTTGGCCGAAAAATGTATATCAATTTGCAGACAGCGAGCTGAGCCACTGTGTATAGGAGGATGTTCTAAATTGAGCCAAAAGGGAAACAGAGTTTGGACACTTTGTTACCTGGATGCAAAGGTTTGATAAAGAGAACCAGATGACCTGGAGTCCAGTGCCCTCCGATTTAGAATAGAACAGTGGCAGGCAAAGAGGCCCTGAGACATTCATCCAAAAGGTTGAGTCCCATCAGCAAGATTTGCCCAATGTCTAAAATGTATGTTTGCCCGTGCCACACTATGCACATAACCCCTTAACTGCTAAGGGTGAGTATGTTCATCTTGAATTCCCATAAGGAATCATTGTTATGTAATTGTATTTTTAGCCAGGCTTAGTGCATGATGAATGAGCAATATCTCAAGCTGTGAAGCCTTTAGGAACGTACATAATGAAATGCATTGAAATATATTCAGGCAGAGAGCATATATTAACAATTATGAACATGGTTTCTCATTCAGTTGGAATGTCTGGGTTTTGCGCCAGACCTATCTATTGTTTTGGAACACACAGGTAAAGTTTTATAACAAGAATCCTGGGCTGTATTCCAATGGTCTTGGATGTCTTCCAATTGTTCTGTTTGTTTTGGTAAATAGATCAACATTTCCCCATACAAAATAACAATGCCATAAATACTACAATGGACTACAAACCTGATGGGGTTTAGAGATAATTTAACAACTTGCTACAAAGTGACTTGCTAAGGCCTTGAGCAAGAGATTGTTCTGCAACGTGTTAAGGGGAGAAGATAGTTTAAGTAAACAATGCTCTAATGCTATAAAATGCTGACTTCTGGTGGGGGCACACACAGAAGGAGGGATGTTCACGGAGCAGGCGGAGCAAGACAGGACGCAGACTAGGTTAGAAGGACACTAAATGCAGATTGGAACCACTCTCAATGCAAGGCAATACAAAGGGGAGGTGGGGTTATCCCTCCCTTTTTTTCTGACTGGATTCTGAAGCATTGAAATTGCATTTTTGAAACTACAATTTTTAGTCAGAACTACTGTTTTAACTGAGCTATATAGAAAAGCATTCCTATGGCAATCAGTTCACCACCTTTGCACATATTGTATTCATAATTGGATGTTGGTGAATGTTGTTTGCACCATGGCCAATTCCACTACATCTTTTTAAGGCATTTTTACCTATGATGTCTGCTTGGACCATGTCGATTTTGAAAGGTACATTTTCCAATTGCATTTGATATTTTTTTAATTATTCTTTGATTGTGCAGCCCACAAGTTTCCAGGCTCCAGGCATCCATCCTCCAGCATTTGTCTCCTTACCATCTGAGGACAGTACTACAACAACTGCAGAACCTCATGGGTTGTTTTTGCAATTAATAAGCTTTCTGGTGGCCAGAACTCCAATCTCCTTTCCAAACATTATAAAGTGCAACGTGCATAGTCCTGAGTTCAGAATTCAAACAATAAGTCAAAAAAATATATCTTCAAGGGACGACACAAAGGGGTCCAGCCTTATCATGTATAAAGGGCCATGCTCATGACACTCTGTAAGAATGTGTTGTGCAGTTTCAGAAGTTTGTTTCAAGCCTCATAAGCGGCCAAACCTTTCTTCATTTGGTAAACCAAGCTCAGCGCCTATAACTGCGAGCACAGGAAGTTTATTTATACATAGGCGTAAAAGAAATTGCCTTAGATCTGGCAAGGGGCAAAGTTTCATATATGTTTGCTGAATCTTAAATTTATGAACCAAGTTCATTATCAGGGTCCGTTAACTTACCAATGTTTCCAGGTGTGAATAATTAGCACATTAATCCCAACATTCAAGTTTTTTTATCGTGCCCCTTCTTGAGCGTATGGAAAGTATCCTCCCAATTTGGTCTCCAACTAATTATGTTGAAGGTCGTAATGGCCACGACAGAAGTGTAAGTTAGTTGGAGCCATCTTGGTGGATCCCCAATAGTTCAAGCAAGGGACAAAGAGGAGTTTTCTTAGATTTCAGATATAGGACATATTTCCTTTTGAAGGCCATCGTGCTGAGTGAAATAAGGCCCAGTTCAAGGCATATCATTTCCATCCGGGTACTAGGCCCCAACTGTAATATTTAAACCAGAACTTGCCCTCTATAACCCTGAGCCAGGCAAAATCTTCAATGCAAAGTGTGTCTAGCCCATATAGTATGGTTGCAAAAAAACTCTGTTTATACATGACCATTGTACCCATTAAGCTTAAGCCTGACACAGCACCAACACATCTATATATTGCATTCGTTAGAGAAATTGCCTTTCATGTCTTCCCCACAATCAAGGTCTGATAGCTGGACTGAGATGACAACTCCAATCCCAGACATTTAAAAGAAATGACCCTTTCAATATTTTTACCATTAATATTCATGTCAGGGACCGGCGTCATCTTACTGCCAAAGTACATAATTTTGGTCTTTTTGACGTTCACAATAAGGTCATAATCTTCTGCATACCCCTGCAAAGCTGACAATGATATCTTAAGGCCGTAAAAAGTACAATCACACAACACAACATCATCCGCATAAGACAATGGGCCTCATTACGGGTTTGGAGGTAGCCATGATGTTCTTAGCGGCATGACTGTCTCTAAACCTGTGCCCGGGTCTTGGTCCCAAAAAAAGGGAATTACAGGGCCATTCCGACTTTTGCGGGCCCGGTAATTCCCTTTTCTCGGGACCCGGACCCGGTATATCCCCATTCCCATTTGATCCCCCATAGGGCTCAATGGGAATAGGGAGGATGCTAACAATGGACCCGTTAATTACGGGTCCATTGTTAGCATCCTGGTCTGCTCACGGGTAGCGGTATGCACATCTGGTTTGGCCCAGACGTGCCTTCTGCCACCCGCGAGCAAACTCGTAATGTGGCGGCCCGAAATGAACGGTGCTGGTCCCTTATCGGCACCATTAATTCCACGGCTTCCAGCCTCGTAATGAGGCCCAATGTATTCTTTCTCCAGCTATCTACCTGGCTGAACCTCTCCAGCAGGTCTGCAATGTAAATGTTAAAAAGCAGGGTTGCTAGTGCACACCCCTGCTTTAGCCCACATCTAGTTTCTATAGGTTGCGAGACTGAACCCATACTATCCAATCTGATCTGTACTGATGTTCCACTGTACAGACCTTGCATGGCCAATAATAGATGATGTGGGCATCCATAAGCTTCCATTATTTCCAAAGCTTTGTTCTATTAACCGTATCTAAGGCTGCTCAAAAGACTATCAGGGCCACAAATAGATTAGGCTGCCCACTTACCTTTGCCTTCCTCATAAGTATGTCCATCAACCATAGACAGTGGGTGGTGCCTGAGCCTGGTCTGAACCCCATTTGGAATTCACCCAACACTTCCACTGAATGGGCCCATTTGTCTAACCCATCCAGCAACAGTGAGGCAAACTTTTTTCCTGATATTTCAAGCATGGCAAGCAGTCTATAATTACCTGGCCTGGATCTCCTGCCATGCTTGTATAGCAGGACCAAAATTGACTTACTCCAAGAGATGGGAATGCACATATACTCAAAAACCTTAGAGAACAAGGTGAATAGTAGCATGGTCCAAAAATCAGGGGCACCTTTAACAACCACATTTGATTGCCCATTTGGGCTTGGTGCCCTCGACTCCTTCTTCCTAGCAATTTACACTTCAACAACTTCCACATCAAAGGTTATATCAAACCTAACCTTAGAAATTCGATGGGGGGGCTGCAACTTAATCGCCTTGGAACACTTCCTTTAAGTGAAGGAGCAATTTATGTTCACCGACATGGAACCAGGCGTTAAGGAAGGGACCCGCTAAGGGACCTCGGAATAGGGTGGTAAAGGATTACCGGCACGGTGTCCTTACCGGTGCCGGTAATCCGTTACGACCTACCTCGTAATGAGGCCCATAGTCTTAAATATTCATTATTCAATGCCTTTAGCTGTCAAATGTTAAACATGTTTTAATAAGGATTCAGCATTTTCAAGATGGAAATCCTTCGCTGGTTGGATGCTTCTAGTAGTCTAGGCCAATCGATTACCACCATTATTAATAACTGAAACCCCCGCCTGGTTCTTAGTGCTGCCATTTGCACCATAGTTTATTAAAAGAATGAGCATTGAGTGGTCACTAAAGAGGTTCTCTGTAGCCTCAAGATGTCTGATGGCCAACAGGGCTGGCTCATTACAGAACAAATAGTCCACGGTCGATACCCTTGATCCATTCTTCCAGTTGTTTCTGCCAGACATGTCTCCTCTAATCTGCCCTTTCAGCAAATAGCAGTCACATTGAGACAGCATCTCAATCCATATATTACCGTTCAAGGAATGTTCTGACTTATTCAAATCAGACTTGCTATCAGTTTCCGTTAACATATGGTGGCAGCAGCAACGGACATTAAAATGGCCACCCAAAATGACAATTTCCTGTTCAGAGGAACTTTCCAATTCAGAAATTAGCTCAAACACTTCCTCAGTAATGCATCCTGTCATCGGTAAACCAGGAGGGTCATAAACATTTATAACATTTAGCCCCTTCAGATGGTCCGGATGGCTAATTCTTACTGCCAGGATGGATGGATTTTCCACATTGATTGTTATCGTTTTTGTGCAGAAGGGATGTGACCGAGCAGTTCGGGCTGCACTGCCCCTTTTGTGGTAGGACCATGCCTGATTTGCATATGGTTTTTCCACTTCTGTAATGGCTTGGCAGACTGAAAAACAATGGTCTGGAGGGTTGCCCAGAGCTTTGCCCATGGTTATGATTTATTCAAAACCTTCCAGCCATCACCTTTTGGTTTTGCTAAAGTCACCCCGAGTGGGACAGGTATACCCAGATGTGGGTCCTGAGTCTGCCGGGCCTAGAGACCCAAGCTCGCCTCACTGATGATGCCCAACAAGGCTGAAACATATCTGAGGATGCTTGTGGTCTCGAGCAGAAGGGATGTGACCTAGCAGTTTGGGCTGGACTGCCCCTTTTGGGGTAGGACCATGCCTGATTTTCATATGGTTTTTCCCCTTCTGTATTGACTTGGCAGACTGAAAAACGATGTTCTGGAGGGTTGCCCAGAGCTTAGCCAGTGTTTATGATTTATTCAAAACTTTCCAGCAATCATCTTTTTGTTTTGCTAAAGTCACCCTGAGTGGGATGGGTATGCCCAGATGTGGGTCACGAGTATGCCGGGCCTAGAGACCCAAGCGACTCCTCACTGATGACGCCCAACAAGGCTGAAACATGTCTGGGGATGCTTGTGGTCTCGTGCAGAAGCGATGTAACCTAGCAGTTCGGGCTGGACTGCCCCTTTTGGAGCAGGACCATGCCTAATTTGCATATGGTTTTTCCCCTTCTGTAATGGCTTGGCAGACTGAAAAACGATGTTCTGGAGGGTTGCCCAGAGCTTTGCCCGTGGTTATGATTTATTCAAAACCTTCCAGCCATCACCTTTTCGTTTTGCTGGATATGCTGCTATGCTTGTATAGCAGGACCAAAATTGACTTACGCCAAGAGATGGGAATGCGCATATACTCACAAACCTTAGAGAACAAGGTGAATAGTAGCATATACCAAAAATCAGGGGCACCTTTAACAACCACATTTGATTGCCATTTGGGCTTGGTGCCCTTGACTCCTTCAACCTAGCAATTTACGCTTCAGCAACTTCCATATCATAGGTTATATCAAACCTAAGCTTAGAAATTCGATGGTGGGGCTGCAACTTCATCGCCTTGGAACACTTCCTTTAAGTGAAGGAGCAATTCATATTCACTGACATGAAACCAGGTGTTAAGGAAGGGACCCGCTAAGCCACCGCGGAATAGGGTGGTAAGGAATTACCGGCACTGGTGTCCTTACCGGTAATCCCTTACCACCTACCTCGTAATGAGGCCCATAGTCTTAAATATTCATTCTTCAATGCCATTAGCCGTTAAATGTTAAACATGTTTTAATAAGGATTCAGCATTTTCAAGATGGAAATCGTTCGCTGGTTGGATGCTTCTAGTAGTCTAGGCCAATCGATTACCACCATTATTAATAACTGAAACCCCCGCCTGGTTCTTAGTGCTGCCATATGCACCATAGTTTATTAAAAGAATGAGCATTGAGTGGTCACTAAAGAGGTTCTCTGTAGCCTCAAGATGTCTGATGGCCAACAGGGCAGGCTCATTACACAACAAATAGTCAACAGTCGATACCCTTGATCCATTCTTCCAGGTGTTTCTGCCAGACATGTCTCCACTAATCTGCCCTTTCAGCATATAGCAGTCACACGGAGACAGCATCTCAATCCATATATTACCCTTCAAAGTAAGTTCTGACTTATTCAAATCAGACTTGCTATCAGTTTCCGTTAACATATTGTGGCAGCAGCAATGGACATTAAAATGGCCACCCAAAATGACAATTTCCTGTTCAGAGGAACTTTCTAATTCAGAAATTAGCTCAAACACTGCCTCAGTAATGCATCCTGTCATCGGTAAACCAGGAGGGTCATAAACATTTATAACATTTAGCCCCTTCAGATGGTCCGGATGGCTAATTCGTACAGGCAGAATGGATGGATTTTCCACATTGAGTGTTATATTTTCCATGCAGAAGGGATGTGACCTAGCAGTTCGTGCTGGTCTGCCCCTTTTGGGGTAGGACCATGCCTGATTTGCATATGGTTTTTTCCCCTTCTGTAATGGCTTGGCAGACTGAAAAATGATGGTCTGGAGGGTTGCCCAGAGCTTTGCCAGTGGTTATGATTTATTCAAAACCTTCCAGCTGTTACCTTTTCGTTTTGCTAAAGTCACCCCGAGTGGGTCGGGTATGCCCAGACGTGGGTCCCGAGTCTGGCGGGCCTAGAGACCCAAGCTACTCCTCTCTGATGATGCCCAACAAGGCTGAAACATGTCTGGGGATGCTTGTGGTCTCGTGCAGAAGGGATGTGACCTAGCAGTTCGGGCTGGACTGCCCCTTTTGGGGTAGGACCATGCCTGATTTGCATATGGCTTTTCCCCTTCTGTAATGGCTTGGCAGACAGAAAAACTATGATCTGGAGGGTTGCCCAGAGCTTTGCCCGTGGTTATGATTTATTCAAAACCTTCCAGCCATCACCTTTTCGTTTTGCTAAAGTCACCCCGAGTGGGACGGGTATGCCCAGACGTGGGTCCCGAGTCTGCCGGGCCTAGAGACCCAAACTACTCCTCACTGATGATGCCCAACAAGGCTGAAACATGTCTGGGGATGCTTGTGGTCTCGTGCAGAAGGGTTGTGACCTAATCAGTTCGGGCTGGACTGCCCCTTTTGGGGTAGGACCATGCCTGATTTGCATATGATTTTCCCCTTCTGTAATGTCTTGGCAGACTGAAAAACGATGGTCTGGATGGTTTCCCAGAGCTTTGCCCGTGGTTATGATTTATTCAAAACCTTCCAGCCATCACCTTTTCGTTTAGCTAAAGTCACCCGAGTGGGACAGGTATGCCCAGACTTGGGTCCCGAGTCTGCCGGACATAGAGACCCAAACTACTCCTCACTGATGATGCCCAACAAGGCTGAAACATGTCTGGGGTTGCTTGTGGGGTCGTTCAGAAGGGATGTGACCTAGCAGTTCGGGCTGAACTGGCCCTTTTGGGGCACGACCATTCATGATTTGCATATGTGTTTTCCCTTCTGTAAAGGCTTGGCAGACTGAAAAACGATGGTCTGGAGGGTTTCCCAAAGCTTTGCCGGTGGTTATGATTTATTCAAAACCTTCCAGCCGTCACCTTTACGTTTTGCTAAAGTCACCCTGAGTGGGACGGGTATGCCCCAGACATTGGTCCCGAGTCTGCCGGGCCTAGAGACCCAAGCTACTCCTCATTGATGATGCCCAACAAGGCTGAAACATGTCTGAGGATGCTTGTGGTCTCGTGCAGAAGGGATGTGACCTAGCAGTTCGGGCTGGACTGCCCCTTTTGGGGTTGGACCATTCCTGATTTGCATACAGTGTTTCCTCTTCTGTAATGGCTTGGCAGACTGAAAAACTTTGGTCTGGAGGGTTGCCCAGAGCTTTGCCCGTGGTTATGATTTATTCAAAACCTTCCAGCCATCAACTTTTCGTTTTGCTAAAGTCACCCCGAGTGGGACGGGTATGCCCAGACGTGGGTCCCGAGTCTGCCGGGCCTAGAGACACAAACTACTCCTCACTGATGACGCCCAGCAAGGCGGAAACATGTCTGGGGATGCTTGTGGTCTCGTGCAGAAGGGATGTGAACTAGCAGTTCGGACTGGACTGCCCCTTTTGGGGTAGGACCATGCCTGATTTGAAAATGGTTTTTCCCCTTCTGTAATGGCTTGGCAGACTGAAAAAAGATGGTCTGGAGGGTTGCCCAGAGCTTTGCCAGTGGTTATGATTTATTCAAAACCTTCCAGCCATCACCTTTTCATTTTGCTAAAGTCACCCTGAGTGGGACGGGTATGCCCACATGTGGGTCCCGAGTTTGCCGGGCCTAGAGACCCAGGCTACTCCTCACTGATGACGCCCAACAAGGCTGAAACATGTCTGGGGATGCTTGTGGTCTCGTGCAGAAGGGATGTGACCTAGCAGTTTGGGCTGGACTGCCCCTTTTGGGGCACGACCATTCCTGATTTGTATATGGTTTTTCCCCTTCTGTAATGTCTTGGCAGACTGAAAAACGATGGTCTGGAGGGTTGCCCAGAGCTTTGCCCGTGGTTATGATTTATTCAAAACCTTCCAGCCATCACCTTTTCGTTTTGCTCAAGTCACCCCGAGTGGGACGGGTATACCCAGACTTGGGTCCCGAGTCTGCCGGGCCTAGAGACCCAATCTACTCCTCACTGTTGACGCCCAACAAGGCTGAAACATGTCTGGGGATGCTTTTGGTCTCGTGCAGAAGGGATGTGACCTAGCAGTTCGGGCTGGACTGCCCCTTTTGGGGTAGGACCATGCATGATTTGCATATGGTTTTTCCCCTTCTGTAATGGCTTGGCAGACAGAAAAACTATTGTCTGGAGGGTTGCCCAGAGCTTTGCCCGTGATTATGATTTATTCAAAACCTTCCAGCCGTCACCTTTTCGTTTTGCTAAAGTCACCCCGAGTGGGACGGGTATGCCCAGACCTGGGTCCCGTGTCTGCCGGGCCTAGAGACCCAAACTACTCCTCACTGATGATGCCCAACAAGGCTGAAACATGTCTGGGGTTGCTTGTGGTTTTGTGCAGAAGGGATGTGACCTAGCAGTTCGGGCTGGAATGCCCCTTTTGGGGTAGGACCATGCCTGATTTGCATATGGTTTTTTTCCCCTTCTGTAATGGTTTGGCAGACTGAAAAACTATGGTCTGGAGGGTTGCCCAGAGCTTTGCCCCTGGTTATGATTTATTCAAAACCTTCCAGCCAACACCTTTTCGTTTTTGCCAAAGTCACCCCGAGTGGGACGGGTATGCCCAGACGTGGGTCCCGAGTGTGCTGGGCCTAGAGCCCCAAACTACTCCTCACTGATGACGCCCAGCAAGGCTGAAACATGTCTGGGGATGCTTGTGGTCTCATGCAGAAGGGATGTGACATAGCAGTTTGGGCTGGACAGCCCCTTTTGTGGTAGGACCATGCCTGATTTGCATAAGGTTTTTCCCCTTCTGTAATGGCTTGGCAGACTGAAAAACGATGGTCTGGAGGATTGCCCAGAGCTTTGCCCGTGGTTATGATTTATTCAAATCCTTCCAGCCATCACCTTTTCGTTTTTGCCAAAGTCACCCCGAGTGGGACGGGTATGCCCAGACGTGGGTCCCGAGTCTGCCGGGCCTAGAGACCCAAGCTGCTCCTCACTGATGACGCCCAACAAGGCTGAAACATGTCTGGGGATGCTTGTGGTCTCGTGCAGAAGGGATGTGACCTAGCAGTTCCGGCTGGACTGCCCCTTTTGGGGTAGGACCATGCCTGATTTGCATATGGTTGTTCCCCTTCTGTAATGGCTTGGCAGACTGAAAAACGATGGTCTGGAGGGTTGCGCAGAGATTTGCCCGTGGTTATGATTTATTCAAAACTTTCCAGCCATCACCTTTTTGTTTTGCTAAAGTCACCCCGAGTGGGACGGCTATGCCCAGACATGGGTCCTGAGTCTGCTGGGCCTAGAGACCTAAGCTACTCCTCATTGATGATGCCCAACAAGGCTGAAACATGTCTGGGGATGCTTGTGGTATCGTGCAGAAGGGATGTGACCTAGCAGTTTGGGCTGGACTGCCCCTTTTGGGGTAGGACCATGCCTGATTTGCATATGGTTGTTCCCCTTCTGTAATGGCTTGGCAGACTGAAAAACGATGGTCTGGAGGGTTGCCCAGAGCTTTGCCCGTGGTTATGATTTATTCAAAACTTTCCAGCCATCACCTTTTTGTTTTGCTAAAGTCACCCCGAGTGGGACAGCTATGCCCAGACGTGGGTGCTGAGTCTGCTGGGCCTAGAGACCCAAGCTACTCCTCATTGATGATGCCCAACAAGGCTGAAACATGTCTGGGGATGCTTGTGGTATCGTGCAGAAGGGATGTGACCTAGCAGTTCGGGCTGGACTGGCCCTTTTGAGGCACGACCATTCATGATTTTCATATGGTTTTTCACTTCCTTAATGGCTTGGCAGACTGAAAAACGATGGTCTGGAGGGTTGCCCAGAGCTTTGCCCGTGGTTATGATTTATTCAAAACCTTCCAGCCATCACCTTTTCTCTTTGCCAAAGTCACCCTGAGTGGGACGGTTATGCCCAGACGTGGGTCCCGAGTCTGCCGGGCCAAGAGACCCAAGCTACTCCTCACTGATGACGCCCAACAAGGCCGAAACATGTCTGGGGATGCTTGTGGTCTCGTGCAGAAGGGATGTAAACTAGCAGTTCGGGCTGGACTGCCCCTTTTGGGGTAGGACCATGCCTGATTTGAAAATGTTTTTTCCACTTCTGTAATGGCTTGGCAGACTGAAAAAGGATGGTCTGGAGGGTTGCCCAGAGCTTTGCCCGTGGTTATGATTTATTCAAAACCTTCCAGCCAACACCTTTTTGTTTAGCTAAAGTCATCCCGAGTGGGACAGGTATGCCCAGACTTGGGTCCCGAGTCTGCCGGGCATAGAGACCCAAGCTACTCCGCACTGATAACGCCCAACAAGGCTGAAACATGTCTGGGGATGCTTGTGGTCTCGTGCAGATGGGATGTGACCTAGCAGTTTGGGCTGGACTGCCCCTTTTGGGGTAGGACCATGCCTGATTTGCATATGGTGTTTCCCATTCTGTAATGGCTTGGCATTCTGAAAAACGATGGTCTGGAGGGTTGCCCAGAGCTTTGCCCGTGGTTATGAATCATTCAAAACCTTCCAGTGAACACCTTTTCGTTTTGCTAAAGTCACCCCGAGTGGGACGGGTATGGCCAGACGTGGGTCCCGAGTCTTCTGGGATTAGAGACCCAAGCTACTCCTCACTGATGACGCCCAACAAGGCTTAAACATGTCTGGGGTTGCTTGTGGTCTCGTGCAGAAGGGATGTGATCTAGCAGTTCGGGCTGGACTGCCCCTTTTGGGTAGGACCATGCCTGATTTGCATATGGTTTTCCCCCTTCTGTAATGGTTTGGCAGACTGAAAAGCTATGGTCTGAAGGGTTACCCAGAGCTTTGCCCGTGGTTATGATTTATTCAAAACCTTCCATCAATCACCTTTTTGTTTTGCTAAAGTCACCCTGAGTGGGACAGGTATGCCCAGACGTGGGTCCCGAGTCTGCCGGGCCTAGAGACCCAAGTTACTCCTCACTGATGACGTCCAACAAGGCTGAAACATGTCTGGGGATGCTTGTGGTCTCGTGCAGAAGGGATGTGACCTAGCAGTTCGGGCTGGACTGCCCCTTTTGGGGTAGGACCATGCCTGATTTGCATATGTTTTTTCCCCTTCTGTAATGGCTTGGCAGACTGAAAAACTATGGTCTGGAGGGATGCCCAGAGCTTTGCCCGTGGTTATGATTTATTCAAAACCTTCCAGCCATCACCTTTTTGTTTTGCTAAAGTCACCAAAACCTTCCAGCCGTCACCTTTTCGTTTTGCTAAAGTCACCCTAAGTGGGACGGGTATGCCCAGACGTGGGTCCCGAGTCTGCCGGGCCTAGAGACCCAAGCTACTCCTCACTGATGACACAAAACAAGGCTGAAACATGTCTGGGGATGCTTGTGGTCTCGTGCAGAAGGGATGTGACCTAGCAGTTTGGGCTGGACTGCCCCTTTTGGGGTAGGACCATTCCAGATTTGCATGTGGTTTTTCCTCTTCTGTAATGGCTTGGCAGACTGAAAAACTATGGTCTGGAGGGTTGTCCAGAGCTTTGCCCGTGGTTATGATTTATTCAAAACCTTCCAGCCATCACCTTTTCTCTTTGCCAAAGTCACCCTGAGTGGGACGGTTATGCCCAGACGTGGGTCCCGAGTCTGCCGGGCCAAGGGACCCAAACTACTCCTCACTGATGACGCCCAACAAGGCGGAAACATGTCTGGGGATGCTTGTGGTCTCGTGCAGAAGGGATGTGAACTAGCAGTTCGGGCTGGACTGCCCCTTTTGGGGTAGGACCATGCCTGATTTGAAAATGGTTTTTCCCCTTCTGTAATGGCTTAGCAGACTGAAAAAGGATGGTCTGGAGGGTTGCCCAGAGCTTTGCCAGTGGTTATGATTTATTCAAAACCTTGCAGCCATCACCTTTTCATTTTGCTAAAGTCACCCGAGTGGGAAGGGTGTGCCCAGACGTTGGTCCCGAGTCTGCCGGGCTTAGAGACCCAAGCTACTCCTCACTGATGATGCCCAACAAGGCTGAAACATGTCTGGGGATGCTTGTGGTCTCGTGCAGAAGGGTTGTGACCTAATCAGTTCGGGCTGGACTGCCCCTTTTGGGGTAGGACCATGCCTGATTTGCATATGATTTTCCCCTTCTGTAATGTCTTGGCAGACTGAAAAACGATGGTCTGGATGGTTTCCCAGAGCTTTGCCCGTGGTTATGATTTATTCAAAACCTTCCAGCCATCACCTTTTCGTTTAGCTAAAGTCACCCGAGTGGGACAGGTATGCCCAGACTTGGGTCCCGAGTCTGCCGGACATAGAGACCCAAGCTACTCCGCACTGATAACGCCTAACAAGGCTGAAACATGTCTGGGGATGCTTGTGGTCTAGTGCAGATGGGATGTGACCTAGCAGTTTGGGCTGGACTGCCCCTTTTGGGGTAGGACCATGCCTGATTTGCATATGTGTTTCCCATTCTGTAATGGCTTGGCATTCTGAAAAACTATGGTCTGGAGGGTTGCCCAGAGCTTTGCCCGTGGTTATGAATAATTCAAAACCTTCCAGTGAACACCTTTTCGTTTAGCTAAAGTCACCCCGAGTGGGACAGGTATGCCCAGACTTGAGTCCCGAGTCTGCCGGGCCTAGAGACCCAAGCTAATTCTCACTGATGACGTCCAACAAGGCTGAAACATGTCTGGGGATGCTTGTGGTCCCGTGAAGAAGGGATGTGACCTAGCAGTTCGGGCTGGACTGCCCCTTTTCGGGTAGGACCATGTCTGATTTGCATATGGGTTTTCCCCTTCTGTAATGGCTTAGCAGATTGAAAAACTATGGTCTGGAGGGATGCCCAGAGCTTTGCCCGTGGTTATGATTTATTCAAAACCTTCCAGCCATCACCTTTTTGTTTTGCTAAAGTCACCCGAGTGGGAGGGGTATGCCCAGACGTGGGTCCCGAGTCTGCCGGGCCTGGAGACCCAATCTACTCCTCACTGATGACGCCCAACAAGGCTGAAACATGTCTGGGTTTGCTTGTGGTCTCGTGCAGAAGGGATGTGACCTAGCAGTTCGGGCTGGACTGCCCCTTTCGGGGTAGGACCATGCCTGATTTGCATAAGGTTTTTCCCCTTCTGTAATGGCTTGGCAGACTGAAAAACGATTGTCTGGAGGGTTTCCCAGAGCTTTGCCCGTGGTTATGATTTATTCAAAACCTTCCAGCCATCACCTTTTCATTTTGCTAAAGTCACCCCAAGTGGGACGGGTATGCCCAGACGTACGTCCCAAGTATGCCGGGCCTAGAGACCCAAGCTACTCCTCACTGATGACGCCCTACAAAGCTGAAACATGTCTGGGGATGCTTGTGGTCTCGTGCAGAAGGGATGTGACCTAGCAGTTCGGGCTGGACTGCCCCTTTTTGGGTATTACCATGCCTGATTTGCATATGGTTTTTCCCCTTCTGTAATGGCTTGGCAGACTGAAAAACGATGGTCTGCAGGGTTGCCCAGAGCTTTGCCCGTGGTTATGATTTATTCAAAACATTCCAGCCATCACCTTTTCGTTTTGCTGGATCTGCTGCCATGCTTGTATAGCAGGACCAAAATTGACGTACGCCAAGAGATGGGAATGCGCATATACTCACAAACCTTAGAGAACAAGGTGAATAGTAGCATAGAACAAAAATCAGGGGCACCTTTAACAACCACATTTGATTGCCCATTTGGGCTTGTTGCCCTTGACTCCTTTAACCTAGCAATTTACGCTTCAACAACTTCCATATCAAAGGTTATATCAAACCTAACCTTAGAAATTCGATCGGGGGGCTGCAACTTCATCGCCTTGGAACACTTCCTTTAAGTGAAAGAGCAATTCATGTTCACCGACATGAAACCAGGCATTAAGGAAGGGACCCGCTAAGAGACCTTGGAATAACGTGGTAAGGGATTAACGGCACTGGTGTCCTTACCGGTGCCAGTAATCCCTTACGACCTACCTCGTAATGAGGCCCATAGTCTTAAATATTCATTCTTCAATGCCATTAGCTGTTAAATGTTAAACATGTTTTAATAAGGATTCAGCATTTTCAAGATGGAAATCGTTCGCTGGTTGGATGCTTCTAGTAGTCTAGGTCAATCGGTTACCACCATTATTAATAACTGAAACCCCCGCCTGGTTCTTAGTGCTGCCATATGCACCATAGTTTATTAAAAGAATGAGCATTGAGTGGTCACTAAAGAGGTTCTCTGTAGCCTCAAGATGTCTGATAGCCAACAGGGCAGGCTCATTACAGAACAAACAGTCCACGGTCGATACCCTTGATCCATACTTCCAGGTGTTTCTGCCAGACATGTCTCCTCTAATCTGCCCTTTCAGCATATAGCAGTCACATTCAGACAGCATCTCAATCCATATATTACCCTTCAAAGAATGTTCTGACTTATTCAAATCAGACTTGCTATCAGTTTCTGTTAACATATGGTGGCAGCAGCAACGGACATTAAAATGGCCACCCAAAATGACAATTTCCTGTTCAGAGGAACTTTCTAATTCAGAAATTAGCTCAAACACTGCCTCAGTAATGCATCCTGTCATCGGTAAACCAGGAGGGTCATAAACATTTATAACATTTAGCCCCTTCAGATGGTCCGGATGGCTAATTCTTAAAGCCAGGATGGATGGACTTTACACATTGAGTGTTATCTTTTCCGACCTCCAAATATTTTTTACCCTGATCACAAGGCCCCAATAGGGTCGACCTATAGTGCCCTTATTTGCTAAAATTTGAAAAATGTGTTATCCATCCAGCCTGAGTTCAGAATGTAGCCAACATTCTTGCAGGAGAAAAATGTATTTTCCCATTAGTAGTTTTACAGACCCTCCTTCATCTAGAATATGCAAAAAGCTGCGAGTGTTTCATGAACAAAGAGACAATAATTGCAGGGACGTCATTTGGGAATCACAAAGGGGTCGCAGCTGTGACCCCTGAGGTCTCCCTTGCTACCCCTGTGAACACTCTTGCTACCCATAAAACACTTTTTTTGTATATTTGTTTTACGGCAGCTCCTGGGCTGTGGCCAGCACAATGTGGCTCTTTGTTTTTGGAGTGTCTGGCATTCTTGTTCAGGCCTCTTAAAAAAAAGGGGGGTCCACAAGTGTAACACTTTGAACAGTGACCCTAAATAAGAAAGAATAGGAATAACAAATAATTTGCCTTTCAGGAATTCCATAAAATAATTGCTAGACTAATTAAAGGTTTATTTCAGGCCCACTCCAGGGACTGAGTCACTGATTTAGTCTGTTCTTAAACACCTCAAATTCACAATGCAGACAGAAATTTCCAAAAAGCATTTAGAGTAGAATAAGCATCACTTTCGGACTATGCATTTTGCTTTTCGCAAATTGCAGGTACAGCATGTTTTTTTCTGCCTTTGTCTCTGTTAACATCATCACACAACATTCCATCTCTGTGTCCTCGGTCACTTGACGAAATCCTTGTGCCTAATAGCTTGTGTACAGTGTAGAAATGTTTGACCATAGCACATCAAGTGGCCCTTGATTTCATTGAGCCGCAATTAATGGTTTGTTAAAATGTGTCTATCTTTCCAGTCTCTCGGGCATGCTTTTTAGGATGTTTGTTTGCATGTATGAGGTAACGAGTGCCCAGAGTGCGGGATGTAATGTGAGTGCACTGCTTTCCCTATTTTGCCAACCTCTGAAGCCCGAAAAGTAGATCCATGCAGGCTTGACTTGTGGCCAACTTTGCACCAGGCCTGCAGATGAACTGGTCTGCTGTTAAATCTCAGTTACCAGTTTAATGTTATACACTACAGTGTAATTTTCTTGCTGACTTTGAGTACATTCAGACACGTAATTGCTCATTTTACGATAGCCGGTCAGATAGCTAGAGCGGTTTAGATAGCTCAGTGGATTGAGGACTTGCTGTAATGCTGTGTGTGTGATCTGCAAGTTACAGGTTCGAAACCTTGCAAGGCCAACTCACTGCCTATGTGTTGTCTCTTCTTTATGTGATCAAGAACAGCTTCTTCACAAAGTCACAAAACAAATAAAGAACTGTGTGGTTAACAACTCCAAATTTAGAATATAATCCATTTTATTTATAAACATACATCGACATCATAAAAACACATACAATCTAGTAAACATTACACATAATTTTAAACAAAGTGACAAGTGCAAGTACAAATCTCAAAGTGCAAAGCTACATAGAGATTAAAACATTTTATCTTAATAATCACAGACTCTAAATGAGTCATTTAAAGTGCAATACTCTCGAACTGCGTTGGATACTAAACAGAGAACTAATAATGTTGGTCGCTCTCTTTTCACTTGCTCATGAATAAATGGGCGAATCCTTCTCACATTCAGAAAAAAGGTTCTGGCAAAATGCATATCTTGTTAGCAAACACTGTTCATCAATCCAGCGTAATATGAACCCAACATGTTTCATTCTTTTATCATTAACTCAAACACTGCAAGAACTTATTCACGGGAACCCAATGTATAAGCACAAACGTACGCACTATCTTCTTCATCAATACTTAAAAAATGATATATAGGCGTTCTTCCCAGAGGCTAGAAGAGACAACACAAATGAACAGCTGTCATTAATGCTGTTTTAAACTTGAAATGCCATACCCAATAGGAGCACAAATCCCCTAATGTAGACTCACTGTGAAAATACTTTATTTTAATCATTCAACGGTCCAATGGGGGTATCTTCATAGTAGACTCCAATCTGTTGAAACAACACACATCATGAGAGAGTCAGTTGGACCATGATCATGCAGTTCCCAGCATTTAAAAATCCTTTAGGCACCCAGTCCAACATTCATTTGGTTTGTTATGCCTTAAGCCCATTGTATGGCCATTACTGTGTCCCATAAGTACAGGACTGAACCACTCAACTTTGATGCCTCCTATGCGTTAGTAATCATCTATATCCACTCTACCCTACCAACCGATTATGTAGGTGGAATAGTGTAATGGTGGTAACAACCATCTAGCTTAAATACCTACTACGTCCTGTAAAGCGTCACAGATCACTCTGGACATGTGAAGTATCGAAACTGATTACCATACACCTTTCTTAATGGCTTGTCAACTCAATATGCAAAGCAATTAATGATTTACATGTCTTGTCATGAAAAAAAAAACACAACTTGCAACCTAACTGGTAGTGTAACTCACGTACGTACGTACGTACGTTAAAGAATGCGGCGTACTGAAATAATATCATGCATGCTTAAGTAGTGTCTTCTAGTTCTTAAATGCAAAAGAAACTAACGGCAAGCTATTCAGAAGAAAACTCAAGCATAGAATTTTATTAAGGTTTACGTTACCTTATACCATGTCATTCTAAACAACTGGTAGCATATTTTCGAATCTTCACTCCCAACCCATAGGTAAAATGGACACCACTTCCGCAACCCCTGGCATTTTGGTGAAATTACATCCCTGAATAATAATTTCCCAGAGAGGGGAGGACAAGTGGTGTTCTGCATAAGCTAAGATACGATCCCCATAATGTTATCCTGGAGAGTATGTTTATGGTTTTCTCTGTCTGTGGCTTTATTCTTAATGTTAAACGAATCCCATACAGCCTGCATGTTTGTAACGTTATTCACATTTATAGACACAGTTTCCTCTCTGGTGTCCAATTCGAATCCAAGTTCTAGATATCTATTTTTATAAGATCTTATCAAAACTGCTGTTTCACTTGTGCAGCAATGAACTCTGCTTGATTGATATAAGGAGTTTTTAATAGGTTCAAAGAACTCGAAGTCACTTGAATCCAAAGGTAACATTTTGTGAGTCAATGCCCTATCACGCGCCGGTAGGCGAAGTCGGCCTATGTCAACAAGGCCTAGGAATCAAGGCCAATACCTGTCCCAAGCCTGTCCGTGCCTGACCCAGTCTCCTGCCAGAAGTCCTGCACCCCAAAGTCTAGCTTTCACGGATGACGCTAGCAAGGTACTGTAACCCTGATCCCTGATCTCTGTTCACCCTGCCTTGTACCTGCTCTGCTACTAGACCTTGCCCTCAAATATGTTTGGAGATATATGCGCAAATGTAACTCACTGTATTGCTTCTCATTCATGACCTGTGCCAGAGCTTGCACACCATTGACTCCCACATATGCTATAACAACACCATGAGGACACCAAGGAGCTTCACCATACTCTGTGTACTGTTATTACCTCTGAGTGCTGCACCTAGTAGCCAGGTTGCATCTAGTATCTACTTGCCCTGCCATTTGATTGTCTCATTTAGCACCTAGCTGCCCTGGCATTTGATTAATGCATTCTGCATCTATGTTGTATCTAGTACCTACCTGCCGTGCCATTTGATTGTCGCATTTGCACCTAGCTGCGCTGCCATTTGATTGTCGCATTTAGCACCTATCTGCCCTGCCATATGATTATCGCATTCTGCATATATGTTGCATCTAGTATCTACCTGCCCTGCCATTTGATTGTCGCATTTGCACCTAGCTGCCCTGCCATTTGTTTATCGCATTCTGCATCCATGTTGCATCTAGTATCTACCTGCCCTGCCATTTGATTGTTGCATTTTGTATCTATGTTGCATCTAGCATCTACCTGCCCTGCCATTTGATTGTCACATTTAGCACTATCTGCCCTGCCTTCTGATTGTCGCATTTTGCATCTATGTTGCATCTATGATGGATCCAGTATTTACCTGCCCTGCCATTTGATTGTATCATTTTGCATCTATGTTGCATCTAGTATTTACCTGCCCTGCCATTTGATTGTCGCATTTAGCACCTAGCTGCCCTGCCACTTGATAGCTGCATTCAGTATCTAGTTGCTCTGCCATCTGATTGTGACATTCAGCAGCCATGCTGCACTCAGCCTATATCTGCCCTGCCATTTGATTGTCGCACCTCACCCACACCCAACAGAATGTACTTACCAGGCATCTTCTCAGCCCTGCTGAGAGAAATTCTCCACCTCATCCACTCATCCAGCTATCCATGCTTTACCTCTAGCTTTGCCTCCATAGGCACCATTCCCCCCTCCATTATGCCTTATGTCCACCCTCTACCGCCTATACTCACACCCATTCTGCCCCACCTCTCCACGCCATGCAGTCCACCCGCTAGAAATGCCAGACTACGTGCCAGACTACCTAAACTATATTAGCCTCATGCCAGGGACACCCGGATACCTAGACTAAACTGACTAACCCGGACCCCATCTATGTACACGGTCACTCCCACTAACCGTCCCATGGAGAGACCCAAGCATAACTAACTAATACTATGACCAAGCATAAGGTTCACAATACAGCCACCATACCTAGCCGCACCAAAACTATCGCCCCGCCCATAAGAGGCGCCTTAATTAAAGCGCAATCTGTAGTAGTCCATGCCACAGACATAGCAGACCTCATTCTAGCAGAAGAACTAGACTTTCTAGCCATCACCGAGTCCTGGTTCCATGCAGCCGCTGGCCCAGCTCTCTCGCTAGCTATCCCTGACGACTATACTATCCTCTGAACAGACAGAATAGAATCCAGAGGTGGAGGCCTCGCCATAATTGCCAAAACACACCTCAACATTAGACTTGACACCACAAACAACCTCCCATCATGCGAACAGCTCAGCTGCCTACTGCCAACTCCCAAACTATCACCATTCATTTATTCTACAGACCTCCTGGACCCTTAGGTTCCTTTGAGGAAGACTTCACTACCATCCTTACCAGCAACCTAAAAAATACCTCCCAGAGCCTCATTTTAGGAGACTTTAACCTAGGCCGCAAAGACCCCAAAGACCCTCAGGCTACCCTCATTAACAATACCTTGTCAGAATTAGGCTTTACCCAAAGAGTGTCCACCCCTACCAACAACAAAGGGAGAACCCTTGACTGGGTAGCAGACCATAACTGTGTGGCCTCCATCACTGCCAACTCCCCTCAATCATGGTCCGACTACCATTTCCTACCTTCACTCTCGAAGCCTCAAGCCCCATCACCAATAACTTACTAGACACAGCTATCCTACGAGAAACAAGAAAAACATCACAGTGGAAAAACTCATCTCCCTCATTCTCCCGACTTTGAACCAACTCTCAGATACCTCCAATCCTCACCACATTGTAGAAGGTTACAACAAAATCATGCGCTCAGCCTTAGACTCTATTGCACCGCTAAAACTGAGAAAATCCAAACCGAAAAAACACTTGAACAATTGGTTCTCTACCCACTTAAAAGCCCTCAGATTAGAGAAACGTAAAAAGGAACAAGCCTGGAGACAATCACCTACAGACAATAACAAGCTGATCCTCAATAAAATAGCCTCCACATACAAAAAAGAAATCATAATCGCTAAACAAGAATCATATAACCAGAGAATATCATTAGCCAAATCTAGTAATAAAGAACTGTTTACTATCATCAAAGAGCTGGAAACACCTGTCTTAGTCACAGACAATGGTGCCCGAGTGCTCAAAATGCCCTCTCCAACAAAGTTGCAGGCCTACAAATCAACAACAATTAAGAATCCCCAACTAAGTCTACTAACCCCACTAACACTCCCCCATGCCCTAAACCCCAGAACCCCATGCCCAACCCACTCACCCGCTTCAGCTTTTCCAAAGTCTCCACATTAGAAGTGGAAAAAAATCATCCTCAGTCTCAAACCGTCAAATTGCCATGGCGACCCCTGCCCTTCACAAATCATTAAAGATGCGGCAAGAGACCTTTCACCATTCATTACCAAACTTATTAACGCCTCCTTCTCTTCAGGCACCATCCCCAACAATCTCAAAGAGTCTTGGGTTCTCCCTCTGCACAATAAACCCTCCCCAGACCCTTCTATACCCACTAACTACAGACCCATCACCACCGTGCCCTTCCTGCTCAAAATATTAGATAAGACAGCCTATCTACAAATACAAAAATACCTTGAACTAAACCATCTCCTGGGAATCCGGCAATCAGGGTTTAGACCCCAACATGGGACAGAAACTGCTCTCATCGACCTTAAGGCTCAAATTGACACCTTGAGCGATAATGGAAAAACTGCTCTACTGCTTCTTCTAGACCTCTCTGCAACATTTGATTTAGTAGATCACAAAATTCTATGTAACCACTTGGACTCGGCTGCCCATTTCTCTCAAGAAGCCATCGGTTGGATTGAGTCGTTCCTGAGTAACAGATCTATGCGTGTCTTCTCCATCTCAGCATCCGCTGACCCCATCCCCATTACTTGCGGGGTCCCCCAGGGATCATGCATCTCCCCCACACTGCACAACTTGTTCACGAAGCCCCTGTTTGATGATCTTGACGGTCTGGGTATCACCTACACTAATTACGCCAGTGATACCCAGATCCTAATTCCGTTGACGGGAGATTGCAAGGATTTGGCCTTGGTGAACAGGGTGTACCTCATCATCCAGGCTTGGATGGCCTCGCACAGTCTAAACTGAACTCATTATCCTCGGATCCACCCCAAACCTAAACAAACTGGATCACAACTACACCAGCTTCATCGTAGATGGCAACTTTATCAAGGTAGCCAAGGAAGTGAAAACCCTAGGAATCTACCTAGACTCTTCCCTCTCCTTCCCACAAACGGGTTAGCTCCATGGCCTCTTCTACAGCCTACACATGTAAGCTAATAAGAGCAGCCAAACCTTTCCTATCCACCCAGAGCTGCATCACCCTAGCCAGAGCCCTTGTACTATCAGAACTGGACTTTTGTAACACCCTTTACGTAGGAGCTAACATATATGTTACAAACAAAATCCAGACTCTGCAAAATAATGCTCGCAGAGCAGCGCTTAGCATCCCCAAGAGAGAACACATTTCCAACTTCAGGAGAGCCCATAACTGGCTCACCACCACCGACAAAATCCTGCTCAAAGTAGCCTCCTTAACTCACAAATGCCTCAATAATGCATCCCCCACTACCTAGCCAACAGAATAAAAAGATACGCCCCTAACAAGCCCACCAGAAACGCCAATGCAAACCTGCTCTCAGTTCCCAGGTTCAAACGAACCAAAACGGGCGGCAACAGCTTCCAGGTGAAAGCAGCCCAACACTGGAACTCCTTGCCACCTTCCTTAAGGACACCTCAAACCTACCCCCACTTTAGACGCAACTACATTCAGTGGATAAAGAACAATGACCGATAACTTACCTTGCCCTTGTAAATTATGTAAATATGTATACTTGTAACCTGTTTATCACTGTTTATCACTGCATCTATCGCAACTGCTTTAACCCATGTACACACTGTAAATTACTGTACAGCACTGTAACCAAGCTGAGAATAACCTTGCTGCTCCCGCGCCCTTATACCTTTGGGTCTGGCACGTAATATAAATGAATAAACATAAACATGAAATGAGATCTATTAACATGCGTTCTCTCTTTGGAAATTTCCTACACAGTTCTAATGGTGAAAACTGGCGATCTGTCCCGGATGACCTCTTCTGGTCTGCTGGTTAAGTCGGCTCTCCCTAATATTATAGAAGGAGCAGGCTGTAAATCATGAGGATTGTGCCACCTCGACAGTTAAGCTCTTGCCTTCGAATAGCCAACTTTTGAGGGTGCCTTTACTCTTGACAGCCTTCTTACGCCTTTTAATGGGTTTCTTTTTCTGGCCATTGACCACAACCATTGCATCATTACTCTATTGGTTGTGCCGACCTTCCTGCCCCCTCCTCATGGATGTCAGATCTTGATATTGGTGATGTTGCTTTTTTTTCTACGTTGTTTCTGAGATAAATGTATGGTCGAAGTGTCGCTTGTTAAATCAGTGCTATCCACGTGGTCTTCACCCTCTATGTCAGTAGCCCCTGATTGGTCTTGCCTTAGTCGTTTACCAGCGCTGATGTCAGCTTGCAATTCTACCACTGCAGTAAGGTCCTCTAAGTCATTATCGTCCACCTCCAAATCTAGTTTAGTTTTAGTCAGACTTTTTATACTCCATAATCTTCCCACGCATGCGCAACAGGAACTTCATAGCAAATTGCAGGACTGATAGTTGTGCCCATGTCTCCCAATGTTGTCATTTTATATGTTAGTGAATCTAATGCCTCTACTACCGATTCTGAAGCAGTTCAAGAGGGAAAATGTTGGGATGTTGGATGCAGACAGTCTCTTCTCTGTTCCTTCCATCGAAACAGCCACTAACTCGCTGGAGAGTGGCTCAAGTATAGATCTTTCAGGTATTGCAGAATTGATCGAGCCCAGGGTTTTTTCAGATATTAGGGTGTCACATAACGTATAGCACAAAGCTGGGAGGAATTGCTATCAATTGCAGAAAATTAGAGATCAACGTTATTAACAACGTGTTCCTCACCAGAGATGGGTGGTGGAATTTCATTGTCATGTCCAGATGGCACTGTGAGCAAAATGGGGACTTCTGGATTGAAGTATACCTTAATTGTTCCCAAACTGCCGTTGCTCAAATGTTTCCCCCTGGGAGAGCTTGTGGGTAACTGAGTCACAATCATACTTTTCTTGTGCCTCAAGCGTGTACAAGAAGCAGCTTTTTACTTTTCTGTGCACTGTGTTTTTTCTCAGATTATAATTGTTCACCCTGGGCCTTAGTTTGCCAGGCATTCTCAGATCTAAGCTTGAGGTTTTCTCAGACTCTGTCACTCTTTCCGAGATTAATTAGCCTCTCCTCTTGATGCTAATCACAGCCGCTGCACACGCACACCCATAAAACACACTAGTCCATTGCACAGGTTCCATAGTTGTTAGTCAATAAGTAAAAAAGGAAGTAGGTAAGCAAATAACTAGTCTTCCTACCCGATTCAGTCCAAGCGAGGAACCAGGAATGCAAGGTGTATTCAAGTGTTTGGGGAAAACGTCGGCCTCACCCGCTTCCTGCAACTCACTTCAAAGCGCGTGAACACTCCCTCCACACTCCGCCGTGCTCCGCTTAGGAGTGGAAATTTTAAAGACACAGTCCTCCTTTTCCTCAAAGAAAACAGAAAATTAAAAACAGACTTGAAGAAGACAGATCCAGGGCACTTAGAGACACTGCAGTACACAGTGAACACTCCCTCCACACTACACTGACAAAATAATTAGTTAGTCAGTTACTTTTGTAGTGCGTTTTATGCTTCATTATTATTGGTAATTCCATCTAGCACATGAGATGCTTCAAGGTGCTAGAGCATATTTTGGTGCTAGAGCACCTTTTTGTAGCTTTGCGGATGGTTCTGGTCTAATTGACTGTAAAGAGTGGAGTGGGGTGTCTGTACTTCTGCTCTCTATTTGGTAGAGGAGAGGCACAGAGGATCCCAGCCAAGATTCTCTATTATTGGTATCGTGGTTGAGCAATCAAGGCCTAGCTTCTCAGGAGGTGATGCAGGCTGGTTCTTAAGTACAGTGTAGTCCCCAAGCCCCCACAAAGGAATGGCCACACACTGTATTAGTTAAAACACAGTCTTTATATAATTAATATTTAAGGTGTTATGTACACTATCACAATAACTCACTATGTGCTCAGAAAATCAACAATGGTAAATATATACAGTTCTAAAGTGCTACCACAATTATTATTGGATCTCATTAAAGTGCATCAACTATACTGTCAAAATGTCACACAGATCCAAAAGAGGGAACCAGCAGTAGAAAACGGAAGGAAAGCAAGATGGTTGTACAATTGGCAGAATACTGGTCGATACCGTTAAACGCAGCTCTCTGTGGAGATCCCCCCACCTGGGCAACGTGTAAAGCAAAGATGTCGGCCTTTTTTGAGTGCCGTCCCTTTAAGGCAGGAGTCACAGGTCGTCGAACGTCTGACGGAGAACAGGGTGAACTACAGCGGTGAAGTGGCAGCTTCGTTCCTAACAGTGCTCATCGACGACGGAGCGTTGGCGTCCTGCAAGGAATAGGCGTGCGGGGCACTTCAGTGACGATAGTTCTGGACCGCAAAGAGATGTTGAAGAACTGTGGCCCAGCAAGGGCGTCGAGTCATCGGCGTCTCTGTGGTGTTTAGGTGGCGGGAAACCCACCGGCGAATGCTCCTCGGCATGTCGACGGTTGGGCCTTCTCAAGCAGGATAAAGTGGGCGGCGATGCAGACGAGAGCATCCGTAGATCAAATGAAGTCCTTAGGCAAACGGGAGCACGGCGGCTCCAGTCGGCGACCGCGGTCGTCGACAGAGGCGGACCACAGTCCGGGCGCTTCTCTTTGGGATTCCCCAGCAGTCCCAATCTCCGGTCGGCAGACTGTCATAGGGCTGTCTACCAGGGAGCTTTGGCAAAGATCAGCTGGTGCACGATGGTCCCTCATAGCTCGGGAAAAGGGTGCCTTAGCAGGTCCTCTCTGGGTCAGTTCTTGGAGACACAGCAGCTTTCAGATTGTGAAGGAGAGCAACAGCAATTCTTCTCTTCCAGCAGGGCTTCAAGGTCAAGCTTCAGTTACTCCAGTTACTCATCGTAGTGGACTTCAGCTTCTGAACACGAATTCTAGCAGTGAGAGGCCCCAGATATACTAGTTGATCTCCCATTCATTCTTCTGGGTCACACTCAGGCAACCAATCTGTCAGAAGGGCATTCATGCAGGCAGGCAGCCAATCAGGTGCATAGTGCATTCAGGCCATTCACTCCTCTCCAGACACTCACAACAGGTTATGTGTATTGGGACAAGTACCCAGCCATTCAACACACCACACTGCATTCATACCAGTTTCGGGCAGGGCTGTCTCAGTCATTGTGTCAAACACCAGATACTAGACACCCACAACACAGAATGCATATTCGTCACACACTCCATTCACCCAGGTCCCACCCACAGGTGTACCCACAACATACAGTCATTGGGAAGGCTCCAGTCTGTGTGGTCAGCACTTCACAACAACACCATATATGGAACTTCCACCCAACAGCCGGTCAGGGGGAAGGGACAGAGTCAGGGCTTCCCAGGACTTTGGGAAACAAGGTAACAGGCAATAGAAAGCAAGAGGCCACAGGGGCCATCTTGTTTCCTATCAGGAATCAACTGATTCCATCCAATGGCAGGGCCTGGGTACCCCAAAATGGAGGATACTCAGAGCACCTGTTAAATTCAGCATGGAGGTGCCACCAGCCCATACCCTGCTCTGTGGGCCACACACAGGTGCCCAAAAACATACACTAGGGGCACAGGGTTGTACCCCCCACCCATGGGTGCCATAAGGGTATCCCATGGGTCTGTTCACCAAACCAAAAGAGAGAGCTGCACCGCCAGGAGCCCCACATGAACTTCTGCACTGAAAACACAACATAACACACAATAAAAAGCAGTAAAGGACAAGGTTACGGAGGCCCTGTCCCTCCGGTGCATTTCCAGCATCACATTGACCTAGGGCCATATCTAAACTCTCAGACTCTTGATTGATTCCACCCTTAGCCAGAAGACCATGGAGCTTCCTGTGGAGATAGGCGCGCAAATACACATGTGTGAGAAGAATCGGTCAGTAAGTGCTCATGATGAAATTCCTGTCCAGTCCCCGCAGGTGGCCCGTGGACTGAAGGCAAACTGGTTGATTGGAGAAGAGTCGATTCCAAGAGACTGAAGCTGAGCCACAGATGTAAGTAGAACATCAAAGGTGTCAAAAACACGGGGGAGGGACTCTATTGCAAATATATGTATAGAACTAACAGGTTTTTTGGGGATAAGAAAGGAGAGAAATAGATACCTAAAACTCCAAATATTGGGGTATTATTTAAGGATTCCTGAGGCAAAGCGAATAAGAAGAGTGTGTACCAAACTGAAAAATGGGGTAAAAAACGGAGATGAGATACATTTACTTAAGATAGTAAAGGAAGGCGTACACAGAAAAGTGCATATGTTTATGGATTATGAATATGTCAGTATTCAACTTTTAGTGTGTCTAAAGTAGGAGATATAAAACAATAGTAAAACATTAAGGAGAACATCAGATTTTTAAATCAAGAGATTGACGTCAATCAGGAGGGTAAAAATCAAAGGAGAATAATAATAACATAAAGAATAAACTCTTAAAACATCAATAATAAAATCATTACATACATTTTTAAGGTGTTAAAAAAATTGTTTTTTGGTAATAAGCTGCAATGGTACCGGCTCAAATTAATCAGTATGGTATACTCGATAAAATAAATAAAATAATAAAAGATCTGGTAAGCATTGACAGTCGAGATTGGCTTGTCATCATGGGGGACACTCCACTTCTACACCTATGGAGGACACTGCTGAGATACAGACCTAACATAAGACAGTAACAAATGGAGTGGGTTAGCGGCATGACTAATAAAACAGCCTTGCAGTGGCCTCAAGAAGGTTCATTGTCAAAAACAATATTGCGACATATGACAACATATATGATTCAAGGGGAAGAAGTTACAGAAAAGATTGGCCATTTTTGAGTTGTGGGAAATGTATCCAAGCGAGAAAGAAGATCCGCCTGAGAAGGATTGGATGCTTAATCAGCATAAGGAGGATATAACGTCTTTGGCTCCTCTTTCCACCACTGAAAAAACTCCTCTTTCCCCTTCTGAAAAGAAGAGCACAGATACTGAGGAACAGAGATTTTATCCTTTAAAGGAATTGAAAGAATCAGCAGGGTATGTTAATCTGACATACAAGCCCCCCCACTTTTAACTGTGAGGATAATGAGGAAGCGAGCAAAAGTAGAGAACGCAAATATATACCAACACCTTTTGAAAGTAAACAGGATTATGAGCAAAAGAACAGGCAGGACAGACAGATGGAGATAGAGGGAGAGGCAAGGAGACAAAGGGAAGTGAACGATAAGGCTAACGGAGTAACAATAGTACAGAATGAATGGATGGAGAACATATATCACTCAAGCTAGATGACAAGGGCATTGATAGGGTTCGAGAAAGGGAAGAAAGAGACAAACAGGAAAAGAAAGAAAGAGAAAATTTGAAAGCATACAAGGAAGAGAAGGAAAAATAGAGGAAGGGAAAGGAAGAATGAAGAATGTACACGGCAAGGAAATAAAAGGAGAGACTAGAAGAGAAGAAGCTAGAGGAGACAGAAATACAGAGAATACAAGTACACAGGTTGAAAAAAGGCAAGAGGAAGAAGAGAAAAGAGAGATGAGAAGAAGGGAATATGAGATGAACAGAAGTATGGGACTAAAGGATGATGCAATAGATTATTTATTTCATTGAAGCAAAGTGGCGATCAATGCACAAGAACCATTTGCGGAAGAGAGAGGGTCACTGCAGTCCCACAGGGAGCTGCAAGGAATTATGAGAATACAAACATGGGCTGATGAGCATGAAGCAGAAGACATAGTGAAGAGTATTGGGGATTTTTATGTGAAAATGAGAGATAAAGATAGGAATAAACCCCAAGAGAATGTTGAAGGATATTTATTGAGGGAAACAGGAGGAGGGTTAGGTGACACATTACCAAATGAGCATAGAATGCTGTCTTTAAGTAGACTAGAGAGTGATGATGTGGAATGGGATAAAAGTCATACAAGCTGGGGCATAATGATGTCAGATGAAGAAAGGGAGGAAAACAAGAAAGAATGAAAAGAGGGCACCGGTGGTTTCTCAAAGGATTTGAGTGAGAGAAAGGGGTAAAATGGTCAGACTTATAGGACTCTAAAGAAAGAAAACACTAGAACCAACACTATACACTCAGCAACCACAAGCCGAGTCGCACAGTGCAGGGGATGTAACCCCACCTCATGTAAGCAGATTAAGGTCACTACCAGGACAGAAACAAATGGGCGAGACTTGCCTCACCTGGAAGGCACAAGGCGTAGGTGGGTATGATTATGGATCAGGGTTTTCACAATTTCCATTATTAGATAAAGGGGGAGGACAACCACAACATACTCCATGGCCACAAATGGCAAGGATAATTTGAAATGTAAATTACCTAGTTTGACCTCAGGTACAGGAACATAGATTTATGAGTTAGAAAGAATGACACCAGGAATGACAGAAGATTTGGAGAAACTGGCAAATATTTTATGGACCACTAGTCCATATGATGTAGGCCTATTGAAAGGAGTAGAAGCAGTTAAAATCAAGCTTAAACCAGGAGCAATTTTGACACGAGCAAAACAATATCCCATGTTCCGAGAAGCAGATGAAGGTATATTCAAGACCATTTCCACTTTAATGAAGCATAGAATATTGGTGACATCTTATTCCCCATGTAACACGGCTGTGTACCAAGCGAGGAAATCAACTGAGGGTTCATGGAGATTTATGCAGGATCTCTGTCCCCTTAAACAAAATAGTAGAGGCAGAGTCTCCTTTAGTTTCAAATTCCACCACAATATTAAGTAATATTCTATTGAAGGCTAAATATTTTACAGTTATAGAGCTAAAAACATGTTCTTCTCAATTCCCCTCCATAAGGACTCACAAGATTTGACTTCCTTTTCATAAAGAAATATTGCCACAAGGGTACTTTAAGCCCCCATTCATCTTTAACAGGGTCATTCACGTGGACTTGGGTAATTTATTCATCGAGATTACAATAATACAGTACGCAGATGACATATTGGTGTGCAATGAGACAGAGGAAAGGTGCAACTCATAACCATATTAGCAGAGAAAGGATACAAAGTGGACAAAGACAAGTTACAATGTTGTCAGGAAGAGGTCCTGTACACAGGACAGATAATCTCACAAGAGCGGAGAAAAGTGAAACATGAAAGAGCAGAAACAATTATGAAGACTTCAGAACCTAAAACAGTGAGGGAAATGCAACTATGTTAAAGCCTATGTAACTATTGTAGGACCTGGGTTTTCGATTGTACGACAAATATTCAACCACTTTTAAAAGGACTTAAAGAAGTACAGGTAGACAAAAGTAAGATAACATGGACAGATTAAATGACTGAATGATTTGAGGAATTAAAGAAGGCAATTAGTACAGCCCCTGTGCTAGGAATTCCAGACTATTATGACAGATGTTACTTATATTCTCATTCAAATGGACAAGTCAAGACAGCATTAGAACATGGACACAGACCATTAGCTTATTACAGTGGGAGTTTAAATCCAGTTACGAAAGGGCATTACCCTTGCGAACAAGCTTTAGCTGCTGCTGCATTTGCAATTGAAAAGGCTTCAAGTATTACAATGGGGTGTTGCTTAACATTATTCTTTGAGCGTGCATTGTTTGTCATTCCAGAGAAACCCAAAAGTACATTGACTACACAAAGAGCATTAGGGTATGAGATAATTATCTCAAACAATGTGATCAAAATAGTTAGATGCAGAATGGTGAATACAGCAAAATTCATATCAGAACCTGTAGGGATCGATGATTATTTACATGATTTCACAATGTATATGGAATTTTATTTTAGAGAAAATGCTCTCGGAGGGGGGGCTCTTCTTATTGATGGTTCTTCAAAAATGTACCAAACTACTGGCAAAAGGCATACTAGATCAGCCGTAGTAAAGATAAACTGTGATGGTGAATTTGGAGCAGTTAAAAGTGCAAGATTGCCTTTGCATTGCTCAGCACAGGCTGCAGAATTAGTGGCACTTATCCCTGCACTCCAAAGATATGAGGATGAGGAAGTGACGGTGTACTTAAACTCCGCCTATGCGAGGTCAACTGTGCATGCCGCCCTATCAGATGAGTTTATTGATGCATTAAGGCTCCCATTGACTATCACAGTCATAAAATGCACAGTGCTTACAAAAAGAACAGACGTCATTTATTGCAGAAACAAAGTCACAGATTTAGAAGCCAAAAGGCAGCATACTACCCAAATATTTTTGATTTTGAAGTAATAAGTGTTAAGCAAATGACAATGCCTGTTGGTAAAGGAGGGATTTAACATGCTGTCTATTGTTCAGTTAATTGAAATACAAGGTCGAGCCTCACAGGAGGAGCAAGATTTATGGAGAAAGCAGGGGTGTTCTTTATCCACCAAGGAGGCAATCTGGAGGCAGGATAGCACTGGAAAGACAGTTATACCTCTAGCATTATTGAGGGTAGCGCTGGAGCAGCTTCACTACCCCATTCATACAACTCAAGTCTTGCTGCTACAATTGCACCAAATTTGTTCGAACATGTGGTTCAATTTATTGTGAATTGCATTGTATGCCAAAAACATACTGCAGGGCACACTTTGTGAACAGTGAGAGGATTATGTGGATATGGTGCAGACATGCAACGGTTATAGGTACAAGCTGGTATTGGTATGTCCCTTTTCTAGATGGATCAAGGAACACACCGCAATGTCACATGCGCCGTCAAGTTCCTTTTTGCCTGAGGTGTTCCCAAGATGGGGTGTGTGGGAGGTGCTGCGGTCTGACAATGGACAGCATTTTGTAAATGAACTATTTAAGCATTTAACTCTTTTATTAGGTATAAAACACAAGTTCTTTTCTGCCTATCACCCGCAAGAAAATGGGATTGGTGAGAGAAAAAAACAGACTCCTTAACCCCTTAAGTGCCACGGGTATTTCCCCCCAGTGCCAAGGCCTTTTTTGGTGATTTCAGTATGTGGCCAATCAATGGCTTGTAACCTTTTTGATACATGAGATTTCTTGGCCAAATTTGGCTCCTTTTTTTCCCACATATAGGTGGTCATAACGCCACCCAAGAAACTTAGGTTGCTGTAGGCGGGTGAGAGAAAATAAGAAAATGTTGGGTTTTTTCAAAATATGCCAATAAAATGATGTACAAAGAAGCCTGTGTTTTTTTCCTTGTAAGAGCTAGGAACAAATGGTTTGCTGTGCTGTATTCCACAATTTCCTGGCTTTCAAGAACAGGTTGAGTGGAAACGAAAAAACATTATTTTGATGTGGTTATCAACCGTTTTGTGAGAGGTAGGCGATTTTGGCAATTTTAGCCAAATGGACATGCATGGACAGAATGGAAGAAAAGCCGAATTGGAGCACAGAAAGGCATATATTTCTGAAAAGTCGATAAAATTCCAAGTTTAGGAAAGGGTGATTTGCGTAGGTGGAGCAAAAAATAGGTCGGGGAAAATGCCATAGATTGGGGGAAAAGCGGGAAAATGACAGAAAAAAAAGGTATGTGTTGGACATGGTTGGCTTGGTACGGCAATGGCTTCTTTGAATTTTGAGAAAAGCAATGCTCCGCTACATTCCCCCGACTCTTGCAGTTAGGAAAGTGCACATTTTTTGTAGTGTACCTCAAGCCAAACACAGAGCCATGGTACACATGAGTTTTATGCTTACGTCCTGAACAGACGTACTTAGCATGTGTAAATCAGGAAAAACAATGTGGTGAGGAACGGCAAGCACACTGTTTTTGAAAGAGCACAGGCAGACCTTTTCAAGGGTAGGTGACTTGTGCAGGTTACAAAAGTGTATGATGCCTAAAGGAGCGACTAGATGTAGGACACATTTGGGAAATGAAAGGGTTGTGTGACAAAGGGCACCAGCAAATGGGTCAAAATGTTATGAAAACCACACAAACACAACCAATGTTATACCTTCCCGCGTTCCTACAGGTGTCCCTATGAAAACGGTACCTCACATGTGTGGGTGCACCTACCTGGGTGCCAAGGAGAAAGCCTAAAACACGGGTAACCCAAAGTCTGTTTTGACACGTGAATTTCACACTTTCTGCAGACGGGCACACCATACAGATATGGGCCTTGGGTGTTGAAGCCACCAAGGAAAACAGGGAACCTCATGCATTTCCGAAAAGAGGACACCCGTGGGAATCCGCAGAGGTATGATTTGCGCAAATCGGCCCACAATTTATTACCCAGACACACCCGCAAAGCCCGAAATGTGGGAAATTAAACCCATTTTCCGTACATTTCACTCGCCTCACCCATCGAAACACGCTGCCAACAACACATGGTGCCTCATTCCGAGTATGGCGGTAATCATGGTGCTATTTGCGCCATGACTACCTCCCACACCGGTACCGAGTCCGCCCTGGTTGAATGGGGACTTACCGGTCCATTCCGACCTTGGAGGGACAGGTAAGCCTCCATTGAAAAAAACATTCCCCATTCCCATTTCAGCCCCCATATGGCTCAATGGGAATGCGGAAGTAGCTAATTACGGTACCGCAATTTGCGGTACTGTTATTAGCTCTCTGGTCCCTTAATGGCTCCCGCTAAGGGAGCCTGGTAAAACTAGGCACCCATTGCGGGACCCGCTAAGGGACCTCTTAGTAGGGCGCAAAGGGATTACCGGCACCGATGTCCTTAACGGTGCCCGGTATCCCTTTGCGCCCTACTCGGAATGAGACCCATGGCGTACCTTCCCGCGTCCCCACACATGTCCCAAAGAAAACAGTACCTCACATGTGAGGGTGCACCTACAGGGGGCGCAGAAGGAAACGGGTAACCCACTGGTAACACCAAGCCTTTCGGCACAGCCCATTTTATTCATGTGGGCAACCTACAGATTTGGGCCTAGGGTGTCGAAGTAAGCAAGGAAAGGGGGGAAATAAAAAATAACCCCAAGCATTTCCCCCCTTCCCTGGGGGCAGATGATCAGCCATCTGCCCCCAGGGTTCAGCACATATGTGCCCCCATGCTTTGGGGGCCGGGGGAGAGGGCTGCTTACTGTAAGCAGACCCTCTCCCCCACGTAACAAACGTATCCCTGGTGGTCCAGTGGGCATTGCTGGGTGCGAATCGAGTGCTCTGCGCCCTCTCCGTGCCCAGCAATGCTGTCACACAGGGTGTCATTGGAAAGGGGACAATATCCCCTTTTCAACGACACCCTTTCCGAAAAAATCCCTGGTGGCTAGGGCCCCCAAACCCCCTGCCCCCTTCCCATCACGTTTTTTTTCCTGCATTTTTTTATTTTTTTATGCCCCCACCCCTGGGGGCAGATGGTCACCTGTCTGCCCCCAGGGGTCTTTATATATGGGCCCCCATGCTTTGGGGGCCGAGGAGAGGGGGCTGCTTACTGTAAGCAGCCCCCCTCACCCCCACGTCACAAACATGTCCCTGGTGGTCCAGTGGCCATTTCCGCCTGCGCATCAAGCGCCCTGCGCCCGATCCGCGGGCAGCAATGCTGTCACACAGGGTGTCGTTGGAAAGGGGTGAATCTCCCCTTTCCAACGACACCTCCCTCGATCTGCGGCTTGAAATACAGCCGGAGAACGGTGGGGAGAAAGGTGAACACTCACCTTCTATTTTCACCATAGCAGCCCGAAATGGCAGCTGCAGTGAAAATTACTTTCAGTTTCACGCCGACGTGCATTACGTTCGCCAACGTGAAACTGAAGGTAATTCAGCCCCCTGGCAGTGAGGGGGGACCTCCCCCTCACATAGCCCGGGGGTTGGATTACAGTTTTGAGCAATCCCTGCAGGGATCGCTCAAAACAAGTTGCCAAAAAGGACAAGCTATCTCGTCCTTGGCACTGCGTATGCACTGTCAAGGACGAGATACCTCGCCCTTGGCACTTTAGGGGTTAAAGAGAGGATGAAGATAATTGAAGAAGAGGAGGTGGTCGTGGACTCGACCAGATGGACTCGACCTAGCTCATGCCCCCTCACCTCCATCATACTGGAACAGTAGGAGAGGACCCTATGCGGAACACCAGATATCATCCGACTACCACATTGAGTGTATGAGAGACAATACGCACTCAAACAACCGTATCAAGTGTACACTCACTCTGAGAGGGTGGAAGGATGTCTACACACATCATTGGGAATCATAGAGCTATAAGTGAAATCTGACAAGAGCAGAGTTACGACATAGAGGAAAGATACTGAGACTTACTGAAACAATATGAAAATACTCAAAGAATAAGGAGTTAACTGAAGTAGCAATAGAAACATGTAAACGCACATGAATAAATCATATAAGTAAGGAAGATAAAATAACCTGCTGATTAATAAATGTATATATGCAGAAACGCAAGGTAGATGAGATATATAGAAGCTTGCTGCAGAGGAAAGAATAACATGGCTAGAGCAGTCTTGATGGAAAGATGGATGTCAGACTTGTATTAAAACCATTCAATCTACCTATTAGCCAGACCAGGGCTACAGAGTCAGGAGATGCTGGAAACGAGCTTTGTGTGAGGAATTAAGGGGAGTCTATAGGCCTGGGATCAAGGATGATACATCAAGGAATAATTGCACAAGAGGAGTCAAAACGATAAGGCATGTACGTACGACCCATTTCTTTTAGGTTAAGCGAAGGAGAAAACATCTGCAAGAGTCAAGTATTAGACAATTAACAATGCGGAAAACCCATGAAAGATGGACTGTGCAAGTCTCTAGAGGCCAAGAAGGGTAATGATATCTAGTTCAATTGAATTAAATATCAGTAAATATAAGGTCGAGATGGACCTATTTGTGGTTCCCCAGACGTGATTCAGAAGTTGAAAACAAGAGATTTTCATTAAGCCCAAACAAAGATACTAGTGTGCCTACACTCCCTTGAATGTCCCAGAGCACAGAGCAGGCTTCAAGGTCAACTACAAAGCAGAAGCCTTGGCTTGGGGCCTGGCCGATGCAAGACAGTGGACTAATTAGGAAAGCAGGTCTGACGTCTGACGTCTGCGGCACCTGAGTTTCGTTTTGCTTAAGTGCTGCTATCAGTGGTTCTATGGAGCAACATGCTATACAATGTTGCAAAGACCAGCCCACTGCCATTTTTTCCGCCATAATCATTATTATACGTATTTAGAGGTAGTTAGAGGTGTGCCCACCAGATAAGGTGCAGCCAATGAAGTTATTAACATGTATACATACTATAGGTACATATGTTCCCTTAACCAATTCCTCCCTTCAATAGGATTTAGTTTGCCATCTGTATGATGTCATAGATGACGCATATCAAGGTATAACACCTTTGTATAATCACATTTGGATTTGAGTGCATGAATTACTGCAAGTTATTCCCCAGATTACCCTAAATTATTTCTATGCTGATAATAAAGTAGTATTCACCATATTCTTTGAGTCTGCCCAGTTATTTGGGTCTGAGATCATTATTGGTAATTCCATCTAGCACATGAGATGCTTCAAGTTACCAGAGCACATATCAATCAATCTGCAAAGGAGTATCATCATGTGAGGGTCATAATTAGCTATTTATGCCAAGATAATAATGGAAAACAAAGATTAGAAGAAGGAGACCTGTATGATACTTACATTGATATCAGATAGATGGGATGGTAACAGGATACTACAACTAATGCATGTCATAGGTCACAGTATGTATGCTCATAGTGCGGATTGTGACAGAATACAGTCAACAGACATAAATGTATAGCAATGTGCCCAAGTAGAATTCTACATTTATGCTCAGTGGGGAAATTACATTGAGGTGATAAATCCAATGTAATTCATGTTGTGCTAACTTCTTCTGTAAATCAAGTACCGCTCAACATTTATGTGATTATTTTGCTCTACCATAAGCTTGCACATTTGCCCTTGTTTGTATTTTTAAATGTTGTCCTATTTGTGCATTCACAATACTTTGTGAAATCAGAGACCTGATGAGGCCCAACAAGGCTGTGACATGTGTCTGGGGTTGCTGTCGATACTCTTGTTTAGAGGAGAACTGCCTGGCTATTCCGTGCTGGACTGCCTCAGGGCAGGACAAAGACTGATATGTTATGGATATTTCTCTTCTGTGAAAGAGATAGTGAGCTAAAGAATCTGGGTAAGAATCTCAAAACCAGGACTTAATGGCCAGCAGAGCGACTCCCAGGACCCCCCTTGTTTTTGCTAGAAAATATAGATGAGATCGCAGATCATGAATGTTTTGTGAAATATTTTGACACCTTTCATTTTTGCAAACACAGGCCAGTGCAGTGAGCATACAAAACCAACTGGTAGCACTGTCCTGGTCCATTTCTGAACTCACCATCAGAGTTTAAGGAACAATTCCGATACGTACCGAAACACCTGGTGGAGGGAGAGGTTGTAGATCAGAACAAATAAATATTCCCCCCACCACCTGAAAATAGCCAGTATGTGTGGTCTACACATTCTGTGGTGCAAAGACAGAGACAAATTGCAAGAATCCACACCACTTAACATGACATGGGGGTGAATCATGGAAAGTACATGGAACAGACACTCTAGGTGTAACATGTAGAAATCCCCATGTAATATACTTCCTCAATTCCACTCATTTTGCGATAATCTTTAGTTCAAGCCATCTACCCATATATGCAGATTGGAAGGCCAAAGAGGGTGCATTTTGGTGGACAACTAAGCAGCTTAACAAAGCAATGCAGACAAACAAATATGAACATATTAAACATGCCTCGGGCCTTCCAGTATGCTGGAATCTTGGCGCCAATGATTGTTATAATAGACAAAAAGGTACAGGAGTAAGCCCTTATATAGCTAAAGCTGCAAAAAACGTTTCACAAACATATGCCATTTCCAATGTCAAAGCATATCAACTCATGGCAAAGAAAGAACCTTTAAATGTGGTCATTAGCGAGATAGACACATGGGGAAAGTAAGGTAATTGGTCTGCAATCCTAGACAGAATCGTGCAACTAGAAAAGGCCAGGACCAAAAGAGAGACGAATTATGCAGAATCATCCTACACCTGGAAAACAAGCCATCCTGGAAATCCAAAGACTAGCAGAACATTCCACAGAGAAGAGCTTCAATATCACTGATGACAACTTCATAGCATTGCAGCAGGGAAATTACAAGCTGAGAGATGAGGTAGTGGATATGGTGCATATCATACAAGAGGATTTGAATACCTGCAAGGTGAACAACCTGTAGTTGTCAAACATCTGAAGATCACAGACTTCTGGGACACTGTTTATGGGAAGTCCAGATTGGTCTACCATAACATGATAGCCAGCACCACTAACGGAAATTAACTTATGAATGCAAGCACAGTGACAGGCAATTGCAGAGTCCAACTATATTCTACTGAGCATATTCAAAAAGACTTCCTATGGAATATTGGTGTGGGGCAAAGATCTTATGTCATGGACACCTCATAGGATCCTGAACATTCCCATGGCAACAGTCACCTCTGTTGTGTGAGAAATTGCAGTCCTGGTGCACCATGCATCAAGTGAAAGATCAATGGAAACAACCATCTACGAGGTGCCTTACACCAATGCTTGTGTGGTGCACAGAAACTCTACTGTTCATCAGTATCCCTGAAAGATTGTGTGGGTGGGAACTTGACATGTAAGATGCCAGGACATTTCTAAGATCGAACCATGTGAGCAGAATTCGAATTCCAACAAATGTAAGTTAAGTGCAATTTGAATGGAAACATTTAGTAGCAAAGTTCTACCACTACATAATGGATACCACATCGTGCAGTTTAACACTTTGTGCTGTTGTGTGTCTGTGGGAGTCACCAGACCTGATCACTGTCTAAAAGGTGGTAGATTGTTGCAACATCATCCTTCATCCACCGCAGCAGACTGAACTAATACTACTAAATTGACATGAAGTGAAGCTAACACCTCTGCAGAACCCACAGTGATCATTGAAACTGGCATATCTTCTGAACACAAAGATACACATCACCAGCACCACAGAAACCTTTATGGAAGCATCAAACAGAGTGATGCACATGACCAAAGCCCTGCTGGAGAAAACACCAGAATGGCTAAAAGAGGTTCACGCCCTACTGGAAAGTTCCTCTCCATCAAATGGAAACTCCATCCTGGTATCCATTACAAACTGGCTGATTGATTAATTTTTCTCCTTGATGCTCTTGATGCTCTTGATGCTCTTGCCCCTGTCATGAGGATCTGTTTGAAGTCCAAAGCCAAGTGCAATTCTTTGTATGACTCTGACCTAGCTACACTTAAACGTAAGTGTAGAGCGGCAGAGAGGAAATGGAGGCCATCTAGCTCATCCTCAGATAAACTCACCTGCCGCCTGCTCCAAAGGCAATACCGACTCGCTGTCCACAACAAGAAGAGAGTCCACATCCAAGGCTGTGTCTCTGTGGCATTTAACAACTCAGCCAAACTCTTTAAAATCTTCAAGGAGCTGACCAACCCTGCTGCTGCTACAGTCTCCACGCCTCCTCTCACCTCCCAGTCTCTTTGCAATACCCTTGCCTTTCACTTTATTTCTAAAACACAGGACATCTTGTCCACCCTCTCTTCCACTCCCCCTCCTCTCCCCTCTCCTTCTTGGCCTGCTGACCCTCCCTCAACTACCCCCCTCACTCTTTCTCCTCCTTTCCTCTTTCCTTCCCTGATGTGGTAGCTAGACAATTCTGATCTATGAAAGCCTCATCAAAACAGGTCCATCCCTGTTCCTCAAAAACCATTAAGGACCATGTTGATACCCTCACTCCATCCCTTACTGATTTCTGCAACCTCTCCTTTGCCTCTGGAGTTTTCCCCTCCCGTCTTAATCACTCCCGTGTGCATCCTCTCCTCAAGAAACCCACAGCTGATCCCTCCTGTCCTGCCAACTATCGCCTAATTTCCGTTACTCATTTATTGGGTAAGCTCCAGGAAAAGCTTGTCATCTCTCAGTTTACCCTTCATTCCGACTCTGTCGGCTCCCTCCATGGTCACCAATCTGGCTTCAGAGCTACCAGAAGCATGGAAACTGCTCTCCTGAACATCTGGGAAGTGCTGCTCTCCAACCCTGACTCTACCATTACCTCTGTCCTCATCCTACTTGACCTCTTCTCTGCTTTCAACAAGGTCAACCATATAACCCTGCTCAATCGTCTCTGTGACAACCTGGGTATCACTGATCAGGCTCTAGCCTGGCTGACCTCTTTCCTATCTGTTCGAAACTTCCAGGTACAACTTGGGTCCTTCCTATCTTCTATCTCTATATCTACCTGTGGTGCTTATAGATAATTTAGCAACTTGCTACGAAGCAACTTGCTAAGGCCTTGAGCGGCTATAAGAGATTATTCAGCAACTTGCTAAGGGGAGGAGTTGGTTTAAGAAAACAATGCTCTGATGCTGTAAAAAGCTGGGTTTGAGAGGTCACCAGGGGGCGCACAGGCAATGGCTGCCTGATTCTCGTGCTCTGCCGTCGGCCAGGTTTCAACCGGGACTGAGCCCTCCCTGAGGCGCCCCCGCGGCGAGAGTGTGGACCGAAGGGCAGGGAGAACCCTGGAGCCCCCACGGAGTGAAACAGCGGGGTCAGAGGACCCCCGGAGAGCGGAGATCCGGAGCTGCGGAGCCAGCAGCGGGAGCGCCGCAGAGGGCCCGAGCGGCCGCGCAGCCGGAAGACGAGGCTGTGGCTCGCCGGCACAGGAGGCTGGGATGGGAGGGCCCGTCCTCCCGTACCGTGACGAGCGCCCGTCCCCCGTGATTCCTGGACCTCCCAGGCGAGGTAGGCGCGGGCCGCGTGGGAGACGCGCCCGACCCGGAGGCGGGGGCATCGCCCCGGACGGGACTCCGGAGAGGCGGGAGCAGCGCTCTGGAGCGGACTTGGTGGCCCCCCGCGGGGGCATAGTGGGGGTCCCGCGAGGCGGACCGCGGCTGCTCCGCCCCCCCCTGCCTCCATAGAGGGCCTCGGGTTGCGGGGAGGTGCACCCTCAACCAGCACGCACGGGTCATGTCCGCGGCCCGCCACCACGCGATGGCCTCCCGCGTCCAGGGAGACACATAGGGCGCGGAAGGCCCAGAGGACACAGGGTGTGAGGCACCCGCCGGGGGCTGGCGGGGCGTGTGCCCACCCAGAGGAGCTCCCCCAGACACAGCAAAGACCAGCAAAAGGAGAGAGAGGCGACCCGGCCCCCCCGCCTCCCCAGGCCCGGATCCCCGGCCCCGCCAGGGCTGTGGGCACATTCATCACGCTGGTCGGGTCCGCAGCCCATCACCACGCGGTGACCAACACGGCAACCAAGCGCTCATCCCCCCTCAAGGAGGTCATAAAGGGAGCGGAAGGCCCTGAGGATACTGGGTGTGAGGCCCCCGCCCGAGGCTGGCGGGGCGTGTGCCCGCCCTTTCACCAGTGGGGCACAGGTGGACCCGCAAAGTGACCCACGAAGTAAACCAGGAGCCCCCCTCTATCAAAGCATACCCAACGGAGAGCCCAGGAGGGGACGGAATGGACTGGCAGAGGAACCTGCAGAAATATTGCTACCGAGACCCAGGCCCCTATGAAAAAGATCCGGTCCAAGCCAAAGGGATGGCCTATTCAGAGTCTGCTGCGCCCTCAACGGAGGCAACGGAGAGGGGCTTCCCGTCCATTTTGAAAGAAATTAGAGACATGCGCTCCGACATCGCCCAAAAGTTTGAAAAGATGGACCAACGGGTGGACAAAGTTGAGGACAGACACCTACAAGTCGAATCCAATCAATCCTCCACAGCAACCCTAGAGATAGAGACAAATATGAGGTTATCCGCTCTTGAGAAGAAGGAGGAAGAGAGGTCGAGACAAATGGACGATTTCGAGAACAGGGAACGGAGAAACAACCTCAGGTTTTTTGGGGTCCCCGAGGCGGAGGGGGAAACGGAGAGAGAGCTCACCCGAATGGTGCGGAACATAATCGCCCTCCTCTTCGAAGATGAGATGACCGCTGAACTCATGTTTGATCGGGTACACAGAGCGGGTGGACGTGCAGGGGCCTCCCGATCGATTCTGGTCCGGTTCCACTATTATCTGGAGAAGACACGGGTTCTGGAAGCAGCCAGGGGGGCCCAAGAGATTACATACAACAACGCACAGGTCTCCATCTTCCAAGACCTCTCTGCATACACATTATCCAAACGCAGGATGTGCCGCCCCCTCACCCAGCTGCTGAAAGAGAAGGGAGTACGATACAGATGGGGCTTCCCTTTCTCCCTAACTTTCGAATACCAGGGCCAACGGACGACGTTGATCACGGAGGAAGACATCAAGGGAGCCATCCAGGACTATGTGGTGGATCCACCCCCCCGAAGGGGCCCATCAGGGCCGGCTACGGGCGGAGCATGTGGCCCGGGCCCGTCGGGCGAAAGAAGGAAAAAATCTGGGACACGGAAATTTAGGAAAATGAGCACACCCTCACCAGCGAAAGAGGCAGAGCGGAATGACTCTGAGGGATGACCACCAAAGGGTCCCAGACAGCACCGGTGCGAGAGTGTGGTCTTTAGGGACGACCGAAGTTAGCCAATCACCTACAGGGAGGCAATCCGGGGATCACCGAAAGGCAACACTGATGCCAGAATCCCACTGAACAGCAAGTAAAATGGGGGCAATTACGGGGACGAATTTGGGGGGGGCTCATAAGAAGGGGGCTTTGTAATGATCGCCTGGCCGAGAGGGGCAGGCTGGTGGTCCGGCCAATATGCCAGGAATGGCGAAACTTTCTGGCTGGACGCCGGGGCAGTGGGTGGGGGTCTACGATCTAGTTTGGGTTTGTTTGTTGGGGATAGGGTTCGGGGGGCAGTTGGGGTAACATCTCAATAGCGTCCAACCGGTGAATCAAGGGGAGCGAGAAGGGAGAATCGATGCAAAGTTGTTGACCACTAGGGCAGGAAACACTGATTATGGCTGACAGCCGCCCGGCCCTGGGAGTGGGTACCCTGAATGCGCGGGGGCTGAACACCCCCACAAAAAGATCTCTGATATGTAGAGAGTTCAAGCGGGGGAAGCTAGACCTATTATTTGTGCAAGAAACACACTGGGCAAGGGGGAAGGAGCCCAGGCTGCGGGGGGAGGAATCGAGGAGGTCTTCCATGCATCCCACAGGACTAAGAAAAGGGGGGTGGCCATTTTGATAGGAAGGAATGTAGGGTTCGAAAAGGACGCGATCTTGAAAGATCCCGAAGGCCGCTACCTGCTGATACGGGGCTTCCTACAGGGGTCCCCCCTTACCCTGGCGGTGGTATATGGCCCGAATGAAAGCCAAGCCCAATTCTGGGAGGAAACCAGGGACAAGCTCAGGCTATTCACACAAGGTCCGCTGGTGGTGGGGGGTGACTTCAACATGGTCCTGGACCCCTCCATAGATAGAAAGCGGATGGGCCCCGTCAACCCCAGGCCCACAGAAGAGGCCATGGCTCAGAGCTTTCGGAGAGTGAATGAGGACCTGGGCCTGATGGATACTATCCCGAACCCCAGAACAGGGATCCCCTCCTTTACCTATTACTCAGCCATACATAACTCTTTTTCCAGGATAGACTACATTTTAACGGACGAAATCCTTCGTCCGTACGTAGCAGGGTACAGGATAGACCCAGTCCCCTGGTCTGATCACGACATGGCAGAGTTACCATCGCAATGGGCTGGAATAGGGAAAGCAGAGGGCGTTGGAAATGTAACGATGCCCTGCTAAAAGATGAGGTAATTGCTCAAGAGGTCTTGGACTCCATAACAGAGTTCTTTGAGCTTAATGATAACGGGGAGGTGGCCACGTACACGCTCTGGGATGCCTTTAAGGCAACCCTACGAGGGGTCCTGATAAAAATAGGCGCTCTGAAGAAGAGGGAGAGAGAGGCCCAGGAGAAAGCCCTGTGAGAAAAAATAGCCCGCCTCCAACCGGATGGATCCCTGACGCAACCCCTAGAGCGTGAACGGGTGGCCGTACTGGAGTAATATAGGCTCCAGCTAAAAGATCTCCTCCTGCACAAAACAGAGAGGAGCCTCCAAATGGTCAAACAAAAATATTATGAGAAAGGGGACAAGGCGGATAGGATCCTAGCCTGGAAGTTGAGGGAGGTCCAGAGAAGCAGGAGGGTGAAGGAGGTGAGGGACGCCCGGGGACGCCTTGGCTGCGACTTTCTCCATATAGGAGAGGCTTTCCGACAATACTACAGTACCCTCTACTCCTCCGAATACGACGGAGACGATTCCCAGATAGAAAACTTTCTGAACTCCATACAGATTCCATCCCTCTCCAGGGAGATGACAGAGGGGTTGGAGGGCCCGATAACCGAGGAGGAGGTGGATAAGGTGATTAGCGGGATGAAGGTGCGAACTACCCCGGGGGAGGACAGCTTCTCCGTTCTCTTTTGTAAGAGATTTCGCTCCTCTCTGGCCCCATACCTAGCGAGGGTCTTCAACGCGGTGCTAGAGGGGGACATCCTCCCCGAATCCATGATGGGAGCCGTGATAGCGGTCTTGCCCAAAGAGGGAAGGGATCTAGCGGACTGTTCTTCCTACCGCCCCATATCACTATTAAACATTGACGTGAAGATCTTGGCCAAGGTGGTGGGGAGGCGGCTGGAAGGAATAATGCTGAAGTTAGTCCATTGGGACCAGGTAGGCTTTATCAGAGGAAGGCAGGGATCAGATAACATCCGCAAAACAATAGACCTGCTCCACTTCGCTCAGTCATCGGAATTGGACGCATGTGTCCTCTCCTTGGATTCGGAGAAGGCCTTTGACAGGGTGGAGTGGCGCTACATGGAACTCCTCCTCCGCAGGATGGGCTTTGGATCTCATATCATGCTTTGGATAGCTGCCCTCTATAGAGCCACAACGGCAAGGGTACAGGTGAATGGGACACTATCCGAATCATTCCCCCTCTCCCCCGGGACGAGGCAGGGATGCCCACTCTCTCCCCTAATATATGTTCTCACGATGGAGGCATTGGCTATAGCGGTCAGAGCCCACCCGGACATCAAGGGTATCAAAAGGGGTGAAGTTGCATTTAAGCTCTCCCTGTTCGCGGACGATGTCCTGGCCTACCTGGTGGACCCGGGCTCCTCGCTCCCCCTTTCCTGGCCCTGGTTTCAGCATTTTGACGCTTTTCTGGTCTAAAAATAAACACCGGGAAATCTGTCATGCTTCCTATGAGAACTATGGACCCAGTGCTAGACCCTCTGGACAGGTTTCACGGGATTAAGGTAGGGAAGGTCGCCATAAGGTATCTGGGGGTACTTCTCACTTCTAATGAACTTTCGGGCAGCTAATTACGACCCCATGATTGCGGTGATCACTTCAGACTTGAGGAGATGGGGGAAGATGATCCTCTCTTGGTACGGCCGAATGACTGCAGTTAAAATGAACATACTCCCACGGCTCCTGTACCTCTTCACTGCACTCCCAACCAATGTCCCAGCACAGAGCTTCAGAGATCTGCAGAACGGGGTAGGAGACTTTGTATGGCAGGGGAAAACCCTGAGAACCGGAAGGGCCACGTTGACTCTGCTAAGGGAGGAGGGGGGATTTGGGCTACCGGACTTCCACCTTTACTTCTGCGCGGCCCAACTGCGTGTCCTCCTGGAGCACATGAAAGAGGGGCTGGGAACGTACTGGTCTTATCTAGAGGATATGGATGCCCACCCTCTAAAAGTCCGAGACCTCCTATGGGCACCACGCAGGAAGATCCCGAAACACCTAAGATCCCATCCGACCCTGGGAGTCCTATGGGACATCTGGAAAGAGAGCCCCGGCACCGCTCACCTCACCACATGGCCTTCCCCGATGTCCTCTCTCTGGGGCCACCCTATCAACCTGGGAGGGCAGGGGTTCAGGCACTCTCAGATATGGTCAGATAAGGATCTGGAGTGGGCTGGGCAGATATTCAGAGAGGGCGAATTCCTGTCTTATGAGGACCTGAAGGATGCTCTCGGACAAAGATCACTTTCCATCTTCGAATACCTCCGCCTGAAGGGCATCCTCTGCGACCAATCATGGGGCCCAAACCTGAGGAGGCAGCTGACTCCCTTTGAGAAGCTCCTGGACTCAGCAACTTCCAGGAAGGGGGCGGTGTCTTGTATGTATAAGTTATTAAATACCTACAACTTACAAGGAAGAAGGAGCTTCCGCCCGTTCTGGAACGACCTGGCAGGCGAGGAAATCTCTGAGGATGCCTGGGCCAAAATATTCAATTTTATTTTGAAATTTGTTTATTGGCATTTAGTTAGGGTTACAAAACAACACCATCAGCGGGTGCATCTGTCAATATCAAATGAGCAAATTTCCACATAGTTCAGCAGCATATTAAACAGTAACTACAAACAACAAATTAACATTAACCGTCTCCTGAGTCGTCTTGAACAATGTTTTACTGGTCTCCGACAGGGTGGATGTTTGGGTTATGGGGGGGGGGCAAAACCAGTTCAGGAGCCTTCTTGGGCCATGATGGTTTAGTTCCAAGTGACTTAGTTGGCTGCATGGATCAGCGATTCGTCCTGGCGAGTTATTCAAGGGGGTTTGTCGTCTGGAGAGTGGAACAGTTTTACCATGGTGTCTTTCCATGCAGCTAGTGCCATGCTCGAGTCTTCGGAAGATCTGGCTACACTATCCTCCCAGGCCCTTGTTTCGGCGTTCGCCCATTTCTCAAGTTCTTTATGCCATACCGTGAAGATCGGACCTGTGGGCTTTTTCCATGACATGGCCATAGTTCTTTTAGCCAATATGCACACTAAGTCCATCAGTTTAACTGAGTGCTTGAATTTAGCTAGTCTGGGGTAGGTTCCCAAAAGGCATTCATGCGGAGTCCATGTGTACCTGGTCAGACCCGCCTTTTCACACGTTTGCTTTATTTTGGACCAGAGGGTCTGAGTTTTGGTGCAGTTCCAGAGCATATGGATCAGGTTTGCATTATCCGTCCCGCACCAGGTGCAGTTCGGTTGTGTAGAATTGTTGAATATAGCCAATTTGCTTGGGGTAAGGTAGGTGCGGTATAATACATTTATCTGGATCAGTCGAAATCTGTGGTTTCTAGAGACCTCCCTAGGGAACGCCAGTGCTCTATCCCACTCCTTATCTGACATCTCCAGTCCCATGTCCGTTTCCCACTTAGACCTAAGTACTGCACTCCGGGGGTTAGGAGTGTCGATTAGGTGACCGTATATTTGGGACACCACCCTCCCGCCTTCTCCGAGATTATATAGTAGTGTTATGAAGGGGTCCATTTCCGGTTCCTCTGGCCAGGTTGCCCATTCTATTCGTGCTATTTTTCGAATCTTCTGGTACCAAAGGTATTGGCCAGAGGGGATACCATCCTCCGCTTGCAACATGGGGAATTCCCGGAAGGTCCCCTCAGCATATAGATCTCCCCAAGTGTATACCCCTTTCCTTTCCCAGAGTCTGATATTATGCAGATCGGTGTCGGCCTTGCCCTGCCCCGATATTATTGGCATTTCCGGAGAGTATGGCTGTTTTAGTTGCCTGACCGACTTGGTTCTATGCCAAATTTTTCTACCCAGGGTCACCAAAAAGGGTGCATTGCGTAGCAGGTTTTGGGGGGCCCAAATCAGTTCTTTCAGTCTTACCGGAGATATCATGTCCTGTAGCAGGGGAGTTTCAGACGTGATCTCGTCTGCTAGCCATTTAGTTACAAAGCCCAGCTGGGCAGCAAGGTAATATTTCTCTAGATTCGGTAGTTGAATTCCACCTTGTTTGTATGGTAGAACCAATGTGGATAGGGCAACTCGGTGTCTACCACTTCCCCATAAAAAGTCCCGGATTATTGCATCAAGTAATAGAAAGAAGGGTTTAGTGATGTAGAAGTGCACATTTTGGAACCCGTATAAGAATCTGGGAAGAACAATCATTTTAACTATGGAGGCCCTACCCATCATTGATAGAGGTAGCTTAGCCCAGAATCCCATGGATTTACGCAGTCCCGGGAGTGCAGCCCTCGTGTTACATTCATGCATTAGCTCTGGGGTGTGCATTATCTGGATCCCAAGGTAACGGAATGAAGTGGTTTGCCAATTTATGCCCACCGAAGGAAGTTCTTCAGCAGGCCGACCCTTTAGTCCCGCTAGCGGAAACAAGCAGGACTTGGTTTTGCTGAATTGTATGCCCGAGACCTTCGCATAATTGTCAAGGACTTCCAGCATTGTTGGCACATTAAGAAGAGGGTTGTTGACATATATAAGCACATCATCGGCATATAAAGAAACAATGTGGTCTACCCCGCCTATCCTTATGCCCGCGTCAAAAAACTGCTTTCTAAAGTAAATAGCTATGGGCTCCAGACCTAAGATGTAAAGCATGGGTGAGAGAGGGCAGCCTTGCCTAGTTCCCCTACAGATGTCCCAGGCCTCTGACACATATCTCCCAGATTTTAGTCGTGCTCTTGGTTTATTATAAAGGATCTTAATCCACCTAATGAACCCCTGGCCAAAGCCAAATCCCTCCAGAACTGCCACCAGCCACTCCCAATAAATAGAATCGAATGCCTTAATGGCGTCTAAGGACAGTAGTGCATAGCATTCCTGGCTTGTATCGGTTTGAGCTATTATGTGCTGGAGCCTGCGCAGATTCATGGTCGTGTTACGACCAGGCACAAAGCCGTTCTGGTCCGTATGTATTATGTCTCCAATTACTCTGGATAGCCTCTTAGCTAGAATTGATGTAAGTATTTTAACGTCATAATTAAGCATGGCAAGGGGGCGGTAAGAGTCGCATCTATCTGCGGGTTTATTAGGCTTGAGCATTGGGACGACCAGAGTTTCCCTCATGCTATCCGGTAGGGTCCCCCTTTCATAAGATTCCAAGAAGACTTCATGTAATAGCGGTGTTAAGGAGGGTTCATATGCCTTGTAAAATTCCGGAGGCAGCCCATCGCTGCCCGGGGCTTTACATGTAGCCAGGGATCTAATTGCCTCAGTTATGTCCTCGGGTGTGATGTCCATGTCTAAGGTCTCAGTTTGTGTGGGAGTTAGTTTAGGCAGGCCAATCTCATCAAGAGTATCTAGTATTTGGTCTTGGGGGACTCGATCAGTGTGAGAGTATAATTGCATGTAGAAACTCGTAAAAGTATCATTAACACCCTGTTGAGTGTTGTGAGTTTCATCAAATTCATCCCGTAGTGTGGTGGTTATGTGTCTGGGGTGTTCTTTCTTGCAGAGCCAAGCTAGTAACCGGCCAGGTTTGTCTGCTTCTGCGTGTGCTTTGTTTGTTCTAGCGACAAAGTCAAATCTAGCTAATCTGCTCCATGCTTCAGCGCAATCCTCTCTAAGCGTACTAAGTTCTTCTTCCCTCTTCGGGGTGTCTATGGGGGCAGCTTCCAGTTTCACAATTTCCCGTTCCTTCCTGCTTAATTCGCTGCGCAATAGTTTCCTGATGCCACCCGCCTTAGCAATGACTTCTCCTCGCGTTACTACTTTTAGGGCATCCCATAGAGTACTGACGTGGTCTACGCTCCCAGTATTTTCTGATATGAAATTGTCTATGGACTCATGTAGCTCCTCTTTAAATGCCGGGTCTTTCAGGGCTTCCACCGGCATTCTCCACATGGGGATGGGAGGTTTTGGGCCAGTGTGATTCCATTCCATTAGGAGTGGAGAATGGTCTGAAATGGTTCTTCCCAGATATTGTGCATCCCCTATCTGAGGTAAGTGCTCTCTACCCACAAAGAAATAATCTAATCTAGTGTGAAGGGCATGTGGAGACGAGAAGTACGAATAACCTCTTTCCTCTGGGTGTATTTCCCGCCAAACATCTGCCAGATCTAGTTCATCGGTCATAGCTTTCAGGGACGTGGTGGCAGTGGAGGGCCCCCTTGTTGGAGGCCAGGACCTATCCAGCGTTGGGTTATGGACGCAATTGAAATCACCCCCCCATATAAAGAAGCCATTCCTATATTGTAGCATTTTAGTACTCAGCTCCCTCAAGTGTGTTGGGATATTGTGATTGGGGAAGTACGAATTCACAATACATACTTCCATCTGCTCAAAGGTCCCCCATATTACCACATATCTGCCTTCTGGGTCTTTTTCCATCTTGGTGAGTCGGAACGGTACCTGGGGGTTGATCCAGGTGTAAACCCCTCTTGCAAATCTGGAGTAGGAGGCCCCAAAGCCCTGTCCCACCCAGTGTTCCCTGATCTTCGCCTCTGACTCGGCAGTGCAGTGCGTCTCTTGTAGCAGAGCTATATCTACTTTTTTCCTATGCAGGTAGGATTTAATCCTATTTCTGCGGAGATAGGTACCCAGGCCCCGCACATTCCATGTCATTATCCTGAATTGACCAGCCATAATGGTTTCAGAAGGGGTCCGGGGTCAATCCACCTCTCATAGGGGCCATCTGTTAACTTGGCTGAGCCCCCACAAAGTTCCTTTAGCTGTAGGTTCAAACCCATCAAGTCCACTATTTCCACCCTCTCATCCCTTATCCTTATATTGACGTTCGGAGACTTACCAACTTTCTCAACTTTCATCTCGAAGGATGTGTTAACCAAAGGGAACAACAAGTAACTGCCCCCAGCAGTTGTTTCAAACTCACAACGCTCGGGGGCTCCCGAGCCTCCGGGGCCTCTCCAGGCCTTTCGGTACGGGTGGTGTGTAGGCATTCGGCCAACACTGTATTGGGTGGGGCGGGTCGCTGGTGTTCCTGCACTTGGGCCCTCGTGCTCCTGCCCAATTAAGACTTCTGTTAGTTGCAGCGTTAATTCAGGCTCCGCAGACAATGTCGTGATTGCTTAGTGTCGTGATCCTTTTCTCAGGCAGTTTCAATCGTTGCTTTATCGCTTGTTTCCTTTTTCGAGTTTTTCCGTGTCATCGGCGAGGTTGTTGTGTTCAAGCCACATATTTGCAGCCGCCGGAGTTTCAAGGAAGATTGCCTTCCCTTTGTACAGTATTTTGAGTCTGGCTGGGTACAGCAGCATATACTTCAGATTGAGTTCCCGTAGTTTAGCTTTTATCGGTACGAAGGAGTTCCGCGCTCTTTGCACCGTGGGGGTGTAATCAGGGTATATGACTATTAGAGAATCGTTCCTTCTGATCTCTCCGCCTTCTCTTGAGAACCGCAATATTACCTCTCTATCTCGGAAGTTTAAGATTTTAGCTATTATTGGGCGTGGGTATGAACCAGGTGGCGGCCTTTTCTGGAGAGACCTGTGGGCACGCTCCACAGAGAATCCCTGGGTGAGATTGCCTGCTCCAATTTCCTGAAGTAGCAGCGATTCGATGAACTCAGTGGGGTTCAGGCCCTCCGTGTCTTCCGGAATCCCAAGAATTCGAACATTGTTGCGGCGGGCACGTCCCTCCGCGTCCTCGGAGCGAGATTCCAGTCTAGCCACTATTGATTCCAGCTCTTGGACTTTTGCCTTCAGTTCACATGTGTCCTCACTGGTTTCTTGTAGGGAGGCTTCAGTTTTGGTCACCCTTTCCGTCAGGTTGCGGGCGTCTTGCCTCATTAGTTGAATGTCTGACCTGATTTCTCCTATCTTATCTTCCATGGAAGTTCGTAGGGCCGCAATAGCCTGCAGGATTTGAGTGTCTCGGGGGTCCGCCACCAGAGTGGGTGTCTCAGTCGGGGGATTGATCTCCTGCGTTGGTTGCTGCCTTTGCAAAGTCGTTGTGAAGGCGTCCATCGTTGCAGTTTTTGATCTGTTCTTTGGAGGTGACATGGCCCGGTTTGGGGTATCCAGACTTGTATTCTACGATATGAGCTTTAGCCTGTGACCAAAGGTTTGTTTCGGGTGGCCCTTATTCAGGCGGAATATGGTTACAGGTCCAGTGCGGATCCAGTATCTGACCCGCCGGGCTTTATGGGCTGTGTTTGGCCTCCAGTCTTCGCGTTTTGTACCTCCGGCAGGCGGGGTGGGAGCTCTACCTTTTGGGCACACGTGTGAGTATTCAATTCTCTCCAACCGTTAGATGCCTCCGGCGGTCCCGTCTGGTTAGCGGTGTCTTTTGCCCCGGTAAGATCTGTGGCACTGTGGGGTGGTATTTGGGTTAGTAGGGAGCAGTGCAACAGACTGTTGTGGGTTCCCGGATGGTGGTGGTGCGTCCGGTCCCAGCCGCCTAGTCCAGAGGCTCGCCTGGCGTATTACTTAGCCCGCCAAATTTCAGGCATAGAATTACCTTCTGTGGATCCTCCGTATTGTGGGTGCTTTGTGGTTCCTTCTACCGGTTAAGATAACCAGGTGCGTGTATGGGACTATTCCCAGCGTGCCTCAGTTGTTTCCAGCAATCGGGTTCACCTTCCGCCTCCAACCGATGGGACCGTGTTGCGAGGAGTTATCCGTTGATAGCACTCGCGGTCTCCCGACCAGACGATTCGGCGATCCTCTTAACGGGTGCCGGCAGGAGCGGGCACCGAACGGTTCCTGCTTCAGTGCACCGCTGGGATTCCCCGTTACCTCCTGTGCTCATCCGCCAACTAGGATCTCCTCTCGCGTTCAGTACGCCGTGAATGCACCGAGGCCACAACGCTCGTGCCGGTGTTAGTCGTGCTTCGTTTCGGCTGCTCGCAGATGGGCCCGAGACATCAGCCTCATCCAGCAAGCTCGCCGGCACTCTAGTCCGTCTCACTGTCGCGGCACTCCGTCAGCCTCCGTGCTGGAAGCCGCCATCTTGGGTGCCACCGGGGTGCCTTTTCCGATGCTCCGTTCACTGCGTTGTTGGTGCCGATTTTTTCCAGCGACACGGTCAAGTGCGGCAAAAGGGTTCTCCTTCGAGCACGTTGATTTGTGTCTCGGATCTTTTAGTTCAGACGCCGTTATATCGGCCGTTGTAGGATCATGGGCAGGAGCACGGCGGGTTGCTGACTTCACTCCATGCGTGCAGGCCACGCCCCCCCAAAATATTCAAGATAGCATTTCACGGGAACCTATTCACCTCGGACATGGAGCATAACTTCAAGATATTACAGGGGTGGCATAGGGACCCGGTGAAACTGTCTAAAATGTTCTCAGGGGTATCACCGAGGTGCCCGAGAGGGTGTGAGCAGAGGGGATCTAGAGGCCACATGTGGTGGTCCTGCCCGAAAGTACAGTCCTATTGGGAGTCGGTGAGGGACTGGATAGCGGAAGTAACAGAGGAACGCTTGCCTCTAGATCCCTTAACGATGCTGCTGGGCCTCCCCCCGGAGGAAACGGAGATCCACCGATATCCAAGGATGTGGGAAACCATGTTGAGAGCGGGCAGAGTTGCCCTGGCCCAGAAATAGAAGAGCCCAGAAGCCCCATCTAAGGAAGACTGGCTGAAAAAAGTAAAAAACATGTTCCTGATGGACAAACTAACTGCCATGGTAAACAACAACACTAGCTCATTCCTCACAGACTGGTACGGGGTGCAGCAATCCTGGGGATGGGACGTTCATTGAACTTTAGAGTAGATGCCCGTCCATAAGGGAATGGGTCTAGCCCCGTAAGACAGGACACCATGAGCTGGGCCCCCGCGGCCTGGGGTACGGCGGCAATAAGTCAGCAGAAGACAGGGTCACGAATCGCATCGCCTTCGAGGCTCAGGAGACGAGCCAATGCAAGGAGTCTCCCACAAAGAAGTCACTGGAATGGACACGCGAAGAGGGGGGTGGGAGGGGTTCGGGGTGGGGTCGCAAAGGGAGGGGGGAAAAAGGGGTTGATCAGTTCTTTTTGTTGTTTGTTATATAAAAATGCAAATAAAAACTAAAGTTTAAAAAAAAAAAGCTGGCTTCTAGTGGGGGTACACATACATGGATCTGGCACACCAAGGCAGGAGGCAGACGAGGCTGGAAGGAGCCTGAAAGCAGACTGGAGCCACTCTCCATGCAAGCCAATGGAGGGGTACAGGCAGTATTCAACCTCCTTTTTTTCTGCCTGGATTTTGAAGCCCCTGAAATTGCATGTTTAGGCTTCTGAGTCTTAGAAAGACTTTGCGTTTGATTTTTGAGCAGACCTACTATTTTTTAGCATAACTACTATTTTGCATGGAGAAGCATTCCTATGGCAATCAGGTAACCACCTATCGGAATATTGTCTTTATAAGTGGATGTTGTTTGCACCATGGGCAATTCCAATTGAAACAAAATCATCTAAAGGCATTTTTACCTATTTTGGCTGTGTTTTGATAAGGGACCAATGTGACTTTTTATAGGAAATATTTCAAACTAGATTTGATATTGTTTTTAATTATTCTTGGATTGCGCAGGCCACAACCCTCCCGGCTACAGGAATCTAGCCTCCAGCTCTTATCTCCCTAAGATATGAGGGCAGTATTGAGTAGAAGGGCCTGTTTTAGCCATCTTTAATATCATATTGAGAAAGAGGAGAGGTCTAGTGAAAACGAATGAGGTAGCCAGTTACATTTGAAGTGGCTTTTATGCTTATGAAATGGTTGACTGGTCATGAATAGGCATAGCAGCAATGACAATGATAGCTGCATGTTCATTTATAACTTTTTGCACATTGAGTGTGTAGTTACGATAATAGTAATACAAAGAATTAACATTTACAGTAGAGTGTAAGAGCAATACTTGTGTGTTCATTATTGAGAATGCATTTTTTTGTTTCATTTATAAAGCGCACAGTAACCTGTAGGTATCTTGGCACTGTTTCAACCAGTTATACGCTGAGAAAAACAGTTACATGATACATTTCAGGGGGGCTTCAGTCTAGGCAAACACTCGTGTATTGAGAGCTTTTCGGAAAACCCAGTAGGAGGGTTCAGCTCTTAGTGATGGTGGGAGGGCGTTGCACTGTTTGGTAGCAATTGCAGGGAAGCAAGAGCTTCCTGCTTTAGTGTGTCACGCTTTGGGTGGGCAGACTCAATGTGCATAAGAGGTCCTGGTAGGGCTTGAGGAGTGTGTTTTGGCGATTTTCTTGGAGATATAAGGGTTCAGTGTTGGACAGGCACTTACGGGTGATAGAAAGGGTTTTGAAGGTGATTATTTTGTGTATGGGCAGCCAGTGTACCGCTTTCCTGGCAACGGAGATGTGATCCCACTTGGAGATGCTAAACTCTGGTCGGAGGGCATTATTCTGGATAGTTTGGAGTTTATGTATGTTCTGAGAGGAGGTGCCACCAAAGAGGACATTGCATTAGTCAAGCCTTGAGCCGATAACAGCCCGTGCAATGGTCAAGCAGCTGTCTTGGGATAAAAAGGGTCTGGAGGGGTGATCAACTTGGTTGTGTAAGCAGCGGAGGACGCAATGGCGTTCACCTGCACGTTATTGACAGGAAAGCATTGAGGTAGATGCCCAGTGCCTTCAATGAGGTCGAGATGGGGATGGGGCTGTCGTCAATTTTGACAGCTATTTATTGGGGGCTGAGTTTCTTCAGTGCAGCTGGGGGTATTTTCATTTTTCCCAGTTGAGGTACAGGTGGTTGGTGGCCATCCAGGCCTGGATGGTTGTGTAGGCAGCATCAAGAGTATTGGAATCTTCTTTAAAGTTTTCATAGAGGGGGAGGAGGATTTGTGTGTGTCATCAGCATAGTTGGTATAGGGCTTTGCAGAGGGAGTCAAGAATATTGAAGAGGGGTCTAGTGAAGACGTTGTAGAAGGTGGGGGAAATGCAAGAGCCTTGCGGTACTCCCCAAGGGATAGAGACTGGGGTAGGGGGCAGGCAGTGTTGGCAAATACTCCCATGACTCTACCCTCTAAAAAGGAGGCAATCCAGACTGTGGCTCCAGATGAAAAGTTGGCAGATGTGATGAGGTGGTGGCAGATGATTTGGTGGTTGACCAAGTAAAAGGCAGCTGAGAGGTCGAGGAGGAGGAGAAGGGCAGGCTTCCCTATGTCTTTGAATTCATCTGTCTGAATGTTTAAGTCCAGTAGCACTGATTCCGTCCCATGGCCGGGGTGGAATCCGGATTGGTGCAGTCCCAGGATGTGGTTTGTTTCCAAGTAGTGTTGGATCTGCAGGTATGCGGCTCTGTCGATGATTTTTAGAAGGAATGGGTCCATGGTGATTTGACCATATTTATTAGGGTTTGCTGGGTCTAGGGAGGGATTTTCTAAAAGCGGGAGAACCCAGGCTTTCTTTGAACCCAAGCTTCCTTGAGGCTGGAGGACACGATGCTTGTGGCAAAGGAGGCATTGGTGAAGATAGTCAAGAGAGGTGTGAGGGTTTCAGAACAGGTCTTGATAAGGTGGGCTAGGCATACATCACCTTTGCATTTTGATGGTCTGAGGCTTTTTAGAATAGAGAGGACATCCTGCTCTGTGATGGCTCAGAAGCAAAACTGAGGGGTGGTGTGAGTGTGAGGGCAGCAGTGGGGTGTAGCTGTGGTAGCAGGGTTTCTAGTTTGGCACAGATTTTGTATGCAGTGCATTTATTTGGTTGAGCATGTTGGACTGGATATTGGTGATGGAGGTGGGAGGGGTGGTGGGGGTTTCAAGCTTTCTAAGAATAGTGAAGACTTCCCTGGAATTGATTTTTGCATTGGTTATTTCTGTGTTTATGGACGTGGATTTGTCAGAGATAATGGCTTGTTTGTAGGTTTTAGATGCTTTGGTGAACTCCATTTTGGTGAGGGCAGAGGTTTCTTTTTTCCAGTTAGTTTCTGCTTGACGTTTTTTGTCTCATAGGTCCTGAAGGTCTGGGGGGAACCAGCAGTTTAGGTGTCTGATGGGGTTTGATTTGCATTGGGAGAGGGGGTGGCAGTGTCCAGAGGTTAGGATTGTTGTGTATATTTCTGTTAGGAGGTTAGGGTCTCCTGAGTGGTGGGGTTCTAGGTTGGGTATGGCCAGCAGTCTCAGGATGCGGTCTTTGGTGAACTTGCATGAGCTTCGTTTTAGGGCGGGAGGCAGGGTGAAAGTGGGGGGCTTAGCTGTCTTGTGGTGGTGGATGGTAAAGGTGATGTTGTGAAGAAAAGAGAATTGGTTGGGAGGCACTACCAACAATAGTTAGAGTTTACTATAGGTAAATTTGCCAAAAGGGTCTTAGGAACTCTGTTTCATTCAAGTATATAATATTTCAGGTGCAGCAGGGAGAAGCTCGAGGCCACTCGAGATTCAAAATACTGAAGAACAAGACATGCACCGACCGTTGCTGGCCGGTAACCCTGTGCTGCAATCCTCGCGGGAACTAGTCCCAAGTAGTAATTCTGCCTTGCAGAGACTAAAGACTCCTTCGCAGGAATATTTGTTCGACAAGGCTCAATTTTCACCAGTCTTCAGAATGGTGTGATTGGCTTGATCTAATGTTCAAATAGTCAACCGGGTACATTCGGCCCTGTCTATCTGTGAGTCTCCGACCAAGAATGAATCCGGCTGAGAACGAACAGGTGTAAGGCAGACCCGATTGTTATTATATCATATCGCCAGCAGATTTGATAAACAGACTTTAATTTACACCACACCAATACCTTAGATTTGTGTAAAAGAACTAATTTAATTCACAGAATTAGTTCATACAAGTCAGGTTGTAATTCAAAAACAAAGGACAGCATTTCAATTGAGCTAAAAGAATGCTCTAAAACAAACCGTGTGCGGTGATGTTGTGGTCATATCATGGGCAGGGGGCACTGGAACTTATAGTAATCTGGCAGTTGAGGACTGAGATCCAGTTGAGAGTGCAGTCTTTGTCTTGAGTAGAGTTGTTCATATTCTACATAAAATGTAGGGCTCTCATGGAGTTGGAGGTAGAGGTGGCTTGATGGTCGGAGGGATTGTTTATGCCTAGATTGGAGTTGCTGAGGATGATGATTTGAGAGAGGGCTTTAATGTTTTCTCCTATGATGTGGAGTAGGTTTTCTTTGAAGGTGAGGATAAGACCAGGAGGTCAGTAGATGATGTGAATAGTGATGGTACTGGTGGGTGAGGTGGTCATCTTGAGGGAAAGGATGTCCCCATTATCCTCTAAGGATGAGTCAAAGGGTCTTTTGGGAAGGGAGTCTTTTGATATTAGATCAACCCCTCCTCCTCTTGTGTTAGGTCTGTCTTTTCAATATATGGTGCAACCCCGGGGGATTGCAAGGCAGAGAGCCGGGTCAGATGCTTTGTGGAGCCATGTTTCTGAGATGGCTAAGACATCTAGGTTGAGTGATGTGAGGAGATCGTGAATGTCTAGGGTGTGGGTGGTGAGGGAGCGTGCGCTGACCAGTGCGAGTTTCATCAATGGGATTTGTACTTGTAGGACTAGTTCTGATTTTAGAGGCACCGTTGGGAGCCATGGCTGAGTCTTGGGCATTAGTGCGTCGAGGAGTAGTGATGGCAACGATGTCAGGTGGCGTAGCAGATCTTACGGTACTAGCAGGGTGTAAGTCAGTGATGGCAACATTTTCAGGGAACATTGTAATATTTTCATGATACGGCGGATCAGGGTTGGCAGCATTGTCACAAACATAATCAGAAGACAAGGCAACATTGGCAGGGAACATTGTAGCATTATCAAGATGTGGTGGAGGGCTGGCAGTATTGTCACAATCATAAGACTGGACAACATTGCAAGGGAACCTTGTAGCATTATCATGATGCAGTGTAGGGTTGGAAGCATTATCACAATCATAATTATAAGACAAGGCTAGGTTTTGGACATTGGAGGCACATGGAGTAGAGAGTACATCATTATCTGGTAATATATTGGAATTTAGGGCACATACCTGGGTAGTATTGGTGCTCACAGCATTGTTGGACAGCAAGGGTGAAATAAAGGCATTTACATGGTAAGCTGCATTATTGGCATCGTAATCGCAAACATAGTCAAGAGACATGGCTAAGACTGGGACGTTGGTGGCACATGGATTGGCCTTTGGGTGAGGAGTAGCGTTGCTTGGTGCCAGAGTGAGGCATTGTGTAGTGGCAGTAGGTGACATCACATTGGCAGCCAGGGTGGTATGGTGGGCAGCGGTAGAGACTTGGCATTGTCTTGTATCTGCTCAGGGCTTCGAGCTGGTGGCATTTGCATGATGATTGAGATGACTGGGGTGCTGGTGCGCAGGTCGTGGCACATCGATGGAGTGGCAGTATGCTCCAGGGTCGTGGGAGGTTGCACACTGAGCTGTGGTGGTGGCTGTGGGGTGCAGTCTTAGGAGGATTTTTCTGTTTGGGATTGACAATGATGGGATGGGTAAGATAGGGAGGGAGTTCTGTATGCGGGATGGTATTTCTTTTTAACGTGTTGCAGGGTTTCGTGTGTGGTATAGAAGGACAGCGATCATGTACGGATATTGCCTGTGTGGGCTGAGACGGTGCTGTATGTGCTGCTTGAGTTTTCACATGATTTGTTGTAGGGCAGAGGTATTGGGCGTGGTCCGGGATGGCACTTGGTGAGAGTATGGCAATAATGCAGGCAGCATAGGTGCATGCTAGGGAGTGTTGCTCTCAAGAGTTTTTCGACATGGGTATAGGCTCAAGGTTTACACTGTGGGGACATTCGCTTCATGGAAACTGTATAAGATGACTAACATGGTCGGGGGCCGGTGGGCGGGGTTGTGAATGAGCTGCTTCAAGCATGACCCATGGGGTGCAGAATAGCAGAAGCACATAGCAAGCAGTGGCGTGAGTAAGGTAGTAGGACTCAGGATGGGTATGTCTGCGGAGCACGAGATGTCCACATATCAAGTGGTCTTTGATGGGGAGCCAACCATACCAGGATATTTTGGCTTGCCTTCAATAGCTGCTGGTGAAATGTGCATTTGTTCTGTGGTGCCTGTGGCAGAGAATGGAAGTGGCCTTAAATACCAGCCTTCATTTCCGTCCGGCTTCACCATCCGACTCGGGTCTGCTGCTTCTGTATAAATCCTGGTTACCCAATTAGGCACCTTTGTGCTCAACAGAGAATTCTGTGTGGAGGGGCTGGTGCAATCTATGGAGGCAGCATCTTTAAGGATATTTCCTCTTGGTTTTTCTCATCAGATGCAAGAGATGGTGGGAGGCTGGGGGGATAAAGGGGGAACCAGGTTCAAGTCAGAAATATTAGAGCATATATATGAAGTGAGGTGCATCTATTGGAAGTACTCTATAATGGCACACTGTATATGGTTCATGTTTTAATAAGAAAAAGGTTTGTGGAAGGTTTGAGCCAGAGACGTTTTTATGGGAGGGCAAAAGGGGCACTTGTCCAGGGCCCCCACCTTGGAGGTGGCCCACAGGGCTAGCTGAACTGAAGAAGTAAGATTTCATTGTTCACCAGTCTCAGATAGAACACATCAGCATATTTTATGGGGTGCTGCTGAGGCTCCAAACCCATTGCCTTTCTGTTTTGACAAGTACATTCTGCCTTGATCAATTCATCATGTATTGCTTTCTGTGTTCACTGTGGTATACATAGTTTGTGTGTTCCTTATGGCACACGTCTGTAGCATCCTTTCCTTCCTGTGGGAATTATGTTGCTCATGTGCAATAAGCAACAGTGAAATGCATATTGATAAATTGAGTGCCACAGTGGTTCAGAAGTTAGCCCAGTGTGTGAAGCACCCATTGCAGAGATATGCAAAATTAGAATATCACATTCCAGCAAGGTTCCTGAGCCTTTCCTATGTCTGAAGTTTATAAACCTGCCTGCCTACGTACTTGGTTTTGCAAAACAACATCTGCTATTATCAGCAATGTACCTGTGCCAGATAGGGTTTGCTATAAAAACTAACATATCATCCGTATGGTGAAGGTCTAGAAATTGGTTTGTTCAGATGGGGTGTTTTAAAACCTAGGCAATCACCTCCAACAATGGCATAAACTGTTAATCCAATAGGTGAATAAATATCCAAATTCAAGACTATGGAACGAAAGCATTCATACTTGTATCCTGGATTTTACAGCAGACAATACAGTGATCCTGGTCAAATCATCTAATATATCTTACATTACTGTGCTGTCTTCCTTGAGGTTTGCCTTCTTGCATGTTGCTGGTATCGTTTAGTACATCACTTGGTATCGTTTAGTCCATTACTTGATCTTTCTTCATATGTAGGCCATTTGGGTGGAAAGGTTGGTAAACAGAAGAGAGCAGACCAGATATTGCAGGCTTCAGCCAAGCATATTTTAAGATCTGCTTGTTTGACACAAAAACTGATTTGCTTTTTGTTAAAAGTCAAAGTTTTAATGCATGTTTATTATTGAAAATGTCAAACCCATTGTTTTGGAAGTATTTAAAGCTTTAAAATACAAAAGACAAACCCAGAGTTAACTCACATCGATTGGTATGCTGGTACTTATATACTTCCCTTGATGATGGAGCGAATGTACTTTCTAAGTCTGTTATTATAAAATGCAATGGTTATAGTTCATGGTAAGAACTGGAAAAGTAAGTGTTCAAATGCAGAAATTGCAGAGTTGGCGCAAATCCCAGCTTCACCCCTTAACCAATTTGTGATCCTGGTCATCTCACGTAATCTTGTATTTCCTAACCTCTCAATATTGCCAGTCACTAAACCTATTTCAAAATTGTGAGCCCTTCAGAGTGATTTCCTTCATAAAAGCCTTGTTCATGGTTTCACTGTGTTAATAGTGAGAATATTTATATCGCACACCAAAGGCATTTGTTCCTTTGATAGCTAACGGCAACACTATTTGAAAACCATATCCCACTTCTAATCTCAATCTGTCTGGATAAAGACAACTTCCTGTTCGCTTCTAATAGGCCTCCACTATCCATGCTATGGTATGTGTAGCGTTTTCCTTCTTTCCAATTGGTGGTCTCTATCAATGCATGAGCACTTTTGCATTCTGTGAAGCAACTAATGTGAGTTCTCTGTCTATTATCGGTTACATGTACATTTAACACACGGTCCTGCATTAATACTACAGGCTGCATACCTTCCTGGATGGTATTGATAAAAAGTATCCTGTATGTACTAGAACAGTAACCTCTTCGTAGACTGATAATGTTGGCCTTCAAATGCTACTTGTTTATCGTTGTGATTAGAGCAAGAATCAAGAGGGTAAGGGGACTTAAAGGGAGTAAACATGCTTATTATGCTATGAGACAGCATATCAACCTATAGGATGACAGTGCGACGGGTGGTGGGTGGCGGCGTGGCCAGTGTTCTTGATCCCTTAATTCCTTTGGTTTGTTGGAGGGGGGCCCCAAAGATGTCTTTGCCCAGGGCCCCAAAAGTGCTTAAGATGGCTCTGATTTGAGCAGTGGACCATCAATTAAATATATGTGTCATTAGTTAATCAGTCCTGTGTAGATGTGTCAGAGTAGCTACCCCTTGCATGGGTTTGTTGTCTGTTTTCTCTTCTGATGCACAGTGGCAGGTACATCCTTTTCTCGACCTCTATTCCTACCACAGCTTATACTGGGGGGTCGTGGACATTCCCTGAGGGGTGGAGGAATGGTTCTGTGAATTAGAGGTAATAAAAACCACATCATCATTGTAGGCTCTGCACACTTCCACACATAAGTGGTCACATACTGAATCCCTTTGCAATAGCATGCTGAGAAGATGGGGTCATTTCTCTCTCAGGATAAAATATAATGTTACTTTCCTAGATGTTTCAGACAACATTGGGTCTCCTGGAATGTGTGGCATCTGGTGCACGAGGAGTCACATATTTGGCAAAGGGAATACAATACAACCCAGGCGTTAAGGGGTTAACGGCGCCGTAAAAGGTGTCAGCGGCGTTAAACCCTTAACGCCTGATTACGAGGTCCCCTTGCGGGTTGCACTTTAACGCCTGCTTTTAGCAGGCGTTAAAAAACCAACCCGCAAAGGGACCTAGGAGCTAATTACGGCACCGTAATTTACGGTGCCGTAATTAGCGCCTTCCCCATTCCCATTGAGCCCTATGGGGGCAAAAATTGGAATGGGGAAGGGCTAATGGTGAATGGGGAATTACCGCCCCGCCAACCTTGGAATGGGGCGGTAATTCCACCATTCACCATGGCGGAGTTGGTAATTTACTGGCGTCAACCATGGCGCTAATAGCGCCATGGTTAACGCCAGGGTCGTAATGAGGCCCAATATATAATGCACTGTCCAAATAATGCAAACAAGTAGAATATTTTCCCAACTATGTAAGATATTGGAAAATGGGCTCTCTTAAGGAAATCCAATGAAATTAACTTGCTATTTAAAATTATTCATTTTGTACTAGTCATCATTTCAAATGAAAATCAAAGCCATTTAAAATGTCCTTTTAATGTATGCCCAAACCAAATTAATTGTTGAAGTGTTCAAGTGTTCTGAATAGTAGCCCTTCTTATTTCAAAACAACATTCCTTTGATATAATGTTTCACTCGCACACGCATTTCTGAATTCTTCATGCTGAATTAGGAAAATTTTAATACGTTTGTCTGAACCGAAATAGTAAAATATAGGTGGCATTGATTGGTGTCCCCTTTCACTCAGCATCAGAAAGCCATACACATTCCATAAGTTAAATACGATGCATTTAGTTCATAATATCTGAACATTTTATATAATCTTACCTGCTTATAAAATGCACAGATGCTTGTTACGAATATACTAAGCACGTTTGATTATCTATGCTTTGATAAAAACTGATTAGTGAGAAAAACGTAAGCAGGCAGCACTCTCAAATGTTTTCATTATAGTCTAAATTCACCTATTGGGCCTCATTACAACTCTGGTTAAACCAGCAGGCTGCCACCGGAGTTGTGATTTTTTCCAGTGCCTGTCTCCACAGAAACACTGTGGATTATGACCCCGGTGTTCCTGGAAGTCAGGCGCAGGAAAAATGTAAATCCCCATTCCCATTTGAGTCCCGTAGGACTCAATGTGAATGGGGATGAAGTAAGCACCAGCACCATTAATAACTGTGCCGGTGCTTCCCGGAAAGTCTGCTTGCGGGTGCCGTCCTGCCCACCAGGTCAGACCTAGCAGACGGGGCGGCAGTCGCCCGCAGACTCGGAGTGTGCTGGTCCAGTTACAACTGTGCGGTAGGCTTACAAGCACTGTTGTTACTAGACCGGCGTGCTCGTAATGAAGCCCATTGTGCTTTGTGTTACTTCACCAGCATTGTGTGCTAGGGGAAAACCTGCATTTTTACTCATTCATGTTATTTAAATAAAAACAGCATATTCTTACTAAAGCAGGCTGTTTCGTGTGCCGGATTTGGGAGTAGTGTTGTTACTCTGGGAGCATTCAATTGAGGCTGTTCTCATTAATAAAAGGACTGAAATTCAATTAATAGAGATAGGCGTTTCTACAAATATGACTTACCTTTACGGCATAGTTGTATTTCTACTGAATGTCAACAATAGTTTTGATGCTGAGGTTATATGTGACATGTGTGTTCTGATAAATGTATAAATTAAAAAAAATGTAAGATAAAATGAATACAAATGTGGCAAATAAGAAAATGCTTGAGCTGTGATGAGCGTAGCAGGTAAACAGGTCACTGTCAGGACTCTGGTCCACAACTGACCCTCCAAGGAGACTTTAGTGTGAACAGTTCTAAGTGACTGCAGTAGGGTGTGTGATGAATTGAGGGAACTTGTCCCTTGTCCCAAAAGTCGCGCCCCCTTGCGAGGCTAGGGAGGAGAGCCTGCTCTGCAACCCCCTCTCTAGGGGTAGAGGCATGCAGGACCTCACTGAGAGTGATTCTCCCTGTGGGGACAAGGTCTCATGGTCCTATGACTAACTCCCTAAAGTTCACCCTAAATTTGCCCCTCCAGACATATTCTACCAAGGTCTGTATGAGGAAAGTACAAGGATGTGTTATTGCAGGGCATAAACAGCAACTATCCCTTTAAATGGCAAACACCATTTTACTGGGATGAGGGGGAATAAGAAGGTGGATAAGAGCCTGCAGGAAGAGAGAGAGTGAGAGAGTGAGACAAGCCGTGAAAGGCTCACGGCTACGTCAGAGCATAGAGAGGAGGAGACAGTGAACTCCAGCAGACCCTCAAGGTTCAAATCAGCTTGAGAGCTGAAACTGAAGAGTAGGACGCAGCATGTCCGACAAGCAGAGGAGAGAAAGCAGCCACAAGTGGTGTGGTGAACACAGAGAAACCGTGGTGGACCAGAGTTTGTTATAACAATGCCAATACCACAACATGGAAGAAGCAGCATGGCATACTAGTATATGGAATCCCGGAAAGCCACTGAAAGCAAAGAGACTGAGGATGAGAAACCAAAGGGAGAAATAAAGTCTGACAGGCAAGGATAGGACCCAGACCCGTACAAAGAGAGATCCCGGTGACACATTCCCCAAGGTTTTCAGGTAACGGGGAAAGCAGGAGACCCGGGAGGGAGGCGCCGAATCAGAATCAGAATGTTCATATTATTCTCAGTTACGCCCAGATGCCTGGTGCGCTTTACAAATAATAACATTACAAATTACAAATTACAAATTACGACAAAGAGACAATAAGAGAATTAAAGGAGAATCCTTACAAGAGTGTTCATACTTGTCTCAGTGATGATAAAGAGACGATAAGTAAATTGAAAGATAATCATTACAAGAGTGTTCATGCTTGTCTCAATGATGATAAATAGAGGATAAGAGGATTGAAAGAGAATCATTACAAGAATGTTTATGTTTATCTCAATCAAGAGAAAGACACAATCCCAGTAGAAGAAAGAGAGGTGAATGAGAATCGCTACATACTTAGCACTGTCCAAGTAAAATGAACATCAGTAAAAAGGAAGAGGAGATTACAAGAGAAACAGAAACTGAAATCAAAGAACGATATAACAATGCGTGGCATTGGATAGGCATCGAAATCGGAAATGGCATTAACTTGGCGGAAGTCTATGCAAAACGTCCAGGAATGGTCAGGTTTGGTGACCAATACTATAGGGGAGGACCAGGGGCTTGAATAGGGTTCGATAATATTTGCTCTTAACATTTTATTCACTTCCTCCACCACTATCTGTTTATGGGCTTCCGGGAGTCTGTATGGTTTCAGATTTGTTTGTTTGTTTGTTTGTTTATTATTTATAGCGCGCGCCAGACCCGAGGGTAACCGGGCGCGTTGTTCAAGGATACTTTAAACTTTACAGGTTACGCATGTTTACAAGTAGTGGTTATACGTCGTAGAAGTTACATAATGCAGGACAGTAAGGAGAATATACATTGTGCATAATATATACATATAACATAATATATACAGGAAATATGCAGTAGGAAGATAGAGAGTATATAACTATGTACATAGTACGTTTGTAGAACAGTGGTTATATTGGTGTAGGGCAGGACTATCGGTCATTTTCTTTGATCCAATTGATACAGTTAGATCTGAAGAGAGCGTAGGATTGGGTAGATCTCAGGCCAGGCGGGAGGGAGTTCCAAAGCTGGGCAGCTTTGACCGGGAAGCTGTTTCCTCCGGCCGTACTTAGTTTAAATGGGGGTATCACTAACTGGTTAGAGTATGCTTCTCTGGTGGGTCTAGTGGAGATTTTTCTGTTGAATCTAGCAACTAGGTATTTGGGTGCTAGATGGTTGATACTTTTGAAAGTTAGAGAAGCTGTCTTGAGTTTGATTTTGTCCGCTGTGGAGAGCCAGTTGGATTGTCTTCTAGCCTCTGAAATATGCTCCCTTCTTGGAATTCCTAAGGCAGCTCTAAGAGCATTGTTCTGTAGTGTTTGAATCTTATGCAGCGTATGTTTATTGGCCCCTATATATAGTGCGTTGCAATAGTCCAATTTCGACAGCACTAATGCTCGAGCAAGGGTTAGGCAGTTGGCAGTGGATAGGTATGGTTTTGCGGCTCTAATCAACTTGCAGGTATATGCGGTGCTGGATGCCATTGCGCTCACCTGTTTGGTTAGGGAGAGGTGGGAATCAAGGTAAAACCCTAATGTTTTTACCTCTTTTGCCACCTTGATAGTGTTACCGTCTATGACGAAGGAGGAGTATTCTTCTTTTAATCTATTGATGTTTTGTGTGTTCCCCAGTATGATGAGTTCCGTTTTGTCATCATTCAGGCATAGTCCGTGTGTGGCCATCCATGCCTGAATGATGAGATAAATCTTGTTCACCAAGGCCAAATCTTGTTCATAAACCCCTGAAAGTGGTAAGAGAATCTGAGTGTCATCCGCATAGTTAGTGTAGGTGACACCCAGATTATCCAGATCATCGAACAAGGGCTTCGTGAAGATGTTGTACATAGTGGGGGAGACACAAGAACCTTGTGGGACTCCACATGTGATGGATACAGGGTCAGCAGCAGCAGAAGTAGAGAAGACTCTCATAGTTCTACCGGTTAGGAATGATTTGATCCATGCGATGGCATGTGTGGAGAAATGGGCAGCTGTTTCTAGGTGGGTGCAGAGCACATCATGATCCACCAGGTCGAAGGCTGCAGAGAGGTCCAGTAAGAGGAGTAGGGCCATCTTTCCGGAGTCTCTCAGCTCATCGACCTGAATTTTAAGATCGATGAGCGCGGTTTCAGTTCCGTGCTGAGGTCTGAAGCCTGATTGTCTTGTGCCTAAAAGGTGGTGCAGCTCCAGGTGTTTTTGGATCTGCAGGTAGGCTACCCTGTCTAGGATTTTTAACAAGAAGGGTACCGTTGTGATGGGCCTGTAGTTAGTCGGGATGGATGGGTCCAATGTTTGTTTTTTTAGGAGGGGGAGGACCCAAGATTGCTTGAGGTTATCTGGTACAGTGCCTGATGCAAAGGAGGCATTAATAAGTTTAGAAATGAATGGGGAGAGGTCTCTGGCCGCGTCTTTTATTAGTTGGGCTGGGCATAGGTCGCCTCGGCAATTGGATGGCTTGAGTGAAAGTATTATCTTTTCGGTTTCAAGTGTAGTTACTTTCGAGAAGTTAAATTTATGGTCTAGTTTAGTGCTGATTGGTGGTTTGCCTCTTAGGTTAGTTGAGGGTGGAATATTCTGTTTCTTTATCTCAATTTTTGTTTGGAGTGTGGCAATTTTGTCGTTTAGTGCTTTTTGGATGTTCGAGCACCATATTTTGTTTTTGTCACAGTTATCATGGACAGGAATAGGGTTTTCTAGTTCCTTTAGTATAAGGAATAGTTCTTTCGTTCCAGATTTGGCCTGCAGTATTCTGTTGTTGAAATTCTCTCTTTTTGCTTTCTTTATTTCATTTTTGTAAATCTTGGAGGCATTGATGAGTGTAATTTTATTTGTCTCTGTTGGGGTTAGCCGCCAAGCAGATTCGCATTTACGTTTTTCAAGTCTTAGAGATTTGAGGTGAGGAGTGAACCAGGTATTTAGGTGGGCTCTGGGCTTACTCTTTCTCAGTTTCAGTGGGGCAATAGTATCTAAAGCTGTAGCCATGGAAGAGTTGAATTCGTTTACTAGTGAAGAGGTGTCCAATAAGTCAGGTAGAGAGTTTAGTCTGGGGAGGATGAGTGGTAGCAGTTTTTCTGTAGTTATAAGTTTTTTGTTTCTGGTTGGCAAGGGGGGAGCCAGAGCAGTTTCAATGGGTAGGGCCAAGTTAACATTTAGGAGGAAAGTTATCAGTGCATGATCTGTACTGCTTGTATGTACTGCTTTTCCCTTGTGTGTTCTAATGTTGGGTTCCTTTAACTGTTCCTGGTTCCTCAGAGAAACATCGGGAAATGATATAACTAAATCCATTAAATCTTGTTGTTGTTGGTTAGATAGCTCTACAGAATGAATTCAAAGTTATCTATATCTTCTGGTAACAAACAGGATATTATTGTGGCATTGGTGGCAGATTGTTCCTTCCACTCTTTTAAGAGATTTACGTGATATAGATGGATCTTATGTTTCCTGTCAAGTTGTGCAACCTTATAAGTACAGGTTCCTGTTTGTTCCTATATTTCATATGGCCCATGTGACATAGAGACAAGTTTGTTTTCCAAGGTAGGCAAGAGGACCCATCCTTTTTGTCCCATGGAAAATGATCTTAAGTTTACCTTTTTGTCATAGGTGGATTTTTGTTGGATTTGGGCCTTTTCCATATGAGTATAGACTAGATTTGTAACAATTCTCATATGCTCTCGCAATCTGGGCGCAGTTTGTGAAAAGGGATGGGTGCCTCTTCTCTTTCTTCAAAGTTCTCCCGGAGCATGTCCAGGACATCTCTAGGTTCTCTACCATAAAGTAGTTCAAAAGGAGAAAATCCAGTGGATGCCTGAGGGGTTTAGTGCCTAGGGGATCATACGGTCCCAGTCCTTTTCCTCCTTATCTACCAACTTTCTTAGAATCATTTTGAGTGTTTCATTGAATCTTTCTACCAATTTGTCTGTATGGGGATGGTAAACTGAAGTTTGTAAGGTGGTAATATGAAGCAGCTCCTTGACTTCAACCATGACCCTGCTCATGAAATTGGATCTTTAATCCATCAGGATTTCTATGAGAAAGCCAACCCTGGAAAGATATGGTATTAGGTGGTTTAGAATATGTTGGGTGGTGTTGTTCATGCATAGGGAATGTCTCTGGGTACCTGGTTGCATAGTCGACAATCACAAGGACATATTTGTTACCCAGTCTAGACTTTTCTAAAGGTCCAATGATGTCAATCCCAATTCTTGAGAAAGGGACTTCTATTATTGATAAAGGATTCAGAGGGGCAGGAAATGAGATGTGAGTTCTGGTTTTCTGACATATTTCACATGTCTGAATAAAGGTTTTTATATCAGCATGGATACCTGGCCAATAGAACTTCCCACTGATGTGTGCGTGGGTCTTAGATTATCCTTAGTGTCCCCCTGTGAGATGGCAATACACAATCTATGGTACGATCTTCCAGTGGGTTTTGGGGATTACTGAGTTTTACTTAGGCCTTCTGTGGATGTTTCTTGTCTATTTAGCAATCCTTGCTTTAGAAAGAAAAAAGGACTTCACTTCTCTACTCCCTCCCCTTCAGGAATTGTTTGTAAGAAAGCCTCAGCGAGGGCTGGGTCATTTCGCTGGGCGAAGGCCAGGTCGGGAAAGATGGTAAGATCTTCTTCCCTTTTCTCTTCAGTGGTAGATGGTTCATCAGCTTCCCCAAGGCCTAAGATAACTCTCTCTGTTTCTTTTGGTTCACTCTCTTTAAAATGAGGAAAACGCCTTTTCAAGAATTCCTTGTGCAATGTTGTCCCCACGATGTACCTCAAATGGGATTTCACCATGGTTCTGTAAGAGAACCTTAAAGTCTCCCCCAGAAGTTGGAATTGATGACGCCTGCTAGAACATCTACACGGAACATCCAGGCCAGGCCAATTTTGGGGCCAATCTTATTTAACACCCAGGAGGTGGTATCAAAACTAAGTCTCTGGGAATCATTCCCCTTTTCCTAGGAGGGATAGTAGCCTCTCTGCTGCTACAGATATCAAAGCCTATTGATTCTATTGTGGAAAAAGAGATGTCTGAGGCTCTATGACTAGGCTTCTTGAATTGTATGGTTCCCCAGTTTGTTTCAATTGAGTCATATCCCACTCCTCACACCACATGTATGGAAGGCATGGAATCAACAGTAAGACAGACACAGGGGTGTTTATTGAACTTCAACAATGGTAAGATAAATGCCTATCTAATCCTAAATCTACAGATGGGAGCAAGCTACGACCATCAAATAATAAATAATTCAGTCCTAGTGGTGTCTCATCAAAATAAAAGGGCCTATACTAAAAAATCTATTGCCAATCATTAACTCTAAATAGAAATGGTGTGGGTTTAGAGTTTATGAAAAAGAAAGTAATGTTCACAAAAATGATATGTCAGGATGTTCAGGCCGTTGGCCCCCCCATGCCTGCATTTTCAGCACAGGACAATGAGGTTCAATCGAGCATAGCACAATCTCTGGCTTCTTAGGCACGAGGATACAGTTCACTTTGCCAGCCTCAAGGTCTTCTATGCCCAAGTCTCTTTACTTATCAAAGTCTCTTGATTCAGAGGGCCTGATGTACCTAAACAAATGAAAAGTTATTTTCCTCTTACAAATACTCAAGTCGGGTGACCGTGGATCCCCCTCTTCTGGGCTCATATCCCCTTTTTCAATGTTCACAGAATATTCTTTCTCGGGTGACTCACGGTTCACCCTGGATCCCCCTCAGCCAGGCTCAGATTCTTCCTCTTACACAATTAGTCTTCCTCAGCTGGGTTTGGACCAATTTCAGTAAGTATTAACTGTCAAAGACTTTCGAATGTGAACAAGGTTTGGCTTGAGCCGCTGCAGGGCCACTTCAATTTCCCAATTCCTTTTTACCCTTTTCCACCTCTTAGTGGGATACCTAACAGAGACCTTCGAATGAGCACCCATATGTCGGCGGACAACTATGTTAACGGTATCTGTCTTGTCTTTCAAAAGTTCAGTCACTCATCTGCTGCTTAATTATATTTGCGTCGCTCGTCACATATGCTTCACACACTGTTCTCTTCAGATTTCTCCATACAATGTTGCTGCTTGCAACCTTACCTGTAACACAGACCGGTCTGGTATCATTCTCCTTACTCACCGGCTGTGCTGACTTTAATGGCGCTGCTTTCTTGTAGGAGCCAAGGACAGTACCAAAGCGGCAAACACTCCTCCCCGCCTTGGTTATCGACGCGAGAGAACCCGGGGTACCTCTGGCTTACAAAATGCAGGTTTCTTCCACTTTAATTCCATGTCTTATGTTTCTTATTCTCGAAGGCTCATGAAAGTAACGGTCTTTCTCTGAAAAGGTCAGGGGTATTTCCTTCATTGCAACCCTCTCTGGTCTTGCCATCTTTCTCCTCGTATTAACTTGGAACTGCTGTTTCCTCTTGTGGTTTGCCTTCCTCAGAGTGTGCTTTTGTGCTCTACATTTTGACCCAGTGTGGATGGGCAATGGAAGTCAGATGTGTGTAATGATCTGTAATTGCCTGACTCTGCCTGACCATTGTGTTGGGACATGACAGGTATACGGTTCGGGTGTCAGTCCGTTTTCTCTCACAGTGAGCTTATCGTGAGAACGTGTTTGTGTTGGGAAAGTGGGGCTGAGTTCCTAAGTATCCTACCTGATAGGATGGGTAAAAGGTGTTACAGGGAAGGGGATACCACCTCCACTCCCAGAACACCCCTCATCCAGGTGATCCGCCCGCACTGGTCCACCCCAAGGTACTGGATCCAAAAGGGATGGCCGTGTCCTGGCCACCTGGATGACAGATCCCTGTAGACTTGCGGGTGAGACACCTTCAGGTTTCTCACAATACCCGCATGGTAGCGTCAAGAAACCCAAGCCACCAACAACATACACATATAGTGAAATTTCACATTTGGCAACCCATTGTGCAATCTGATTTGTTTTCTTTTTTCTGCATTCTGCATCCTTTAGTTGGGGACAAATAGTGTATTTATAAACACTTCCTTATGAGTAATCTTCAAAAATCCACTTCATTAGTTCCAATGTGCACAAATGATGATAGTGCGCAACTGTAACCGGTTCATATATTGATAATTACTTATGTGTTTACAAGTGCTTATAAACACTGTTGTAACAAACACATTTATCAATAATTATTCCACACTTAATTATTGCATATGGACTGAACAGTATATGGTATAGCTGCAAAGGACATAGGTGCTATTAGCACAGTGACTCGTATCTGAAAGGCTTTAACTTTATTCCGAAGCTTAACCCACCTGCTATCCATAATATGCTTACTTTGAAATGCTCTGTCGTGTGTGCACTTCTCAATCATCCACTGATATGCTTCGCCATCATTTCAGCTTCACACAAAGCTTATTTTTTTCATCAAGCTGTTATAAAACATGCGCTTCCACGTCTTATTCTTTTGGCACAAGTTTTCCAAATTAGCACCAATCTTCAAACTCACCATCTTTAGTTTTAGACTCTGTGTACGACTACACTTGCCCTGGGCGAAAGGCTCCTACAGATGCCAGTTCCAGTGAATCATTTAAACACTGTTGCTTACATATCATCTACGTAATTATGTTGTGACGCTTATGGGTGCTTTCTTCTTCTCACGTCACTGAGAGATGTTGTAAACCTATGAGATGGTCGTTATGGGAGCGACCCGTTCTAATATGAACAAATTGAAGGTATAATTAGCAATTTTTTGATGAGAAATGTTTTCTAACTTATTGTGCACTCTAATCTATCAATCTCGTCTATACACGAAAATAAATTGCTACTCTATTCTGATACAGCATAGAGCGAATCCATGTATTACTTTGGACCATTCAATACTGTCGTTAAGACCTCTCCTGTGTAAGGAAAATAAGTTCCTGTTCTTTCATTACCAATCTTTCTGTATCTAGAGATAGATCACTGTCTTTCTTCAATTTATAGACTACCGTCCAGCGTAAGTCTTCAGCACTGTGTTTCAGTGCGACAAAGTGATCTACCAGAGGAGCTGTAATGATCTTATTTCTTATGCAGCTCTTATGTTCACTAATTCTGGTCTTTATTTTCCTCTCAGTCTTCTCTATGTATAGTAACTCAAGGTGGCACCAGATGGTATACACAACCATTTCAGTGTTGTAGTTGGTAAAATCTCACTGTCACAAGGGATATTCAAACCCAGGTCACACTCTACACTCTTTTTCGTGCAATCACAACATGTGCAGCTCCCACAGGAAGAATAGTCTTCAATCCTGTTATGACCCCACAGTTCAAGTATACTCTTTTCTTTTCTTCTGGTGATCCTGATGTCATTCCCAGAAAGACGTTCTTTTTACATTCCTAGCATTTACTCACTCGAAATACCTTCCAATTTTTCTAATTATTTTCTTATTGCCATTAGACCGGTTAAAAATGTGCTCACAAACATAATTTTTTCTGTTCCTTGCTTCTTTTGAGTGTATTCCAAAAGGTATTCTCTGTTGTAGTTCAATTCCCCTTTTTCTTGCATTATTCATATACCGTTTTGGTTACCACCTTTTTTTTGTTGTTTTTTTAGACACTCACCACTTTAAAGAAAACTTCTTTAATGGAGCTGTTACATCTCAGTCTTAAAAACTGGCCAACTGGCAGATTACCCCTTACATGTTCAGGTTGAAAACTGGTGTATTTTAACAGAGTTTGTACCTGATATCTTATGATAAGGTTTAACTAATAAAGTTTTAGTTATCTCATCAAAATAAATTGTCACACCTAGAAAATTCACTGCTTCATTATTAAAGCTGGTGGTACATTTCAAATACTGATCTTTTTTTAATGTACCCATTCTATAAAAGCTTCCCATCATTATGGTCCCATCGCCATATCAGCAGTACATCATCGATGTAACATTTCCACAATTGGATTTTAGAATGGAAAATCGTATTCATTGAATAAATCACTAGTTACTTACATTTTTCTAAATAACAGCTTGCAACACTTGGTGATACAGTCGCACAAATAGTGGTTTTGTGTATCTGCTTTTAAAACTCATCTTGAAACATGAAGTAATTATGTTTGAGGGCCATTTCGGTGCCCCACATGGCAAAAGCAAATTTGGTGTTCTCAGATTACGCCGTTTTCCATATAGCAACTCTTCTAGCATATTAAGTATAGCCTTTTGTGGGATCATAGTATATAGTGACGTGATGTCTAGGCTTACCAAAATCTCTTTCTCAGGATCAAAGGTCATATCCTCCACCATATTGATCACTGCTTTAGTGCTCTTGAAATGTGATTTCATCTCGTTCACATATGAACTCAGGTAGATGTCACCGAATCTAGAAAGGGTTTCTAGCAGAGAATCTATGCCTGAAACTATAGCTCTTTCAGGTGGCTTATTTAGGGAGTTATGGATTCTGAGGATACATTTTAGGGACCTTTGGGTTCTCTTTCACCAACGAAGACAGCTTCTTGCTTAAAATCCAGCCCCTCAGGAGGGCTGGTTCTTCTTTGACTCTTATAGCACTTTTTAGTGTAGCTCTGAGATCACTATCAAACTTCTCAAAGCACATTGTGTCTGGCAGCTGCCGCAGACATTCTGTGATATTACTCGACCTATTAAGCAATACAATAGCACCTCCTTTATCCACCTTAAGATATTATTCTCTTCATTATGTGCTATTGCCTTGAGAGCTTCCTGTTCAACTTTGCTGACATTGCAAAACTGATGGGACCAGTTGGCTTTTTGTAACATTTCTATATCTGATATAACCGTTTTCTGAAACATTATAGCCTCAGCTGAATGTCTTTGTGTGTGGGGCATGAACGTTCACTTGTTATGTGGTTCCGACTCATTGGTGAGGTTCATGCGGAAAATACACTTCAAACTGTATTTTGGAGAGAACATCTTCAGAAATCATCCAGTGGAGCAATATTGCTAACAAGTGTGGCAGAGATTGGATAGTTCTAATTATCGATACTGCAAAAGGCATGTTTGAACAAATAAAGTTAGACTTAACTAAACTGGAAGATGTGATTAAAAAGCTGGTACCATTAGAGAGTTTAAAAAAATGGCTAGATGATATAACAATAGAGATTAACAAGTTTAAAGAATACACAACCAGAGAGCGGATTAAAAGGATGAACAAAGATCTGCCAAAGTGCTGTCATGAAAAGGCTTTGCCATGTATGAAGCAGAGCTGCTACTACAGAGAATAAGAATAAAGGGTGAGATTGAATGATGTAGGAAAATGTGTTAGATTTGGTAATACCTCATGTAGCTTGAGTGATGAAAGTTCCTCTGAAGACACTATGCCATTCAATTGTAGAAACAGTCACACAGTCAAACGAAGATGGAGAAGCCGTAGAACCCACCAAGATAGGTCTTTTTTTAGGGAGAGAACAAGATCTAACAGATTGGGAGAACAGACCCAGGATTACGCAAAAGAGGAGAGCCTTGTTGTGAATCTCTCAGACTATATCCCTAAAAACAGGAACCAGATGTTTTGGAGAAAGGACTGGGTTTTGTTACTTCAAATCGAAATGATACATTTGGGTTCTGATTGGAGTTCAAACACTTAATGCAGAAAATACACTTGAAACAGTGTTTTGAAGAGAACACCTTTGATGTAAACCCCAATGAGTCAGGGCTACTTGATAAGTCCACGTAGGATGTTTAGTATGCACTTTAAATATTAGGTTTTAAACTGTTCAAGTCAATGCATAGATGTTAAATGTTGTGATAAAACATATAAGCCATATGAAATTCAATGCTATATCAATGTGATGAAAAGAAATTCAGTTTTAATTGTTAAAAATACATAACACCGACGTGGGTTTCATGATTGTATCTTGATCATGTTCTAGAGGTAGCCCTTTTGATTAACATAGTCCCTGGTACCTCTAATGAGGTGTGTTGCTTTGACCGCACAGCCCCCATGTTGATATGAAAAGGCTCTAAATCCACACGTTTGCTGTAATACTTGAAGCCATGTCTGCCAGCTTAGCCTATTGTCTATGATCACGCCTAAATATTTGTATTCTTTGACAATAAAAATTGAGATCTTATTGAGAGTCCACTTAAATCACTTGAGTTTAGTTTTCATGGGCTGGAAAATCATGATTTTAAATGTATAGGACTGGATTAGAGGATTTTAGATCTATAGGACCTTTCTCCGAAAAACGTGCACATCTCCTTGACAAGAAGGAATGCTCACTGGTTGCCCTTTCAAGAGCACATTATTTTCAAAACCCTCACCCTGACACATACATGCCTACACTAGTCAGCTCCCAGTTACCTGACAAACAAAATCTCTAGACACCATACCAACAGACCCACATGTTCAGCCAGCCTGAACCTGCTCTCTGCCCCAAGAATCAATTTACAGAAATTGGGAGGTAGAAGCTTCCCGACTATAGAGGTGAAATATTGGAACACCTTACCAGCCAAGCTAAGGTCAGAAGACTCATTCTGAGCCTTGAGAAAACATTTGAAAACTTGGCTATTTACTTAGGAGGCTAGATTTGATTTTGATTTGATTTTTTATATTTGTAACGTGTGCATGATGGAATGAACCATATAGAGGCGCAGATGAGACCCAAACATTGTACAGGAGTAAAACTGAGATCCAGAAAAAAAGAAGCAACTCAATATAGAGGTAAGAAGAAAAGTCTATCTAAATAGGAAGGTCTTTAGTGCGCTCCTAAATTGTGGAAATGACTGGAGAGTCCTATTTTCCAATGGAATTGAGTTCCATAGTTTTGGCCCAGACACAGCAAATCTTCTGTCTCCCCTTGAGTTATAGACAGAACGGGGGATAACCAGAAGATACTGATAATTAGAGGGTAGAGTTCTTGGGGGTTGATATACTTGGATCAGATCTCTTAGATATTGTGGAGCGAGACCATTGATACATTTAAAGACTAGACATGCCACTTTGAATCCAATCCGGTCTTCCACGGCCAACCAGAGTAATGCATGCCGCGATGGTGAAACATGTGCGCTTCAACCTAAGCTGAAAATTGATTTTACTGCAGCATTTTGAGCTCTCTGCAGTCTTAATATTTGTTTGTTCAGGATACCAAGCAGTTGGCTATTACAATAGTCTAAATGTCCATTGGTTAGTGCCCCTACTTCCATTGCATAGTCCTCCCTGGGGATGTAAGGTACACCTACTAGCAACTAATCCAGACATTAGGCAGCATACCACATGGCTAGTAACCTTCCAGCTACTTGCCATCACTTTTCTCTTGTCCCACTATGTCTGCCACAAGTTTGTGCAACTTTGTAACCTTGCACCATTAAGTTATCCATTGTACTATGTATGTAACTATGTAGATCTTTGTATAACTATCTAACTCTGTAACCATATACTGTTATCTACCCTCTCCAAGAAGAGCGCCTAGATACCCCCGGGCTGGGTGCGCTATATAAATTACAAAATAAATAAATACATAAATATTTATTTGTAAGCTGTTTTGATGCACATACCTGGCCAGTCGACTGAGCTGAGTTGTGCCTGTAGCCCATTTGGGGTGTAGCCCATGATGGCAATGTCATCTGCTGAACCCAGCCACTGGACACCAAATTCTCTTATTTTTGGTGGACAAGCCTTCTTGGACACTAGGGCTGCAGTTAGATCTAACAGGTACAAAAGAGTGTGTGCTAGAATGCACCCTAGTTTATTCCCATACTTGCCTGTTACCGTGCCTTGCTGGTTGAGACATATTTTGACTCTTGTTTTGGAATAGAGTGCAACAAGCATGGATAACAGCCCTATAGAAATGTTCCAGTTCTGTAATTTCATCCAGATTGTACCCCTCACTATTGTATCAAATACAGAACTGAAATCAATAAAGGCAATGTAAACTGACTGTTTGTGCATTGTCCAAGCACTCTAAACCAGTTTACCTATTGCCGGAATAGTATCTATGGTGCTATAATTCTTTCAACGTCCATGAATCACGTTCATTGTGTCAAAGATCTCTCTCCATTTAAGTCAAGTAAACATGGATAGGCACATTTCTATTGTCCATGTTATCATGGATTTACAAATGTGCCCATGTACATATATGGCATTTTTGCCCATGGTCTGTCCAAGAATCTGTTAAGGATTTCAATCAGGAAATACACCCTGGTCCCAGCCTAGCATGCAGTGCGTAAATGAAATACTTATTTTATTGTTTCAATAGGTTCGATATTCTGAGTGATATACCACTCATATTACACCCCTCCTCAAAATACCCCCAGGTCACAATGGACCAGGATCAGGCTGGTTGGTAAAGGTAATATTTATTTATTTAAAATTCAAATCAAACATATGTTTTAATATATGGGGCAGCAATCACCAATGTGGTGACAATACAAATAAGAAAGTAGGTAAGGCAGTTGAATTCACTTATAGCAACACAGAATACAAATCACAGAGAAAAGAATAGTTTTGGTTTGTTTGAAAGATAGCGCTTAAGATAAGATTTCCCCCTGCAAATTTCTCAACTCACAAATAAGCAGTTCTACACAGATGCAAGGGAGCATCAGGTATTCAGGAATAAAGAACAGTCAACAGAATTCAAAGATAACCTTCCCTCCCCAAACAAGAGAAAAAAACGGTTTGGAAATCTTACACTTTTAAATTGACATTTGAAAATTGCTGTGTAAAACAATGAAAAGTATGCAAAAGTCCTTAAATCAATATAAATTCCTATGTGAGCAACACTGAAAAGATGATAACAATCATAAACTATAGTATGAGCAACAGTAAACACGTTGAATCTTAATGGAAGTTTGGGAATACTTGGAATTGAAAATCACACGTGTAAACTTTCGCAGAAATGCAAATTCCCGCCTAAATTTCACTAAACGGTTTTTAAGATAAATGGGTCAAATACACTGTTTTCGCATGCAGTTATTGGGTGGAGGTGTAGCTAAAGGTCTTAGGTTTAAGTCAGAGTTTAAATGAAGTCTCTACCTATTAAATTGAGGAAGTTATGCAAGTTTGAATGAGAGGTGTTTTTAGGGAAATAGAACAGAGAAAAAAATCGGTTTTAAAATGACAGGTTGATTTTACTTAAACTAGATTTAATGGCTAAGAAAAAGAGAATGCCACTCATGAATCACCACAGTTACACGGCCGCTTGTAACCCTTCATGTGGTGGATACCCCGTTTTCTTTATGGGAATTACTTTATTTAATCAAAATAACTAATGGTTTATGGTCTATTAAAACACAAAATGAAGATAATATCGCTAACACTAGGAATCACAGACAGGGTTGCAAGAATGGTTCTGACAATATTATTGGTTCTTAAGTTAAAGATGGGATAAGTTAAATATTGGGGTAGGACAATGTACGGCAGTATATGCTATGGTTTAATATGATTCCTATTGATACTTACAGTCCATTTTAGTTTAAGATTTTGGACCATCAGGGGTTCTGGTCATCACGGATCGGGTCTGAGGGCAGCACGGCACTTCTGGAGGAATTAGGTCAGCTGGGCGGTTCTGGTGAACTGGACTGGCACCTCGGACTGGAGTGGACTGAATTGGATTGGCCCTTTTGGTTGCTGGATACTGTAGATCAGTGGGATGGCGAGTTTGGAGCAGGCAAGCCTTAATTGTAGCAAGCCAAACTGGATCAATTGCTTCTCTTAAGTTTTGGGATTGCTTCAGGATTTGGGCCTAGCTGAAAAAGAGTTCAGTAATGCTGAGGCCTTGGTTTTGCAAAGAAATCTGGAATCAGGAACAAGTTGGAGAATTCCGTAACAGGGCGCCACGCGGAAATCAGGATGGAGTTATAAATCAGTGTTTCTCTGTGTGTTGTGAGGTTCCCTTATTTATCATGCCAAATTACATCACTCAGTTTATGGTAGGGGCAGACTTACAACCCACACCCACAAGGCTATGATTGGACAAGAGCACAGTTCCTGCCTTGCTCTTTGCTGGCTGGATGACAGAAAGGGCTGTCATGTTTTATGATATGATCTGGAAACCTCCCATAGATATTGGGACCAAAATCTAACCTTCCCACAAATAAATATTTTTGTACTTATGCCCTCTAAGAAAATAAGATACATACATTACATATTTCGTGGGTCACATTTACATCCAACTCTGAAGTCGGTCGGACCTGGTTTTGCATTTCTGTTGAATTTTGGCAATTTTAAACATAAAAGTTTTGGCCTAACATTGCCTGATTCGGTACATGTATGTGCAATCACCCCTAGAACATGGGTACACAATATTAGATTTGCAGCATTAATAGTTTCTGCACACTTGGTCATTCTTCATAACTTCTGTTCCTTACGCAGTAAAAAATCCTACCAAGTTTTCAAATGGCTAGCATAATTTCATATTGATATAATAATAAAAATAATAACAATTTTGCATTTATATAGCGCTACGAACCCTCAGGTATCTGAGTGCTGCTCATTATTACCCACAGTGTGTGGTGCTCATTTATCGACCTCGGAAGGATGAAAGGCTGAGTTTGGCACTGCCGGGATTCAAACCTGCGTTAGCAAGCTCTGCACGGATGTCAAAGCAAGCGTTCTACTCGCTGTGCCACTTGACCGGATATGTACGCACTTTTCACTTGTTTACTTATTCTTGCTGCCAAGTTAAATGGCTTGAAGTTCAGTGGTAAAATAAGCATTTTAAACCCAAAAATTACATGTCAGATTTGTTTTTCTTCCTTCCCAAGTGTGAGCAAATGGCAAGTCCTTTGAAGTTGAATAAGAAGCCTCTTCCTGGAGAGTGGAGCTTCCTGCCCCTCCCCTGGATGGATGAGTGTTCAAGCCTGCTATTGTCTTTGCCTGGGGCCCAGACGAATGTCTAATGAAGCCCATTTTCATGCGTATGCGAGGCCTCCCAACAGCAATTAGCCTTTCCTGCCAGCAGTGAAGTGTCAACCTTTCCCAGGCTAAGGGCTGTCAGAGCAGAATAGTTTTTTTAAAAATAGTTAATTAACTCAAGACTGGGTTTAACTTTAAGTTTCACCTAAATCTTTCATTTAAACATATAAAATGAACACAGTTTATAGGTGGATTTTTACATTAGCAATCCTTTGACATTCTTAAAGATTTAAGCCTTTAAGCAAAAACATGGTTTCACAACAGGCGGTTTTGCACTTCATTCATGAAAAAGCACATTAAACTGAGTTCTTTAAATCCAATTTTCCTCTGCAGCACATACACATTTTAGTCAGCACTAGTTCTTCCCTTGAGTGCTGGGATTGTTTGAAGTCTAGATACATGTATCAAGCCTTTGTTTAGAGTTTCTCTCTGCACAGCTGATTCTATTACTTGTTGCAAAGTTTAGCCGCGTTTTTCCAATGGAAAATGAAAACAAGGGTTCCTGGGTTTCTTTTTCATTAGATACATTTTATAGAGCTGTCAGTCAATGAGGCCCGGTTCCTCTGAGCCACACTGGATGATCCTGGGCATTGAGGTACCCTTTTAATCTCAATGATTCAATGGAAATGAATGGATCTAGTGCCAAAAACAGCACTTTTAAGGTTGCAAAGCTAACATTTTAAAAGGCATTTTTCGGTCTTCAGCACAATTCTGCTGCTTTGCTCCATGTTGAATGTGGCAGAGCCCACTGACATACTCCTGCAGTGAGAACTCTGTTTTCACCCCCCTTGACTGTGTGTGGCAGGGTGTGCAGCCTTTTTCTGGTTGTGACCCAAATGCAGTTTTGAAGATTTTGGCACGCACAGGAGTCAGTGCATCCATTTTGGTCTGTTTCTTTCACCATTTGTAAAGTGATGCAGTGGGGCACATTGGAATGGGTCAAAATATCCCACAAAAATCGCAGTAATTATCTGTAACTGAAGTATATAAGGACAGGCAAGAAGAGATGTCAATTTTTATATAGCGGGTTATGGTTTAACTTAATGTACTTTGAAGGCGTTTACCTTCACTAAGCAGCCACTTGTTGTTGAACTGAAAAACTGCCATCTTATAAAACACCTGTTTCTATGTTTGTGCATCGTGTCTTCTTTTTCAAGTGATACTTAGTTTGAATGGGGTATTCTGTATTGGTCACATGATTAATGGGAATACATTTAGCATAAGTGTGCCCTATATTATTAGGATTTAGGGCAAGAAATATTAAGGTAACACAAAGTTTCCTAATAATCAAATTCAAAAGGCTTCTTATTTCTATATGAATCAATAACCCTATAATAATATTAGTTGATTCTAATCAGAGCCACAACTTGTCATTTGTCATTGCTTCATAGCTCTTTTCTATAAGCGTTATTTTATCAAACAAAATATGAATGTTAGTAATAAATATCAAGAAGGGAACTTACAGCACCCAACAATTGGTGCAAGACTTGTGCATCCTTTTTATAAAAACAAACAAATATATTCAAATGTGGACAACATTTGTAAGTACAATACATATACAAGCATACAAAAAAGCACACAAAAAGTGCATTCAACAAAATACTAGTATTTGCATCTATCTTGTGTGTGTGAAGCCCAAGTATTCTTAATGAGCCTATGTGTTACTCAGGAGTGGTTATTCATCCCTAGTGTTCCTGACTGTGGTAAGAACAAGACCTATTGTTGTACAGTATTTCCTGCAATGGTCATTCGGCCAATCCTCAGTCTGATTAATGGGAAAGGCTGTTTCTGCAAAGCAATAATTATCTTCCACTTCTGGCAACAATATTACTAACTACAGTTGTAGATGCATTTGTAGACCTCACATTGGTGACAATACACATCTAAAAAGAACAAGGGGTAAACAAACATTCAACGCGTATATCTTTCTGTGGCTATAACTGGTTATCCAAACTCTTCAGTACAAGAAACCATCATAAAATGTCCATGGTACCATGGGCACCTTTCGACCATGGCTATACATGCTCTGCCAATGAGCCATTGTTTGTCAATTTATTTAAAAATGAGGGGAGGGAGGTAGAGGGGTGGCAGGAGAAGAGGAGCAGGACAGTACCAATTCATGAGGCAAAGAGATGTATTTTAAAAAGAAAAGTTTCACACTTTTCTCTAAAGTGGGGATAGTGCTCCTCTGTTCTTGGGTATTGAGGGTCAGCTTTCCAAGCAAGCTAAAGTGCTGAAACCATGTTCTTCCCACCATGCCTCTTTCTTCTAAAGGGGGAAGAACCAGCTGTCTGGAGGAGAAGGATCTCAGTGATCTAATAGGGACATGCTTCTTGGTTTTAGCCCTGATATAATTTGGCCTAGTTCCCCTGAATGCTCGGTTTATAATGCAAAAGGTTATGAAGTCATTTTGATCAGGATCTGGGAGCCAGTGAAGGGCAACAAAGTCCTGAGTGATGTGGCAACACGATTTCAGACCTTGTCTTGAATCAGCTGTCGTTGGTCGGATAGATGTTTATGAATACCAAAGTAAAAGAGGTTGCAGTAGCTAAAGTGAGAAGTGATCAAGGCATAGGTGTAATGAACTAATATTGACAGATTCAGGAGCAGAAGTATACGCCTCAGGATGAGGAGTTGGACATGCAATGTTTTGGGGATCTCATGGATCTGTTGAGAGAAAGATTTGAATTAATTAAAAAATGATGTGAGATGCCTTATTCCTCTCCTTGTCCCCCTGTTGTTTTCTAGTTTGAACTATTAGATGGTGCTTTAGCACCTCCTATAAGCTGAAACTATTGCATCAGAGTGCAGATAGGGCAAAATGGCATATGCGGAGGGACACAAAGTTTGTAGGTGTGTTTTGGTTAGTTGCCCACCCATTGACTGCCCATAAACATGCAAATACCTATGACCATTCACACCCACGTCCTACCTCTCCCCACCGCAAACACCTTCTCATGGGGACCCTTTGACCTCTTTTTAAAGAAGCCTTACCATCAAACATTCCACTCAAAGCTCCACCAGTGTTTTCTCAAAGCAGTCTTCTGTGTGGTAATGGCTTAGTTGGAGTCGTAAACGTGCTACTTCTGCAAATAAAATGTCTTAGCCAGGTCTGCATTAAGCCACTCGATTTATAAGCACTCTGTATGTCCTCCACTGAAGCCCTGCTAAAAACAAGCATTGGCAAGGCAACCTCTTTGGCTTGTCTATAAGTATTAGGCATTTGCTATCAGATACCCAGGTACTCGCATCGGTTTCCACCTGCACTGATCAATAGCCAGTTATGTTATTGTATTTTTTTTTTTTATTTGGCATCAAGTTTATTACAAACTTACCAAACCTTTACCAGCTCAAGAAAGATAAAAAAAAGTGCAAATATAAGAAAAAGGGCACACGTTAACAACACTTGATCTGCACACTTTGCCCTCCATATTTCATACAGGAATAGTCACATATATATTAAAAAACATCATATTAGAACTGATTTGAAAATTTTGTCTGCAAACTTTGTTATTGCAAATATCAATTTTAAATGTTTTCCTCAACACAAGGAATCCCGCCATTCAGGCTCACTCCAAGAGGGTGCATCATTGATAAAGTTGCCAAAGTATTTGGGACTCATGTTCTTCAACTTCAGGCAATAAAGTGTCAGGTGTCTTTGTGTTTCCTTTGTCGCATTAGACAGTCTACAGTCTTCTGTCCTCTCAATACCATGATTACGGGAATTGAGAACCTCGTTGGCGTAAAATAAGTTAATCCTAAATCGCATAAAGAGGTATTGATGTTGTGAGCTGGGAAATTATACCAGATATTTGGGGATTATGTTCACTACCTTTGTTTCTTTTTAATGTACTCACATTATATTGTGCCTTCCCCGTATCTGTAGTTATCGAATCCCAGTTCCCAATTTATTTATGGCACTTGATCTAGATTTCAAGGTGTCCACTGTGGTATTCACTTTGTCGAATATCTCCAAGCACTGTTTGGACCACGTTTCTAACACTGAATCAGGTCTAACTCCCTAATTTCCTTTTAAAATTGCAAATTGAGGAGACGATTTCTTCATGACAGGTTCATGGTATAGAGACAAGGACTTCCAGACCAGAACTGCATGTATTGAAAGAAGCCCTAGTTCAAGCCTTATGATGGAAATCGGGACAAAAGGGTGGAGGTGAAGTAGCTTTCTCCAGAACAAGCCTTCCAGAGAAATCCAAACCTCCCACAGTAGGCATAACGAGGCTTCAGCACCGTATGACAAAATCGGGATTGCCTTTTGTTTATAAAATTTCAATACAGCACAAATATGACAAACGTTTTATGAATTACCGCTCCCTGCATTGCTTGGTTCCCTACCTTAAATTTCAATTCCAAAATGCGTGGAGTATCATTCACACTTGAGTTTATTTCAATTCCTAAGTATCTTACATTCTCAAATCGGTTTACTCGTTTCTTTCCAAGCCACCAACGGAAATGGAAATTGTTCTTCTCCTCCTCTGTAGTCTCTGCAGCACAAGCAAAGGGGATTTGGATACATTTATTTTAAGCTCGTTGGTCATCACATATACCTGTAAAATGTCCAATTTGCGCAATAGGTTAAAGGTGGTTTGGTTGAGGGGGATACAATCATCTGCATATTTCATCCACCGCACTGTCTTCCTATTAACTTTAGGCAGAATTTATCCACTTGCCACCATCACCTCGTTTAGGTCTGAAATAAATAAGTTAACAATTCAGGGTCTATAGGGCAACCTTGATTGAAAACTCTGAAGGTGAGGATTTCTTTAGATAGTAGAACTTTTTAGTTTAATCTTACCTGTATTGAGGTGAGGGTGTACAGTGCCCTAATCGGAAGAAAAAGATCCCTCGGGCAGTCCAATGCTAAAATGTTTGTAAACAATAAATCTCTATCTACGCTATTGAATGCTTGCACAAAGATCGATAAATGCATTATGCATTTGTGCCGGTCCGATAGCACAGCGAGAAGAGCGCTCGCTTTGACATCTGTGCAGAGCCTGTTGACGCAGATTCGAATTGTGGCAGGGCCAAACTCAGCCTTTCATCTTTCCAAGGTCAATAAATGAGCAACACACACCGTGGGTAATAATGAGCAGCACTCAGTTACCTGAGGGTTTGTAGCGCTAAAGAAATGCTAAATTATTATTTGTGTTCCCTCCTTTAGAGCCCTGAACTTGAGCACGTTTATCAAAAATAGGTTCAAACTACACCCCACTTCTTTTACAAAACCGGGTTGTCTCTGATCACAGTGCCCTAAGTCATCAACACACTTCTTCAATCGAGTCAAAATAAGGAATGCAAAAATCTTTTGCAGAACGTCCAAAAGGGCAGTAGGGCGATAGTTTTTTCAGTCGCTCTGTTGTGCTTTTAAAAAATCGGGACCAAAACAGCCCTCTTGCACGAGTCTGGACCTCCATCTGTGTCAATATTTCTGCAAAAAGGGTCCTGCAAAAATCAGCCCGTTCTCCAGGAGCTTCCTTCAGCGTGGAATTCGAGAGAACTTCCAGTCCTGGAGCCTGTGAATTACTTGTCCTTTTCATCAGGCCCGCAACCTCCACCTTATCAAATCCCAAATTCCACTGATTCGTGGCAGGGAGGACCGGGGTCTCCCTTAACAAACGTCTCTTAAAGGGGGCACCCAAAAAATCACCCATCTATCCTCTTGTACTACATTACATTGTAAGGCCCTTTCATGTTCCCCTGTCTCGTTCAGCAGCAGCCACAAACTTCCAGAGTCGTCGTCAGCGATGATTTTAAACATTCGTTCAGCATCACCTTATAGTATTATGCTGTTGTGCGAGATCAATCAATTTTTATGCTGTTGTCTACGCTTTTTTATCTGTCCTATTCTGGGGACTGCTGCGTGGAGACGGTGCGCGGTACAAATCCTGAAAGAAGGTACAATTTCCTAATGTCCCCATGTTTTTTACATTTTTTAAGCAACCTCTTTGTCATACGAGTGACCAAGCTTAAATTGTGTTTTCAACCCATGTTATCAGGGTTGAAACACTTGCGTATAGGCGCGTTATAGATGCCATATCATATCATGTGATTTATCCTCTATAAAATCACTAAGCAAAGGTACATGACCAGAACCTACACTTGAGTTGCAAAAAGTAGCCGCTTATCTATTGTTAATTAACAGCGCATCACTGAGGTTCAAATGCATCCTATTTCTTCAGGGACGTCATCTCCCTTGCGACCTCTAAAAAATAAAACCAAAAAAAAAACAAATCTTTCTTTTTTTTTTGTAATGCAAGCTCCTGGGCTGTGGCCAGCTCCATGTGGCTCTTTACTTCTGGGGTGGCTGGCTTTCTTGTTCAGGCCCTTTAAGTATAAGAAAAATAAGAACAGGAGTGCTACAAGTCTAACAGTTTGAGCAATGACCCTGAATAAGAAAGAATAGGAATACCAAATAATGTGTCTTTCTGGAATTCTATACAATAATTGCTAGACTCATTAAAGGTTTATTTCAGTAAATTTCCAGGGGGTGAGTCACTGATTTAGTCTGTTCTTAAACGGCTCAACTTAGCCTTTCATCCTTCTCAGATCAATAAATGAGTACCACCACAGATTGGGTGATATTGGGTGTATATTTTTTCTATATAAAGCGCTTAAGCGTAAGTGCTATATAATAACATATCATTATCATTTGGTCATGGACGTCTGCTTGTATTCACAGTAAGGTGATATGGGCCTATACACACTGATCTTAATGATACATATGGCAATCCATTCTTGTATGAAATTTACATCACATTATAGTGATATTGTAACCATATTTTTCGCAGTGTACAATGCTATGTGATGCAACTTCCTGTTTTGTCAACTTGTGAAAGGTCGTGTTCCATCCCTTCCCGCAATATCACTTTGTAGTGGGGTCAAAAGATATCACTTCCTGTGATGTCATCGGGGGTCAAGGGTCATGTGATGTCACTTCCGCAACCCGTGGCATTTTGGTGAAATGACGTCCCTGTATTTCTTCCCTGCTCCACGAACACTTCAGTGTCCCACACTTCCGCATTCCTTTGCGTCGGTGCCCCAACACGAGTTTTATTAAATTGTGCTCATTGTGATCCATTTCGGTTACCTCTAATGATATATGCAAGGGGGACACACTTGATAAGACAAAGAAGTAGTCTAGGGTTGTTTGTGGCTCACCTCTACCCCAGATGGGAGCCCCTAGTATGTCAATTGGGGTCTGTCCATTTAACATATGGAAATTTCGATCCCCTAAATCTCTCAGCCAAATCCTCGCCCTTAAATGTTTTTTTTCGAGTTCGTCCCCTGCTGTAACCCTAAATCTTGCAACTCTTTCCCCATGCAATGTATGTTAAGGTCTCCTCAAAGAATTATCAAACAATCGGGGAAGTGAAATTTGAAGTCATCGATCAGCAACATTATTGTGTCTACAAAACATTCACGCTTCCAGAACATTGGATTCCAGTATAAACTGATAATTACAAAAAAATGAAGTCAAATAATTTTGCTTTTCCATTTCTATTGTGTTCAATTGCATGTAGGGATTCGGGTTTCTCGTTTTCACAACTTTCATACCCACAACATACCTTATCAGTGTTAGTAGTCCCGTGGTTGGTCTACCCTTCACACCTTCCTTGGCAGGATTTAAAAAGAGACTTTAGCCTCCCACCCGGGGGATGGTCGACAGTTAAGTTTCTTGGGGACATAAAATGTCATAATTTTGTAGACTGTCACTCCCATTGGTAAAAAGATGGCTACATCCGCTGGTGTACCAGCAACCAAACGAAATAAGGTCCCTGATGGATTACTCTAAGCATTATTGATTTTTATTTGAGTTCAAGGCCTTAGACATCCACCTCCAATTCTCTTCATCGCTTAGATTTCAGTTGGATTGGCCTTGCGCGACTATTGACCTTTTTGAGTCTAGTTGCTGATTAAGTGTTAACGGTATTCAGTCATCAAAATACTCACCCTCTGTACAATGGTCAATTTCATCTCTACAGCCTGTATTGCCCTTTACGGCGTCTCACCTGTTTGCACCTACTATCTTCTTACAGGTTTCGCTGGAAACTCAGGCGTTAAGTCCTCCCCTTACTGCACATTTATACGACTGAGCATCCCCCTTTTCTCTGAAGTCGAACCCCAGGGGCCATAAAGCCTCAGCTGATTCCAACAATAGGTTAAAAATTATTTTGGAGCATATACATAAACACAGATGGTCAAATTAATTCGTCATTAGGAACTCGACTGGCGCGATATCTCCAGAATCTAATGCACATAATTTAGGCATATGCTGGAATAGTGGCAACACATTGGTACGAATCAACATTAACCCACCCTCCACCGATAAGATTCTCTCCAAAATCACCCTATTCACCCCATGTTTGCTTCCATCCAATGACTGGGTTTATCTTGGCCTCCTTTAGTACTGGCCCCACTGGGTGTCCGGTCAAATGTTCGAAAACAAAGGGTCGAAGGACCTTTTGTTTGAAAATAAAAGGATCGAAAAAAAGGTTTGAAATTTTGTTTTATTTATTTATATGTATATTTAGTTTAGGATGTAACAATGTTTTTTATAAAAAGAAAACGAGGTGGGGGACCCCCCCCCAAAAAAAAAAAATCAAACCCTTTTTTCGGTCCTTTGACTGTCGAGAAAAAGGCATTCGAGCCTTTTGTTTTTGAAACTTTGACTGTGAACCGCCCCACTGATTGGGGCTACTTTGGATCACCCTTATTCATTTGATGCCAGCCTCTCGGTTCTCTTTCAGGATTATTCCTGGGAGGGCTTTTTGCTATTTTTTCCTTCCTCTTGGCTACACAGCTGGTTATCGTCTAAGTTCTCACCAGGCCTCCCCCATTCAGTGGCAATCTTCTCTCTCATACATTCTGGTGTTTCTAAAATGGAACTTTCTTTATTTTTGGATTGTGTGACAACTTGCAGTCATTTTTCGTCCCATGTCAAAAAGCATTTAGCCAGAGCATCAGCGGTTTGCTTACACCTATTTACTCTCACATTAGTTTATTCTATGGATTCCTACTGTACTGGATTCTTACTGTGTACGTTTGAGGGTAGGTCCGTCACTAAGCCTTGGCCACTTCCATCATCTTCGTATAGCGAGAGCTCTAACAATTTGTGATCGAAGCTTTGATGGTTTTTGCTTCTCGCAGGCTCCTGATTTTGCAGGATGTCATCTTCACTCGGAGTGAGGTGATTTAGATCGTCTCGATCACACTTCTTTTTTGGAACTTGTTGCCTCTATATTTCTGTGTTTCTATTTCTGGTTCAGGCGAATGCTCTCTTAACCTCGAGCACCATTTGATTTTGGTAGTTTCTTTAGGAGCATGTTTTAATTTATTTGTGTTATTGTTGTTGGTGCTGAGTTTTATTGTTTCTTGACAGCTGTTTCCCTTTTTGTTGGCGTTTAGAACATTTCGTAGTTATTGTCCTCCTCCTGCGTTGTAGTTTCCATGCTCGAACACCATATCAACACCGTTCTTTTTCTCGATCTAGTCTACTTTGTATCATAGTTAAGAATGACTCAATGTGAATTAACTTGGAATGAGTCATCCCCAAAAGAGTGGCTTGATCGTTATAATTATCATTGATGGACTCGTACAACTTTAAAAACGGAGCCAGTGATATTGTTGAAGCCGACATAGGGCTGCATTCGGTCTGAACATTTACCAGTTAATACCACTAGGACAGTGCCTGGCAAGTGCCTTTTCCATGCCTACATAAAAGTCCAAACTGTTTGCAATGCCAATGTTCGTTTCCTTTTCTTGTTCAACTGTATGATGTTAAAACCTATTTGTATGAATGAAAAAAAGAGCATTTTTGTGTGCTGTTTCAGAATGTCCACAGCAGGGTTACCCTGCATATTTCTCAATATTGAATGGGTTTTGAGGGTTTGAGCATAAAAAGGTGATGAAATGAAGGTTGTCTCAAATATGGGAATTCTGTTTATGTTTGGGTGCAGCCTCATAATTAGTTCGATTACGACGTGGGGGAAAGGACCTTGCATAAGGTTCAGGGTTTTGTATGTCACAGGTCATATGTGGTCCTCAGTACTTAGCATGAGTCTATGCCACATGGATAGTCTGGCTGTACCAACTTACCAATGTGTGCATGCAGGTGAGGGTGCCAGGCAACACATCAAGGAGGTTTCTCTCCTGTGCAGTCTTGCCTGTTTTTTGGCACTCATGGGGAAATGAGGAACTTCAACCAGCCTCATAAGAGAGGGTCTTGGAGATTGGTTGTGCATGAGGGTGATCTGGTAGGCTGGATTGAAGGATCTTTTCTATAGGCTTCCCTTGGAAATTGATTCCATTTGAGGATAAGTACAGGCAGGGCGTCTCAAGGGGTTTTCCCATTTTTTACAGCATTAAAGTTATCTTCTCTGTGCGAATGTTTTTTGTCAGTTTATTGAATGAGCAAACGGAGGGTCGGAGGGGGTGCAATTTTCAGCTGGTATATACAGACTCTGCCCATAATTCGCTTTCACCTTTCCATGGGAATATATCAGTTTTTGTGCAAAGTTTCTCCCTCCACAAATATTGCCTTAGTTCATCCGCTGATGGATCTTGCTGACCCATTCATTAAAAGTCATTAGCACCTGGTTAGTTACTTCAACCAACAGGAATGTTCATATCACCGGTTGTAACAATACACGCCCATGTTTCAGGAATTCCTAAGGCTGAACAACACCTGCACCTTGTTATCATTCGCTGCCGCCCACCCTCACCAACTGCCTTTCGCCCATGACCAATTCATCACCACTCTGATCTCTATTTTCTGAGAAAAAAAAAAAAACTACCCTCTTATGCCACCTCGCAGCAACCTCTCTCTTTCTCCCTGTTTCTCGCTTTCTTTCTCTCTCTCCCTGCCTCTGCAGTTCACAGTGGGAGTAGAAAATGAGCTCTTGTTTGTGTTGTTTTTCTTTTATCCAGGGAGGCCACCGTGATTTGCAATAATGTTTCTGTATTGAAAAGATGTTTGACCACGAGCAGACTTTTATTCAAAGAAAACCTTTTTTGAAGGCTACCATTGTCAGCCTGGCCGTTCTGCTGCGGTTCTTATGGCGATAAACATCTCAGGGCAGGCTATATCAACTGGTAAAAGCTTGACTTAGGAGTGTATTGCTACATTAGCACCTTGCAATGCATGCAGATTCATGCTTTCGTTGGATCCAATTACTTTTGGGTACTTCTGCTGAGGCACTAAAAAGAAAATAATGGTGCTCGGTGGTGCTGAAGTTATTGATCTGAATATAACATTGCATTAACTTCCCTGTCCCTCTTCCTCATCCCAGTAAAACACATGAGGTGTCCCACCTCCCCAGGAACCCTTCATCTATTTCTTTTTTTATTCCTTTGCCCCGCACGCCCCCTCGTGTCGATACAAGACCCACCCCAGACCCACACACATCAGTTTGTATGTTTTTTCTGTCAGGGACCTACCTTCATGGATCCTTGAGCGTACTGAGCCGAGGGGGCACTGTTGAGCACTGTTAACTGGCCCTCCATGCTGGGCACTGAGGGTCCTCTCTGCTGATCGTGAATCCCGGGACACCTGCAGTGTGAGGGGTTCTGGTTGAGAGTTTCTCCTGGCCATAATCCAGATGAGCGCTGAGGGTGGTCCTTCGAACTGGTGACGTGGAAGGTGGGGTCTGGTGGCCTGACTGTGCAGGGGCGGCTGCCTTCCACATCAAGACGTGTTCCCTTTCACAGCATTGCGCCTCCAGGCTGTTTTCCAGCTCTGGTTCCTCGTAGTACAGGTAAGGAGTTTGGTGAGGATGTGGATGTTGCTAGCATATATTCCTCTATGGAAATTCTAGCTGCTGACTTCCAGGCACGAAGAAGTAACTACTTAGCCGTCATCCAGCCTCTGAACAGCCAGGCTTTACCCAATCTCGGCAGATCACGTAACCAGCTTGTCATCGCCTATGATATAGACAGAAGCCTTCATTAAATATTGGTTTCCAGGATTAAATGAGTCTTTCAGATATCTCTGTCCAGAATTGTTTTGTCTTGGGACACAGCCATATAATGTGTATCAACGTACCTTTTTCTCTTTTGCATCTCCAACAACGGTCACTGTCACACATATTTCTTATGAAACATCCTATCTGGTGTCCAAAAAATGCATTGCAGGATCTAAATCTGACTGGCCTTTAAACGCTAGTCAAGTGATACAAACCAAACATTATTGCAGCATCTCGACCAGCAATCAGGCTATACATTTTCATCAAGTTCGTGGTTCCAGAGCTGCAAGACATCTATCTTTTTCTCTGATGCCAATACAAAAGATCGGTAGAAGGATGACGCAGAGTGAGCAGTAGAAATCTGAGCATGCTGAATGTAAATTTAAATAGTGTGCCCCATTTCCCCTTTGAAGTTGGCTCTGAAAAGAGATTTTTATTTTGGCAGATGCTTGACAGACACCTGTTATTTTGTATTTATTTTTTTCTTTCTTAGTTTACTCCTAAAATCTTCACATAACCTTCTCCAAAGCAACCCTTACATTCCAGAACAGCATGGCATTTCCTATAAAAGATAAGTAAATGCCATCTTCTTTAAAATAAACAGCATTAATGGAATCAATATTCTCATTAATGGAATCAATATTCTCATTATTACAGAAGAACATACCAGCTCTAAGCATGAAAGCACACATGCCTCTGTTGATTGCACACCTAGCAATGTTTTGCTGAGGACAAAAAATAGAAGTATTGTCCCATAATGCCCTAGGTTCTAATCCAGAAATAATTACTTTGGCATTTGGAAGGATGTTCATTACTGCTTGAACCAAGTGTTCCAAATCTGCCAACAAAATAGGGGCACTGCACTGACATAGCCCAAATGGAAAGCACCATAGTGCAAAACTACGACATGAGGACTGTTCATCCTGCCCATATCTTCACAAACGTGTACATTTTCCTGTACATTGCAATCTGGCACAGTGCTCCACACCACCTCCACTCCTTTAACATCAAATTTGTTTGCCAAATGCCTGCATTGAGCATACTGCTGTAAACCATGCACAAACATATCTCCAAGCACCAAAACCCTGACTTTCTCCACCTCTGCCATCTTCACTACACTCTCTTTCAACACAAATCCACAACCTCAGCATCTGATTGGCTGATCCCTACAGTCCCCTTTCCATGCTGGATTTGCAGGAAAACCTGGGATGTTACATGCACTGTCCACAGACAGCCGCGGTATCTATGGACAGCGTAACTCTTGGACAGCCCTTCTACCCTTTCCACTTCACTTTCTCTGCCATTCCCTCATTGGATACAGCTAAGCAGTCACACAACCATCCAACAATCACATCCAAGACCTCTACATCTAACTCCATCATCAGAGTTCAGCACTTCAAATGTACTTTTGATCACTCTGAGTACAAGTCTCATATCATTGGAAAGCACCTATTACAAAAACTACTGTACAAGCAGTCTCCAAGATTTCTACTTGCAGCTACATGCATATCCACATGCAAGAATACAAACTACAGGTATGCATATGTTCTGCACAGTACATGAACAACTCTTATGAATGAATATAAACAGAGTAACTGCCACTTAACCTGTATAACCTATAAAAAGAACTTACCGTCATTTTTCCCATCTGCTATAATCAACTGTCACTTCCAAACCTGTCTGCTATCTAATTTTCTTTTACACACACAGCTATCTAAAAAAAATATAATATTAAAAGATGAGAGAAATAACAGTATAATTGTAGAAAAACACTTAGTAGTGTATAATAAAATTACACACAGCCAGGATAAAATTATGCATCTTCATACACTCACACAGATAGACAGTATCTTTGAAAAGCTCCCGGCAGAAATAACCCCGCTGCCTATAAATCACATTCTTCTGCTTTATTACCCACACCTTCACAAATGCATACATTCCATGCTTTTCTATACAGTTTCTGCCATTTACCTTATAAAAATTGCAAAATAAGTATATCATTATTTCTTCTATCTCCTAACATTCAATAACACAGCCTTAAGAAACCAAGTGAGTTTCATACACTTAGTATGAAACTCATTTGCACAGCATGTTGAACTAACATATTGCAAGTAAAATATAAAGCCTGCACATATTCAAAGGAAACTGCATTCACACACTATTTTCACTTATCAAACAATAATACTACTACAAAAACATAAAAATAAACATCTAAATTAACATCAGTGCTATAAACACACAAAATTACTAACTTCTTTCTTTTACAATTGCAGCGAAGACCACTCTCCTGAAAAGCAGCAGCATCTGAAGTACAAACAACAACTCAGAAGAAACCTGCTCATTCCAAACAAATAAAGTAAGTACAATGCTACCATAATATTCTTACTGTTACTCAAACTCACTGTTCAGTTGATTCATGGAATTTGTGTGCCGAAAAACAGAGATTTGTGCACCATTCTGCCCACAAATCCCCATTTGTTAAACAGGGAATAACAGACAGAATGGCACACAAATCCCCATTTATCGATGCACAAATGACATAACTCAGCCCCTCGAATGTTAGTATTACAGAACAAAGAACTGTTTTAATTCTATACCATTAGATTTAGTATTAGTGCTTCTCCTCACCACTAGCTTACTGTGTACTGTCATCTGAACCCAAGTATAGTAACACACAAATACAAGAATAGCCTTCCCAACTACTTGTAGCTCCCAATGCACAATCACACACCACCACATACATCCTTACCGTCATACTCAGACACTCATGCACACAGCACGCATACATTGCAGAACAGCCCAACCCATACCTTCTTTTTTTTCAACAGACCCCAAAGAATGCCTACCAAGAACCAAGTCTGTAGAAAGCAACGCAGAAGTAGAGCAAATGAAAATAAAAGTGTCCAAAATAAGCATCCATCTCTAGCAGAATTTGTACAAAATGTTCAAACAAAAGATCTAATAGAGTCATTAAGCGAAACAAAACAAGCTTCCAGTACAAAAACTTCCCCTCCTCTTTCAAAATGTAAAACAAAACAGAAAGTGATTAACAAGAATTCAGCTACCACTACTGCTAACACTGCTCCTATAAATCTTGATGTAGGGGCAAGTAACCATACCAAAAAAAGTATTTTAGAAAAAATGTTCTGCCACAGAGTCCTTCAAAATCTTATAAAAACAGGAGAGAAATCATGCACAACCCTTAAAACCTACCGTAGAAAATTAATTTTAGAAGCTTTGATAGACAGTGCAATCCTTCTCATAAGGAAGTTATTTATTTTAGTGTTAAACAGAATGAAACCACTAACAAAACTAAGTACTAAATTACAAAAAATACTTCTCAATAAATATCTGTGGAGGTGAATGGAGTCACACCACAAGCAAAGAACCATATTTCAATGAAGAAGCGTACAAGCGTACAAACAAAAACAAACAAATATAATTGCCATACATAGCAGTGAAGAGGCTATGAAAAAATTAATAGCATAAAGGAACAAGAAATGCTGCTTACAAAAATGTCCCCAGAAAATTCAGTATCACCTCTCCATTCAACTGAACTATAGCGTCCAGTATACAAATGGCCGTGCATGTCAACGTGTAACATTGCCAAAAAATCTTTCAACTCTTTATGCCAGTTCCTCAATCAGTATGTGAAAGGCAAAGACACAATCAAAATGAAACTACTACAAAATATGGATACCTGTCCAGTGCACAAACACACAGGACTACAAGGACATTCATTAGCCTGCGTTTCAGGACCTATTTGCAAAAGCACCTTCCATCATACCAAAATGATATCAACACATCATTCAACTATAAGAAATCTGGTCAATAAAGTGTACTTTGCTAAAAGTCCTGCTTTAGCACTAGACAATTTAAATAACAATCTTCTACATGGTACAGCCAAAGACCTACTTGAAGAAATAGAGCATATCCAGAGAAAATATTTTGGAAGTGAAAGCCACTTACAAAATACAATACCTTTACAACAGACTAGCAACAATAGTACAGATGGCAACCTTCTACTACACACATACAAAAAAGAAATACTAAATTTTAAAAGTACATCCGCTGATTTACCAAACCATGTGTGTGTATGTTGCTGCAGAACTTTTTATAAAAGTAACACAAAAACTGTAGACGTAACATACAAAATAGAAGACAATGAAGATTCCAAATGGTTTGAATTAGCTCTGTACCTTATAGCAGAAAACAAATATGAAATAACTGACCCCTTAATACTTTGCACTTACTGCACTACACAACTTGACAACAACCAGCTATCACAAATAACTTGGAATTATTCCCACTACCAAAACCCCTGCAACAACTCAATTTATATGAGTGCATTATAATTCAAACAATGCACCCATTTCCAGCAATAATACGCCTTGAACCAAAAACAGCAACATTACCTCCTTCTGAATTAGTGAAAGGCATTTGTGGCAAAGTAGTTTATTTACCATTAGATCTGAAAGAAAATGTGAACACTCTGGGAGTGCAACGTCCAATAGAGCAATCTTTAATTGTCTTAGTGAATAGTGTACCTACAAAAGACAAAAAAAAAATTGGCAACAACTTGTAGACTTACATAAAGTTAGACAAGCCTTGCAATATCTAAAAGATAATAATGAATACTACAAAGAAATGAATATTGAAGAAAACTTGAAGGAAACCACTAACATCATTCAAGAGTCACCAGAAACTGGTCTATTTGAACTTCTAGATCCTGCTACACTATCCAATATTTTAGACCATTCTACAATTCATCCATTACACTCTAATGACACCGCAGATGATGCACTATAAATGTACCAAATGGGACAAACCAAAGGATCACCAATCAGCATATGGGGAAAAAAGTATAGAAGCACGTACTTTTCCTCTACTCTATCCTACTGCAAAAGGAGGAAGGTACGATTATAGACCCATTCAGATAACAGCATCAGAATACCGCTCATTACAAATGTATTCTGAAGATCCCAGATTTAGACAAAATGGGGAATACATATTCCACCTACTCTTTGAAAGTGAACTAGCAACTCTATGCTATGGAGTTGCGCACACATTGAAATCAGGAACCAATTTCAAAATATGTCAGCTACGCAATTACTACAAAAAGTGTAAGAAAAAGATGAGGTTCTACAATCAAGTATTACAAATCTGTTAGCAAACATGCGTAGTACTAAAGAGTACTGGTTCAGACGTCACAGAGATGTATGTTTTATGATAAGAAACCTTGGCCCGCCCATTTGGTTTGTTACATTAAGTAGTGCAGAATATGCATGGGAAGATTTACATTATTTCCTACGCATAGCAAACAAAAACAAAACAAACATAGATATACTAACACCTGGAGAACTTTGCTCTCTAGATCCTGTTAATGTTTCAAGATATTTTCATCATCGCTTCATTGCTATGCTACACTTTATTTGTAATAAAACTGTTCTTCCCCTCTGAGAAGTGAAACACTTCTTTTGGAGAAAAGAATACCAAGCCAGAGGAGCACCACATATCCACATGCTTTTATTTATTAAAGATGCTCCTAAATTTGGTCAAGACAGTGATTCCACTGTTTTACAGTTTATCAAAAAATATGTCACTTGTGAAATTCCATCAGAAGCAACAAATAGTGATCTTCATGCACAAATTGTACAATTTCAAAGACACAAATGTGAGAAATATTGTCGTCGCGAATACAAAAAAAAAGGGAAATACTATACCAAATGCCATTTTGGTTTCTCTAGACCAGTTACAGAAACAGGTGATTTGAACAACTTCATGTCTTCAGTTAGACATAGTGTTAAAGGTAAATCACCTAAGAACCCATATTACATAAAAAGAACAGAAGAAGGAATATATATCAATGATTACAAAGCAATCATTGCCCTCTTATGGAATGCAAACATAGATGTGCAGTACATTGCAGACAATTCCACTGCAGTTGCACGGTATGTTACAGCCTACTTAACCAAAGCAGAAAAACAGAGCTGCAAGACCTCTACAATGACCTATCATCGGACAAAACACTGTCTCAGAAATTGTACAGCTTAGGCATAAAATTGCTCTCCCATAGAGAATGTGGCTGCTATGAAGCTGCAGATCATTTAACCGGTACTGCTTTATATGGAAAATCTGAAAATATAGTATGGCTAAGTCTTGGTCCTGCTAAATCTAGAAGAAGGGTTCTCAAATCACTCCATGACATAGAAACAATAGCCAAAAATGATCCCAACAGCCAAGACATTTTGAAAAACAATTTACTAGACACATACTACCCAAACCGAAGTACCACTTTGGAAACCATGTGTCTATACCACATAGCCCAAAATTTCACATACAAAAATAATATTAAAACCCGATGGAAATAAAGGTAGATACAGAGTGACAAGTTGTGAAGGCAGCTTAGTGAAACGTACCAAAAAAAGCTTAATTAATCATATGACATTGTCATTAATAACTCCTCAAAATAAAGAACTATATTACATGTCCATGGTACAATGTTTTAAACTATGGAGCAAAGAAGAAGAGATACTAGATATCTATGACTCTTATGAAGACGCTTTCAAAGCAAATGAAAGCACTATAACCAATGTAAACTTTACACAGTACAAAACAATGTTGCACAATTAACAGAAACACGAAGAAGAGCTCCAGGCCCAACTAGATAAGGACACTCCCAACAGTAGTCAACCTTCTATAACAGGAAGCCAAGAACCACTGGGGCAGCCACTAATAGCAAATGAGGCAGAATTAGCAATGACAGAAGTAGAAAACACCATGTGTCACTATGATGAAGATACAGAAGACTTAACTGTACTGCAATCAAAACTAAACAAAGAGCAGCATGCCATTTTTCAAGAAGTAACAAAAGAAATTGCACATGTGTACAACATGAAAATAAAGAATGTACCTGCCAAAATTACAAACCTATGCTACTATATGTCAGTGGTGAAGCTGATTCAGGCAAAACATTCTTAATCAAAATCATCAGCAAGTTCCTTAAACAATTGACAAACAACAAACTGTCAGCTGTTGTAACTGCCCCCACATGTTTAGCTGCCTACAACATAGGCGGTGTCACTTTACACAGATTACTACTCCTTCCAGTAAAACAACAAAACAAATTAGAATATTACAAACTTTCTGCAGAAGCTGCAGTGGAATTACGCAGAGTGTTAAAACAAATGAAAATGCTGCTAATAGATGAGGTGAGCATGGTCTCCAATCTTATGTTGGCTTTGATTCACCTCAAAATTACAAGAAGTACTCAAAACAAACTACAAAGAGCTCTTTGGAGGAAAACACATTATTGTTTTTGGAGATCTTCTTCAATTGACACCAGTGAAAGGTGAACCTATTTTTTAAAACCTTAGGACACAAACTCTGCCATAAAACTGTTGGCAGCATAGGAAATGTTAACCTTTGGAAACATTTTCAATACGGAGAATTAACAGAAAACATGCACCAGTCTGCAGACGTCACCTACGCCAATATTTTAAAAAGTATTAGAGTTGGTGAGCTATCTCAAGAAGCACAAGCAATATTAAAAACCTGGCACAGCCATGCACTTTATGGTCATAACTCATGTGCTACTGATGTCATGGAACAATTAGCACACAAAAATGTCACTTGTATATCCTTGATGCCAACTCTTGCAAGCTGTTCCAAGTTCAATGAAATAATGTTGAAAAAAGAAATGCAACCAATAATTGAAATTTGCTCCACAGACAAACTGGACGTAGATGGTATGACACTACCCATGTGTCAACAAGCCACAACAAGACTAAATACCTTAGAAAACTCTATCTCCAACACAGCTGGTTTGGAGAAAATCTTAAAATTATCTTTAAACTGTAGAGTAATGCTTAAACGTAACCTTGACTTGGAGCAAGGACTAGTTAATGGAGCAATTGGTACAGTTGTTGGCTTTCAAACATACCCACATGACAACAACATTCAGTTTGTCAATATTCTCTTTGACAAACTAACCGAAGTAAAAAGAATAGGATACTCAACAGCTCGATTCCTTCTTTTCAAAGACATGCATGTACGCAGAGAGCAATTTTCTCTAACTCTAGCATACGCAGTCACCATTCACAAATCACACGGTCTTACCCTAGATAAAGCATTGATAGATATTGGGAACACAGTCTTTAAAGAAGGCATGAGCTACGTAGCACTATCACGCTTACATACTCTTGACGGTCTATTTCTAATCAACTTTGATGCAAGTAAAGTAAACACTGATTTTCCATGCATTTTAGAATACAATAGACTACGTTCACTGTACACCCCCATCTAAAAATCTATCCTGTTACACAAAAAGCAAAACGTTGTAAAAGAAAACTACTTCAAACAGAAATGCAACAGGATGTCACTGCAAATCCTCCAAAGAGAATAAAAGAAGCCAATACTTCATCAATTACCTCAACCAAAGAAGAATGTACTACTCAAAGTAACTCAGGTACTTCTTCAAAGAAGCAACACACACTCCGAAGAAATGACTTGCACACAGAACTATCTGGTCCATTCAAATGTTCAAATATAACTGGTGTAAATTGCTACGCAAATGTAGCAATAAATATTCTATTTCAATTGCCACCAATTAGTGACAACATTTACTTACACAATACAGACCAATTGTGTTTGCAAATGTTAGTCCTTCATAGAAATGCAACCAACAATCCTGACAACACATATAGTGTTCATGGAATAAAACAAGAATTGGACTACTGTGCTGTAATGGTGAAATTCACTATAAACTCACAAGAAGATGCATACGAATTTCTAATGTATTTACTACAAGTACTGGAAAACAAAAATATACCTGCAAATGAAATCTTGCAGATTTCATACTTATGGAAACGTACATGCACACTGTGCAACAATATGGCAAAGGAACAAATCCCTATTGAACTTTTTGTGTATGTACCTATCTGTGAATCTGTTTTATTTCAGCAACTTGTACAAAATGCAAACCATGGCAGATTATGTACTACCTACAATTCATATAATCGCTCCATCTTACAAATACAAACACATAGTAAATACGTAATACTAATGCTTTTATGTTACAATGCAGATGGTACCAAAAACAACTGCAAGCTCACTGGATCACAAATGGTCAAGTATCACTTGGTAAGAAAACCTTCACAACAATAGGTATAATCTACCATGCAGGAGTCACAACCAATGCAGGTCACTACACTGCATATATAAAAATGAATTGTGGATGGTTTTAATGTAATGATAATACCATTACTCTAAAGCAAAGATTACCAGTAAATCTTATAAATGCTTATTTAATTCTTAAAACCAAAATTTAATAACTAATCTGTTCATAAACATTAATAAATCTTCAATCAGAAAACTATAAACAGTTACAATACGCCAACAGGTATCTAACTGCTCCAAAATTCTGCAACAGCCAAACAGATAAATCAATACCACTAAATTATAAAAAGAAGTAAACAGAATACGCCAACAGGTATCTAACTGCCTCAAGATTTTGCAACAAACAGATAAATCAATACCACTAAAATATATAAAAAAATATACAGTTAGAATACGCCAACAGCTATCTAAGAGGTATCTAACTGCCCCAAGATTTTGCAACAACCAAACAGATAAATCAATACCACTAAATTATAAAAAGAAATAAACAGTTAGAATACACCAACATGTATCAAACTGCCCCAAGAAACTGCAACAACCCAACAGGTATATTAGCAAGTTATATAAATAAAAAAACTATAATCAGTTACAATTCAACAACAGGTATCTAACAATCTGCAACAACCAACAGATAGAACATTAGCCGGAAACATGGATTTTTTTCCCAGAGACCCAATGATTTAAGCAACAAACACAGAAACTGAGAAAATTGCACAGTACACTGGTTTGTAAAGTACTAAATATGAGGGTCTAAATAATATATCCAATCACAACAAATCAAACAGTAAGTATATTATAATAAATACAACTCATAAATACTGCTCCATAACACAACCATTGAAGCAAACATCTAACCATACACCACAATACAAAATGTTTACTTCCATGGATATGTTATACTGCAGTACTTGTTACCAAACTCTACAATCTTAATGACATGACGTAGCCAAAACTTCACATGCAAACTATACAAATCAAACACAACACAAACTGTAGATTTGCAAATAATTGATAGATGTTTGATTCTATGGGTGTGATCCATTGGTGTGAAATGCTGCGGTGTTTTGTCTAACTTGAAAGGACCGCTTTGTGAAAGGAATGTTTACTTACCTTGTACCTATATTTCAGCACTGCGAGCTGCGTGGGGCTCTTGCTGAGCACTACTCGCTTCTTGGAGGAGGCAGAGCTTGCCACGGACACGTGACAGATCACGTGACCCTCTTCAGGGATATACTGCCAGCCCAACTGCCCGAGCGGCGTGTTTTGTCTAACTTGAAAGGACCGCTTCGTGAAAGGAATGTTTACTTACCTTGTACCTGTATTTCAGCACTGCGAGCTGAGTGGGGCTCTTGCTGAGCACTACTCGCTTCCTGGAGGAGGCGGAGGTTGCCGTGGCCACGTGACAAATCGCGTGACCCTGTTCAGGCATATACTGCTGGCCCAACCACCCTTGCAGAGTTAAGCCTGCAGCGGGGACAAGGGCGCGGCATCAATACTACTGTTTGTCTGCTGTTTGGCTCTGCGAGGCTCCGGGCCATGGAGGAGAGGGCGCCGTACATCTTACTACAGCCTAGTATAAATAAGGAGCTTGTGTGCAAAGTCAATTCAGTAGTAAGATTCTACACACTCTACAATATCCTGCAAGAATTATTCAATTCTGGTCTGTCAGCCTTTAGGCAGGAGACTGGGAGACTGCGGAGGAGCTCTCTTTGATCCTAGGCACTGTCCTATTATTGCTGACTTATAGGCTTTAACCCTTTTACGGTTGCCATTTGGGACTCCTATGTTTAGCTAACCTCCGAAAGGAGGGAACACTTTTGGGTAACTTCTTTGTTTAGTTGGACACTGGGGAGGAGAGAAGGACTAAGGCTGCTCCTCAAACCATTCGGTGTTCCCAAGGCAGTGCAAATTTAATATATGTATCATTGAACTTATCTATATTGCACCTGGTATCTTTTGAATGTTGTATATATTTTATTGATATTGTTTTCTATCACAGCCCATTTTAGCTTTATTCTTACACAGGGGTTGCGAGTTTCTCCCTCCCCTAGAGATTCCTTTTACCATATTTGCAATTTTAACATTGGTGTACGTTTTTACCCTCTATCTTTTATTATTGGGTTGCGTTCTATTCCCTGGAAATGTTTTACTTTTTATTTTCCCATCAACATTCCAGAGGCTGCGAGTTGTACTCTCCCCTGGCTGGGTAGACAACCTTCTTTATGTTGCACTTTATTCTATACTATTTTACAGATTTTTTAATTTTAGGGAGTGTTCCTGTATAAGCAATCTTTTTGAATATGCCAGCACTTAGAAGCGGGTTCGAAACAGTTGAGCGACAAGAGAACAAGGGGGTAGAAACTCAGCTGGTCTCTCTGTTAGAGTGCGAAGAGGCTATCAATATAGACCCCAGGGAAAACAATGTTGCCTGTAATCTACCTGTTGAAACTAATGATGAAGGAGGGGCGAATCATGCATCCTCTGTGAGTATTGAGAGACCCCCCATCATTAATTTAACAGCTTTGGAGCATCAATCATCTATTGGGGAAAATCTAGATATATTAGATACAGAGGCACTTATGGGTAATAGGGACAATTTGGGTTGTAGACAGGAACTTACTGATGAAGAATGGCTTCAACAAAGTTTACTAGGTATTAAAAGAGTGGTCCGCTTTCATGCATCTACTCCCTCCAGAAGGCCAATTTTTAAGTGAAAAAAGGAAAGCTAGAGAAGTTCATGGCCTAGACTCATTAAGGCGGAATACGATAGAAAATATTAAGGGTAAATATTATTTTGGTATTAACTATTCCACTCACATTTCGCCTGCAGTGTTTATTTTTGGGAAAGGCGAACAGGATAAGAGACAATGTTCTACTGGCCCTATCCAGTCTAAATATGCCAGTTGGGGAGAACAATCGAAAGGGACTCCTACTCCTCCCCATCATAATCTCAATCAACCAATTGGGGGGGATGTTTTGGATGACTCCTTTTTGCTTATGGCAGATGCCACGGGAGACCTGCTTAAACAAATTATTGATTTAGAGATGCCGACTGGGAGACCCCTAACTAATGGCAAGGGTGCGAGGAGTCTATCTGAGGGGGCACCGAGTGGTGCACTCTCAGAAACTATAGATATTACTATGTGGGGGAAACAACAAGAGGGAAAGCAAAAAGACCTCACTACACCTGCATTAGAGGTGCCGAAGATTCATATACATAGGAAGGTTGGCATTATTCAAATGGATAGGGATGGTAAAGACCTGCCGGAAACAGTGGACAGATCCACGGAACCCGATCAGGCGATACTAGAAATTCAACATATAGGTAAGGATAAACAGGAAAAGCATTTTTCGGGTAAGGAAGATAGAGGAGATTATCTTCTACCCCTTCTACCTAACCTGCATATCGGCTTAAATCTGGCTCTGAAAACTATGGGTGAGTCCCAAGAGATTTTTAGTGGTTTTTTGGTAGGCCAACAAGCTGCCTTTAATCAATTAGTTACTCGCTTGGCATTTTTGGAGGGCCTTGTGGAGGGCAAGACCTATAATGACCATAATATTAAAGAGCAGAATGAATACGACAAATATAGAGAGGAACAAAGCATTAGGGTAGCAACCATGGATGCTAAAATTACAACTCTGTTGGAATTCATGCTCTCAGGGGACCGCCCCACTTCATCAGATGGAGGTTTAAGGGACCAAAAATTCCCAAGTCAAGGAGGTAAAATATCACAGAATAATAAATATGAAAATGAATTGAGGTGTCCTGACAGTCCATCGGTTCTTTTGGATACCATTGCGATAGCAACAGGGGGACGTACCCAAGAGCAAGATACGGAAACATCTAATGCCCAGGAGCATGTTACTGAAACTTCTGAGGGGGAATGTCTGAACATTAGCAGCGATGATGCTATAATCATCCAACAAACACCACCTAAAAGGGGCAAAAGTGTAAACAAAAAACAAAACATATGGAGAAAATACTACCCCAATCTCCTGTTTATAGGCGTAAAAAACCAAAAAAAAGGCTAAGATGCTTAAAAAAAACTAAAAATATGCCTAACATAAAAATTAAAGGCAGGAATTCTAATCTTAAAGCAATTAGAAATATTCCGGCCCAAGAAGAGTCGAGTGATAGTGGGGTAGCCAATTGCCCGAATAGGGGAGAAGGTCAGGAGCGGGGTGGTCACTAAGAAATGTCCACTAGCTGGGGGAGGAAAAAATATCAATCCTAACATCCAAGAGGGTAATCTATTGAGAACTGGTCAAGATTGCCCTCAAACTAAACAAACTAAGATGACAGCCTTTGGCAAAATAACTAGCACTAAACATGCCAGAACATCTATAGGTATGCAACAAATAAATATCCTCCCCACTGCGCAAGTAATGGCCCCTGTTGTATCTACCAAGACTCCCTCTTCCAATGGGCCGATTGCTATGGTTGAGAGTGAGAGTGGTTCTACACTTAATAATATGGGGGAAAGCCCCATAGACACACAGACCCTTAACATTCTGGATACCCAAGGAAATGCATTGGCTACACCTCTTTTAGGCAACGCAAAGATACAGCCTGTTCCGGTACAGCCCCTCTCCATGACCTATTCAGGGAAGATCCTGGGTTGGATTAATAACAATAAGACAGATTCACTGGCCAGTCTGAATAGAACGCATCTCTTAAACTTGTTTAAAAAAATTCCTTTATTGCGTGCTATAACAACCGATGATATAGACGCTATTTCCTTACCAAACCATAACAATCACCGAATGGTAAATTGCTTCCCTTCGGTGATGGTGGCAGATATGGTCCGTGCGCAGGAAAAAAACCTTAATTCCTTGGGTTATGGCCTGTCTACACTAGCGGACGATAAAGAGGCTGATAGTTTCCTACAATGCAAGGAACCGACCAACATCTAAATGGAACAAATTGCACATTTGGGTACTAAAAAACCCAGAAAATTCAGATCCAGTATTGGCCCTAATCTCTAGCCTTCTCAATATTGGCCAGGATTGGTCATGGTTGCAACCAGCTCTTAAAACTTTAGAGACCCTTAGACAGGGCAATGGGCGCTCCTAACAGTTTCAATATCAAGGTTATTTCGTGGAATTTGTGTGGGGGCTCACATTTGAATACATTTTTGACTAAAGGTGATATTCATACCTGCCCCCGTATTTATTTTTTCCAAGAAACTATGATGCTTACTGACATGTACATAGAAGGTTTTTATACCTTCTCCTCACTAGCATCAAGGGGGGTAGCTGGGCGGCCTAGTGGTGGTTTGATGATTGCCGTTGATCGCAATCTGGGGCTCCAGAGTAATGTGATTTCTATGAGTGAATGGCTCCTGCCTATTGTTTTATCCCCAGGGAATAATGTAGATCCAATCCTCCTGTTGAACCTATATTGGAATCCTCTAAAGGTGGCTCTCGAAATAGTGGATGATTCCCTTGGAGAAATTCTGGGAGGATGGTTCGAGAGGGGCTTTGGAAATCGCATTATCATGGGAGGAGATTTTAACTCCTCCTGTGCAGAGGGTTCAATGTGGAATGAGAGAGGGGTTACCCCAAAAATGCTCCAACCTTATCTTAAGAGAGGTATATGGTGGGATAAACTCCTGGAACACTGGGATCTGGGACTCCTAGACCACGCCTCACACTGGAACTTACCCAAACATACCTGGAAAAGGGGTAGCAATAGCTGGAAACAAGCATGTGGAAAATTGACGCTTATGGAGGTAGATCTGGGCGATCATATTCCTCTACTCTTTTCACTATCGCTTCCATGTCCGGATATCCACATAAAACCAGAGTTTATGTGCCTAGAGATTGCAAATAACGGGAGAACGATTATTTGGAACAAGAAAACGATTATTAAATTTAACGCCCTGGTTTTGAAGAACCTGATCCTGGCGTTGCATAGAATTTTGAGGGAGGAGGATCTCACATTGGGGGGATCCTCCTATAATAATATTATGTTGTCATGTGTCTATAAAATTAGCAGGACGGGTAACCAGAAGGTGATGAAATTTAAGGGGAAGGGTGGAGACTCCAGAATCCAAAGATCCAGGTGCATTAAATGTAGGGATCTGAGGATTCTGAAGAAGCTACCCATCTCATTTTCCGAATTGCAGCTTAGGAAGAGAAAAATCAACCTAAAACAAAAAATGTGATTAAGTCTCTGAAAATGGATCAGTACCTTGTAGTCCACCAACAGATGATGTATAACCTATGTTAAATTTTGAGCAACTGTTAATAACACGCTTACCCCGGTTAAAGATAGACTTGATTGCCCTATCCAAGCAGAGGTTTGGTGTTCTTACTATAAGAAAAAATTTGAATTGCCTTCAGCTTTTGTTAGTGAACAGGATATGGAATTGGGTCCTCCAGTGGTGGGTGATTGTTCTTGGGATCTTGAGGATATTACTTGGGCTCTTAATAAACTTAAACCATCCAGAGCGCCGGGCCCGGACCGCATACCCCCGTTTGTCATAAAAGCGGAGCCCGAAATATGGGCCAAGTTGCTTAAACCCATATTTGATGATATCTTTAAAACCCATATCATCCCCAAATCATGGGCTCAAAGTATTATAGTACCCATATTTAAAAAAGGTGATGTCCTTAATCCCCAGAACTATAGACCCATAGCACCTTTAGATGCGGCCAGTAAGGTCTTCGGTATTTTACTCTTAAGAGATCTTAATAAAGTGATCAGGAGGAATGCTTGTTTTAGCAAATTTCAGGTTGGTTTTAGAAAGGGTTTGGGAACCAACTTGAACGGGGATATTCTGGCCCATCTAAGAGATACGCTCCACCAATCTAACATGAGTGAAATTTTTATGGCATCCTTAGACCTTTCCAATGCCTTTGACAGAGTTATTAGAGCGAGATTATGGACTAAAATGTTAACAATGAACTTCCCTCGAAAGATTGTCCAACTCTTGGCTCTATTGCACAGGAATACCTCGTTTAGGGTTCGCTTGACACATGAAGGTAGTCTTTCTGAGGCCATTGATACTAAAGTTGGGGTCAAGCATGTCTATTCACTCGCGCCCACCCTCTTCAACCTATATGTGTGCAATGTGGAGGGCATGTGGCAGGGCCCTTCCATTGCACCGGTTAGGTTGGGGAGTTTGGCTATCGAGTGGATGGCTTTTGCCGATGATTTTAGTCTTTTTGACCGCACTCCACATGGCCTTCGTAGAAAGATGGACATTTTCTATCACTATGCGATGGTAAACAATCTTTCCCCTAATGCATCTAAATCTCGAACGATTGTGGTCTAAAAAAAAAGAACCATCAAATCCTATAGTTGGAGGATGGGGGAGGATCAGGTGGAAAAGGTCCAGGCTATAACATACTTAAGCTATAACTTTACTAATAGATCTAGCCTGAAGATGTGGAAATTGAGCCAGGAAGAGAAAGCGACTAAACTAAAGGTACAAATGAAATTTTTGAAAGCCAGGGTATGTACATTTTTGCTCTTACCTATCAGGTGTTTTTATCTTGCAAAATGTGAGCCGGTCCTCCTGTATGGCTTGGACATTTGTACCCATGATATGAGCTTATGCCTGAATGTGGTCCAGGGGAAAATGTGGAAATAACTACTTGGTCTATCGATAGCAGTTCCCAATGCCATCATCCGCCACGAGTTACGCCTCATTTCACTTAAAGCAAGGTATCTTTAGAGGCAATTATCCTTGTTTAGAAAAATGAATGATCCACCTGTAAACACTTTATATGAATTGTTAAATAAGGTTGTTAAACCTGGGTCAGTAGTATCTATTAGAAAGTTTAGTGACAATATGATTTTGCTGTTAGATACTCTAGGTCTTTCTCTAGAGGATCTGGTACAACGACCAGGGCTGGTCAAGAGACTTTTATTCAAGGTGGATTGGGTGGATACAGTAAACGGTGTAGAGTCTTACCCCTCCTACAAGAAGTATGCACATTTTGGACACGCCAGGGAATGTATCCCCCTTTATTTACAAAGATTCCCTTGTGACAGGGCGAGATCCATGTTTATACGCTTTAGACTCAATCAGATTCCGACCTTATAAAGGATACGGCACTGGGGATATAAAGATGTGGTACCTCATCAAGAACAAATCGACTTCACATGTCGATTTTGCAGAGAAACTAGAATGCAGGAGACTCTTTAGCACCTTGTATTAACCTGTAATTATGTTGAGCCTAAATGTGCAATCTATCTTAAAGATATATTTAACAAGGATCTCAAAATGACTATCCACTTGTTTTGGAGCCGTTTATTAATCCAAGATATCAAGGAGGAAGTGGAAAAAAGGAATCTAATACGCAATGTTTTTAAATTGGAAAATTAAGGGTTGTGATAGATGTTTTATGGAGGAGTAATTGACTTTGAGGATCTTTTTATCTTTTTTTTCCCATCTTTTATCTTTGTGTGTATATGCTGTGTTTATAAAAATGAATTGTAAATTTTTACCATGTGTAATATGTTGTATAAGGTTTCATGTAAACTAACAATGCAACAATAAATAAAAAATAAAAAAAAAATATGCTGCGGTTGTTGTGGCCAGGGCATAGAGTCTTGGGTGCATGGCCTATGGCCATTTTAGTAGCACAACTTAACCATAACGTCCCTTTAACAAAGTTTTTTTACTGAAGTTTATAGGTTTCTAGTAGTGGCACGTATCCATAATGTAAACTAACATCTGACTTCATTGCACACCTTCGGAGAATGCCACATGACCATAGGCTGGCGCACAGCACGGTGACGTGTCCGAGAATCCGTACACACTTAACAATAAGATCTATGCCTCGTGGACAGTGTGGAAGTACATTTTTTACTGATGTAGGAACTTGCAACTTCAACATTTCCCTTGCACAGCTCCAACACCTATTCATACTCAGCCATTAACAATGTAGTACACAGTACATACTTTTAGCAAAAGTACTATTTATCTGAAAATGACATGAGCTAAGGCCATCCCTCCTCGCCAAGAAACAGCACCACTGCTGTAATGAAGGAGAATGAGAAACACTGCCCCTACCTTATAAATAACACACACTCAACATTTTCCCCCGTCCACCTACCCCTCCATATTACTGTTTGGTGCCTCTTTGCTCATTTCCGTCCGCAACGTTCATTCTTAGCTGTCCTTCCAAAAAAAAAAAAAAGCCATCCGTAAACAAATGAAATCTTCCTTTAAGAACCACCTTTCACAGTTTAAAAATATAAATAAAATAAAATCGCATAGACTCCATCTACTCCATCTACTTTATATTTCTCAGTAAAGTACATAGACGCAATAAGATTTTCCAACATTTCCATTTGCAGTTTGTGTTATGCTAATGGGAATATTGTAGCGTTCGTCCTCTATTCCAGTGACTGGAACGGTGAATAAAGGGCCAGCAGGCCAAGTTATCAGCCCAATCGAAGCAAGAGTGCATAACGCGATCTCTGGATCATTACCCCCCCTTCCACCCCTAAAATGGGGGATGAATGCCATTAACAATCTAGATTTCCAAAGTAGTAACCCGTGCTACTAAAAAAAGAGGATTTTTCGTCCTAATCCCGGACGCCAGAGCCTCCCGGATTAGAAAACAAAATCCTTTTCCAATATGGCCACCATAGAAAGGGAAGGCAGTTGTTCCATACAGGGCCCCTCTTCGCTTTCCATGGCAGCCTGCAAAAAGCAAAAAGGAAACCCTGTTAGTTAACATATTACCACAAGCACTTTTTTCTTCCCTTTCAAATGTATCCTAATGTCTAACAACTTTACCACAAAGCCAGTCCCAGGTGGACATGGCCACTGTAATCTTATCTTTTCTCCCTTCTGGTCATGGCCAGTAGCCACATTGTGTTGATCATGACCTTATACCATGACCCCGACATTCCGCCCACTCCCAATGGCTACAGCCTACCCCTCAGTCAGTAAACGTATACCGCTATGTTTTTTAACTACATTACAAGACTTGTCTAATATGAAAACACTCCCACATCTCGTCACATAACCAACCCTAATGATATTCTACACCTTTTTTGGATGAAGTTCCTCTCCAGCTTAGCCAAATGCGCCCATAAGCACTTACGTGCCCTGACGCAGAACCTGAAAATGAACAGACAGTGACGTACAACGTAGCACGTCACATTTTGAAATAATAAACTGGTTTTAAAAAAAAACATTAACATTTTAGAATTTGTAAAGTACTTTTATTTCACAATAAACTGTCCGAGACCAT